>NC_038256.2:1877923-2477923 GCF_000004515.6 Glycine max | reverse complement strand
CGTTCCCTGAGGGATCAACACAACTCTTCTTTGTACTGACACGAGCAACTGAAGGACCAACCTCGAGCTCAGGAGGCAGTGCGAGTCCCTGTGATTGCATTTGCGATTGAAACTAGGACTGCATCTGGCTGAAGGATAACATTAGCTATCAAGTCACTTTTTATGTGATCGACTCCTCCAGTTGGTCCCTAATTTGTTGTGTCAGCTGCTACAGGTCTTCAAGAGCCATGAAGGAAGACGTGCGGGAGGTCCTTAGAGCTGGTCCAAAGTATTGTTTGATCGTGACACCGACTCCAGCAGTACACACATGACTAGGGTGTTCTGGTCGCCCAATGGCAGCAATCAGTACATCATGACGTCCATGGGCGACAAAGGAACCCTGTGAGGCCTGGTCTTTCAATGAATCCTACAAAGAACACATTTATTGGTTTAATCAATCACATAATAAACATAAATAATTACAATTAATAATTGACAGTCACTTACAATCTTGTTAGCAATTTCCTTTACTGTCTCAGATGTCATTTGCCTAGTTTTCTTGGTGCGGGCCATCTTCCATTTCACGTGTCGTTTGATGGGAGATGGAGGATCAATCACGGCGTCAGTGCTTCCGGATTGAGCAGCTTCCTTCAGTTTTTTCTTTCTCTTCTCATCCATCAACTTGTTTTCTAAATATTCATAACCTCCACGAGACAACACGTAAGGGGCAATATTTTGCTTCTGGATGGCCTGTGCCTTTTTTCGCACATGCTGCAAAAATTCAACATTAATGAAACTCATGATTATAATGTATTATAATAACTGAATTTAAAGTTGAAAACAATGAACATCACAAATTAGTTACCTCCCACGAAGGGTCTCTATGGGTCTGACAAAATTGGGTCCACTTCTCCTTGCTAATGTCGTACTTTTCGCATACAGTGTTGTCGAGACTTTCCTTGTCGACTGCAAGTGCCCATTTCGACGTCAAATCAGACTTGAATTGTCTCCACCGCTCCCCTACAGTCTGAAGTATTTTCTTTTTTGTCCTCAGATAAAATGTTTTAGGGATATCAAATTCAGCCTGACAAACAAAAAATTACATTCTATTGTTACTAAATTACAATTTGATTATCAATGAATAAAATGAAAGATTTAACTAAAATACCTGAATATCCTCCCATATCAAATCCTTCTGAGCATCAGGGACATGTTTCCAATTCTCGTATGTGACATCGACCTTATCACGAGCAACGATCCCCAAATATGTTCTTAACTTCTTTTTGTGGGGACCGTCGGCCTTCCCGGTCGCATGATCGACATGGCCCAGCGGTCTCTCTGTCCCAACTGGTCTAGTCGCCAATGATCTTAGCCGTGTGGCTTTTCTTGTCCGATTCAAGGTAGATGGCGACTATGATGTTGCATTAGTAGGAGGAGGAGAGTTGGGTGGTGTAACCATTTTCCAGTAAAGAAAAAAAACATTAGTTAATTAACATTATCACAAAATTGAATAAGTTATGTAAATGAATGGACTGAAATCAAATATATAATAAGAAAATTACATTAGACGATGTTAATTAATTCTCCTTCATCATGATCATTACGATTAGCATGAACGTCGTCAACTTCTTTTTCTTTGATGACATTAGGACTAACATAAGTATCAATGTATGAATCATCATCTTCAACATTAACACCAATTGTTTTCCCGTGTAGAACCACTAACCACCTTTCATCACAAGGGTCTTGAACATAAAAAATACCTATTTAGCTTGTTCTACCATGATGAAAGGGTCATTCTGGTAAGCAAGTTTCTTTAGATCTACCAACATAAATCCTACATCATCGGTCTACACACCAGTGTTGTTGTCAATCTATTTACACTTGAAAACACAGACAGTAAATTTGACATAGTTAAGCTCCCAAATTTCTTCAATGAAACCAAAGTAAAGGATGGAAGCTACACGGGGATTGTCATCATGTACACTAGCAAAGTGTTGAGATTCAACCCTTAGGGTGACCCCACTGTTTTGCATTTTACTTTTCTCATCTTGTGCTTTTGTATAAAAGGAATACTTGTTTATATTGTATTCTTGCCAAGTTATAACATTTCTTTTAGACCTATCTGTTAGCTTTCTTAACATTTCATAAGCATTATCATCAGCAAAGATTGTATCTTTAAACCAATCTAGGAAATTCTTGTTATGCTTTTTCAAGACCCAGTTCTTTGACATTTTTGGATTACTTTCTTTCACTAAACCTTCATGGCGAAGTATGTATGGCAAAACTTCATTGCTGTTATTCAACACGTACAAGTGAGCTTGTTGCAAATCTTCTACAGTTGGAGTGATAACATATAGTCCTCTTGAACCCTTACTGCCCACTCTTTCGTCATGCTGAGACTCGGGAAGCCCAACAGGTTTAGCCTTTTCAATGTTCTTTGAACAAAATTCAATGGATTCTTCTGCAATGTACCTTTCAACAACAGATGCTTTCGAATGATGTAGATTCTTGGTATACCCTTCAAAGATCTTCATGTATCGCTCAACCGGGTACATCCACCGCAAATAAACAGGACCACAACATTTGATTTCTCTAACCAGATGAACAATTAAGTGAACCATGATATCAAAGAAATCAGAAGGAAAATACATCTCCAACTAACACAATTAATAGCAGCCTCATTTTCTAGCTCATCTAACTTCACAGGATCAAGGACTTTGCTACATATGGCATTAAAGAAAAAGTACAGCCGAGTTATGGCTAACCTGACTTTGTTAGGCAAAATGTCTCGTATGGCCACGGCTAACAATTGTTGCATCAAGACATGACAATCGTGAGACTTTAACCCTACCAACTTAAGATCCTTCAACTACACAAGGCTCTTAATATTTGAAGAGTATCCTTGTGGGACTTTCACCCGATGCAGACATTGACAAAAATTGATCATCTCCTTTCTGGACAAAGTATGACAAGCTGGAGGCAAGTATATTTTTTTACCATCAAACCTTGGATGCAACTGCGGTCATATACCCATCTCAGTTAGATCTTGACGAGTATTCAAACCATCTTTCATCTTTTCTTGAATGTTAAAGAATGCCCCAATGACACTATCACATACATTTTTCTCCACATGCATAATATCAATACAATGTCTAACATCTAGATCAGACTAGTACAGAAGATCAAACAAAATTGGCCTCTTCTTTCATATCCAAGTCTTACTTTTTTCCTTCTCTTGGATCTTTCCAAATATAGTATTTAGGTGTTGAACCCACTGGAAAACCTGGTCACTAGTAATTGTATCAGTGCAGTTTCATGCTCTTGACTTCCATTAAATGCTTTTTTCAATCGCTTGTAAGGGTGATGAGGTTTTATAAAATGTCAATGCCTAGTGTACACTGTTTTTCTACCATGTTTCAGTTGTATGTAGCTTATGTCTTCTTCACAGATGGGGCATGCACAATGACCCTTAATACTGTAACCGCTCAAATTTCCATATGCTAGAAAGTCATTAATGGAACAAAAAATCATTACACGCATTTGAAAAGTCTCATTCTGAAACCCATCAAACACTAAAAACCCCTCGTCCCACAACTTTGTCAAGTCTTCAATCAACGGACTTAGATAAACATCATTATCATTTCCTGGCTGTCTTGGGCCCGATATCATCATAGACAACATCATGTATTTTCGCTTCATGCACAACCAAGGAGGCAAATTGTAAATTACTAGCAAAACTGGCCATGAACTATGTTGAGTTCTTAAACTGCCATATGGATTCATTCCATCACTAGCTAGTCCAAGCCTAAGATTTCTTGCCTCTTTGCCGAAATGCGGATATAAATGATCAATCTTCTTCCACTGCGACAAATCAGCCGGATGATGGAGCATTTCATCATAGTTTCTCCCATTTACATGTCGTGTAGGGTCTTTTGCTTCGTCTCCATCAGCAAATAGACGCCTAAACCTTGGAATGATGGGAAGATACAACAACACCTTCGCTGGGGGCCCTTCTTCGAGTTTTCATCACTACTACACTCGTCATCATCCTTCACTTTGTATCATGATACCCCATACCTAGGGCATTTGTGCATGTCTTGAAACTCATGTTTGTATAGTATGCAATCATTAGGGCATGCATGAATCTTCTGATACTCCAAACCCATCAGACACAGTATCTTCTTGGCCTGATAATAACTTTTAGGCAACGTGTTTTCCTCTGGAAGCATATCGTGCACTACTTGAAGCAGTGAACTAAAGCTTTTGTCACTCCACCCATATTTGGCCTTCACATTAACCAGACTTAACACTGCCGACAACAGCGTCAAGGAATTCTTGCACCCCGGATACAAAGGCTTCTTTGAATCAGTTTGCAATGTATCATACATAGGGGCATGTGCTTGCTGAAAAGACTCTTGTCCAAGATCACGAATCATATCCTCTAAGCGATCTCCCATTTCTACATCAAATGGTTCAGATTGAGACCCCCTCTGCATGTCTGTCAATTCACCATGCCATATCCACGTCGTGTAATTCTTCTTAATCCCATAACACAATAGATGCTCATGTATGTCATCCAGCATTTGTCGCCTCCCGTTCAAACAATTGATGCAAGGACAAAAATATTTTCCGTTCTCATCCGGTCAACTTCTTTCGGAAGCAAATTGCATGAACTGATCAACGCCTTCCTCATATGCAGGGCTCATGTGACTTTCATTCATCCAACTTCGATCCATCTAAATAATAACTCCGTGATACTCACAAAGTTATTCGATGCATGAAAATCTCACTTTTTTTTTATTATAGGTGTGGCCCTATCCCATTCAGGAAGACATATTTTTATGGTAGCTTCATACATCAAGGTTAATTCTATTTTGTTAAATTTGACAAAATTTTTGCAGCATTTCACATTGATCTCTAAGTACACGACATGAAATCGATGAGATTAATTCCCCAATAATCAATTATGCACTCAGAGAACAACTAGAAATGCTTTGTAACAAAATTTCATCAAATTAAAAAAAAATGTTAACCTCAACGCATGAATCTACCATAAAAATATCAGTCTCCCCAAACTATCCAAACGGACAATTCAAGATTGAATACAATGGTTAATGCAAACTGTCCGCAAGAATCATTGCATTCAATCTCAAATGGGAATTTAAGGTTCACTCATCATGAACATAATTTATATAGCATATATCAATTGTCATTAATAGCAATGAACAAGTAATAAAAACATTGGTAACCCCTGTTTGTACCTGTGATGATCAACAACACGGTCCAAAATCAAAGCAACAATCCAATAAATAACTGAAAGACCGCCTACATCAATCATCATTCCCAAAAACATTAGATATGAATCTGAGTCATACAATATCATATTTCAAAGTATCCTATTGTTACTTCTACTAGGTGTCTTGCACCTCCTGTCACAAACCTTCCTAATAGGTCTATTTCTATCATAATTTGAGTCATACAATATCATATTGGAAAGATCTATAAGTACAAGGGGTGCAATTAAAAAAAGAGTTGTATATTAGTTACACAGAGCAATGGTCAATTGATTGACAACACACCTATACATACCACAACCTCCTTTTCCACCCCTCATCATCAACACATCCAAACAAAGCCTAAAACAAACACCTTAAACTACCACCTATTCTTTTTTTGTTGTCTTTAAGATATAAATTGGGAACTAAATAATCAAATGATATAAAGAAAGTTTGTAAAAATTTTCAAAACAAAATAAAAAGGACTTGTTCTATCTATCTCGTGAGCCATGGCTAGTTGACATGGGTCAGCTTGTTCAGGACTCGTGTTTCCATTTTTTATTTGTTTTTTTATATTTTATTTTTGAGGATTGGATGGATCAATTCCCAGGTTTTCTAGTCCTAGTAGCCATTCTGCTCTAGTTCTAACAATTGAGTATGATAATGATTCAATGTTTAGAGTATCATTTATATCAATTAAGTACTCTATGGAGATGTCTTCAGCTGTATACAAGAATTGGGTTTTCACTAACCAAGCATTACCAACTGATCTCATCAAGAGGATCATCACGAGATATGTGCCAATTATAACTGTCTGACAGAGACTATAAAACTGACTAGTGACTAGCAGGGGCAAACTAACAAACCCCTCTCACAAGCTCAAGGCGGGTGAGAAACTATAGGTAACTTAACTACCTTAAGCTTGTTTCTAAGAAATAAAAATCTTGTAGGAAACAAGGTTGATCAGTCGATTGATCCAAGCCAGGGATGTGCTGCACAGTGAGTTGCTTAGCTATAACCTTTTCTCTAACAAAGAAAAGGTCTAGTTCCACGTGTTTGGTCTTGGCATCCAGAATAGGATTGTGGGAGAGATTCACTGCAATCTGCTCTGAGGCTATCACAGTTGACCATGTGAGTGTGATGGGGAACTACTAGCTCATTAAGTAATGTCTGAATCCACAGAAGGGGCAGCAGTAGTAGAAGCAAGGATGTAATTTCCAGTTTCTTTGCTTGATCTGCCCACCACGTGGATAAAGAAGGTCCAGCTTCCTCTTTTACCAATCTTGGAACTTGGTCTAATCCAATGTTCCATGTTTCTGGATTAGGATCATGATTTTACTGTTCTCTAATGGCTTGATTAGGGTGTTATATTACGTAAGCACTTATATACTGTTATAAATTTACACTAAAGTCCTCACACTTGATACTTAGTAAATGTGAAGTTTCATCTCTGCACCCTACATTTGTGTTTTCCATTCTATTTGTAGGTTCTGATCTAACTCTTTGCAATTGCTTTCACACTAAATTATGATTTCAACACACCGAGTGTCTTTTTGGATTGGTTTATTTTGATATTTTTTGCAGCTTTTTAAGAGAGTTTTTTTTTTACACTCTTTGCAATTGCTTTCACACTAAATTTCTTTTTGGGTTACTTTCTGTCCTAGTATCATGATATTTAGGCTAGGTTTATCTATACTTCATAGTTCTTCCTCAAAATGCAATTTAGTCATTATCTAGCTTTGCAGTATGGATTCTTTACAATTTGTCTATGCTAGATGATAACTACCATACCGGCCCATCTTGAGTTGAGTCTTGTTACCTGTTTCAATCATATTGAAAGAGCAATAACTAAACATCCATTTATCGATTATATGAACAATTTTGTCATTTGGCTAAACTTATTGGTCTCTTAACATATTTAGCTTAACAATTGTTGAGAGTGTTTTGCCCTCTCCAACAACAACAATCTACAACAACCAAGTCTTTTTCTACTAGGTGAAGTTGGCTACTTGGATCAAACAATGTCGTAAAGTTGTATTGTGAACCATGTCTTAGGCAAACCATTAACCACTAAATCCTTAATTGTTTGGATATAATTTCTTCTGGTCTCCCTCTACCTCTAGTGATAGGACTACCATCCATCTAATCTACTATATTAATCGGGGTGTGTACCATTCCACTTTTCTTCATACATCCCTAATCCACCTAAGGCAAAATTCATTCTTTTCGGTATACATAGCTAAATACTATTGTGATGTGATAACATGCTTACTACCTTGCTAAATACATTTGTCACACAATATGTCTAGTTTGTGTTTGACATTTGTACTCCCTTTGAAGCTTCCTACTAATGGTTCGGTTTCTGAAGAATTTCCTTACCTGACTGTTGGATCAAGAAATCCATGAAAAGATTATTTCCCTTAAATATGAAGATTATACAGCAGAAATAAAAACTACAGATGCTCAGGAGTCACATAAGGGAGGTGTGATAGTTTTAGTAACTGGATGCTTTACTGGGAAGGATAATGTGAGAAGGAAGTTCTCACATACATTCTTTTTGGCTCCATAAGAAAAATGATATTATGTCTTAAATAACATCTTTAGGTTCATTGAGGAGAATGACACACCTCAGTTAAATTCTTCCACAGTAAGTGACATTATAAATATGGAGCTCGCACTCCCTTTCTCAGTCGGATTCATCTTAACAATTGTATTCCTCCCTTCCTTAGCTCCACTACCTCTTCTTTCTTCCTCCTTGTTCCTTCCTCTTACAATGGCAAGAATGCCTTTAGAGCCTTTAATAGTGGGGAGAGTCATAGGAGAAGTTCTTGATTCTTTTACCACAAGCACAAAAATGATTGTGAGTTACAACAAGAATCAAGTCTACAATGGCCATGAACTCTTCCCTTCCACTGTCAACACCAAGCCCAAGGTTGAGATTAAGGGTGGTGATATGAGATCCTTCTTCCACTGTCAACAAAGTTTTTTGGGGAAAAAGAGAGGAAAAACTTGAGTTGTTGCCAGTGTGTTTCTTTGTTGTTTTTTGTAATCAAGCTCACACACTAAGTCTCTTTTGGAGTTTTCTTTACAAATACTGAATCACAAAGCTAATGTCTCCCTTTTTTGGTGCAGATCATGACTGACCCTGATGTTCCCGGCCCTAGTGACCCTTATTTGAAAGAGCACTTGCATTGGTACTAAATATAAAGATTAACTTAAGTAGTCATTTATTACATTAATGATCACACACACATATATAGCTACCGGTTTCTTTTAACAACTCAACCCAAAAGAAATTTTTTTGATATATAATACTTTAAAAGTTATGTATGTACCGGTTATCCATATGACATTCACGTTAGATGTCAGTATTTTATTATCAAGTTTGAAGTTTTGCAAGATATATGCACCCCTTTCATCACATCAAACTATGGATTCAATAATTTGTGTAGATTAAGTTCAATCTAGGAATATAATCAAAATAAATAACTAAAAGGATTAATGAACATAAAAGAGTATTTAGAAAAATATAAGTGGACAACAATGTTCTTTAAACCATGTATTACTTGTTGTTTTAGTTGCCTAACTATTGATTCAGCTTCTTCACACTTCTCTTCTACAAGTATAAGTTGTGGATACACATATCAAAATGGTGTGCCGAAAAAAGAATGTATATATTAAAACAAAATAATTTTTATTATGAACAACTTCATGTTATCAGCCTTCAACCGTATTATTATTTTTAAAAGACAACAATATTCACATGACAGTGCTAATTAAGTTACATATAATTTATAGCCCAAATTATATCTGAAACAAAAAAGAATCTATTTTATCGATATCAAAATATGAACTGAACATTCCTACATTTGAAACCAAGAAAACCGAGGTCAGACAATTTCTTTTACAAACACCCTGCTAGAATCTCAAAACTTGGATGTCTAAGGAAAACATATTACTCAAACTAATGTATTTTATCACCTTATTGACCAAATTGTCGTTTTCTTCTTGTAACATATCAAAGACTATAATTTGAAACTACTAATCAACGTGAAACAACTCTACATCAGTACTTCTTGGTAATAATCTAGTTTGGGTGGATTATTGATGGTTCAACTGAAAATAGATGTCAAGAAAATTTGCTATTGTTAAATAATGTATAATGTTATTAATTATCCAATAGCACACAATGGCAAATTTTCCAGCAACACTAATTAAAAGAAAAGGAACTAAGCAACACTAATTAATTTGATTTTTAAGCAGCACTAATTAAAACAAAAGAAACTAAGTAGCACTAATTCTGGTATTGGTCCAATAACAAGCTTGCTGATATCAACTAGGCAGTAATCCTTAACTAATAACTTAAGCTTCTAGCTAAGTTGGTTTGGTCATTTGATGGTTTTCGTGTATATTGACCGACTGCCCTAAGATGTTGAACATGGTTAGTATAGATACATTTCCATTTGATATGACCCTACCTACTTCAAATTAAAGGGATTACCATCCAATCTTCTCACTGCCTATTAAACCTTAACTTGTAAATTAACATAGAGAAATATGATAATAATAACTGCTACACATGTTGCTTTCTTCATACCTAACTAACCGTGTGACCTAAGAGTAAGTAATACCCAAACAAAAACATAAGTTTAATGTATATTTCTTTTTATGCCTACACGTTATTAAAATATATATATATATATATATATATATATATATATATATATATATATATATATATATATATATATATATATATATATATATATTTCTATTAAAGAGACACAAAACAGAACCATGGTATACAACCACAAAATGAAGATTTCAATGGATCCTCTAAAAAACAAATAACAACACTTGTTAAGGGAATTAACAAATAGCAGAATTTTTATTTAAAAAATACAGAGAGAAAGTACAGAATAGAGCCATGCTATACTACCATATGTTTAGTGAAATGTTAGAGAAGAAAAGAATAATTTTACCCGCAATGTTCCTTCTGTGGATGAAAGAAATAGCGAGTATAACTCTTAAAGCTGCAACAACGGAGCTTCATGAACAACAACAAAAACAATAATCACTAAGGACAAAGGGGTCACTGCAAATAGGCTCACTCACCTTTGATATAGCGCAAATCAAAGGGCCTGAGCCTAGTCTCAGGGTATCTGAAGCTTGAAACAGTCAAAGTACAACTTTCCTAAATACATCACATGCAGGTTGCGACCAACTAAGGGAAGTTAAAAGCTCGGTTTAAGGGAAGTTATAACTAAGGGAAGTTAACATAATGGCAAGCACAAGCGAGTACAAAGAAGAGCAAAGAGGAGCAAAAAGTGCTTTGGTGCCAATGGAATGGCTCCAAGGAAAGCAATGAACGTCATTCAAAGACAATGTCAGTGACGACATGAATTTTTCCGAAGCCAGAAAACTTACCAAGACACGACGGTGAGTGTCACAGCAGACACAACCAGAGCACGACGACAGCCTGAGCGTGGCTTTGCGAGACTCAGCGTGGGAGGTCAGGGACAATAGCAGTGACGAGGGTGGGTTTGCGAGACTAAGCGTGAACAGAGAAAAGGGTTTTGCATTTGTAGTTTAAGTAAAAACACAACATCTATTTTTTAAAAAATCGATGTTAACATAGCCACGTTAACATCGATTTTAACAAAACTGATGTTAACGAGGCTATGTTAACATCAGTTTTGTCAAAACCAATGTTAATAAACTCTTCTTATTTACAAGTATGCCACCATGTTTGTGTTAACATCGGTTTTGTCCAAAACCAATGTTAACCTAACGATGTTAAATGTATGATTTCTAGTAGTAAAACTATGCTTAGCTTTTTGCAACCATAATAAAATATCTTCTTACTAACGTTTCAAATACATTAGTTAAATTAACCCAAAAATAAGAAATACAATCATTACATCATGTAACATTAATGTTTAGCTTATTTGAATTGATATTTAAAACCTTCGACTTCATACAATTTCTCATTGCTTAATATGATATTAGGTGTAAAATTAGGTGGGGTTAAGTTACACTTTATTTTATATAAGTTTGGTAAAATTGTATTTTTGGTCCTTCTAGTTGTCTTCAATTTCGATTTTAGTTCCCCTTTAAATTTATTTACAAATTTAGTCCCCTAATTATGTCCAATCCCGTAAATGTGGTCGCCAAGCAAGGTTGTCATCTTGTTTGGTGTTGATGGATCGACAACTACACCAATTCGTCCCAAGTAGTAAAGTTAAAACGGAAGTTCAAGTATCGTATCCACAAGTATTTTGTTTGTACTTATGTAGATGAATATTTGATTAAGAAAAAATATTTAGAAAGGTAGTAGAAAAAAATAATTTAAATTGAAAAAAAATTAAATTAAACAAGAATTTAAATTAAAAGACAAGAAGATTAGAGAACCTAATAATTTTGTAGAAGTAAATTCAGAAGATGAGAATGTTGGAAACTTAGCCTACTAGAGTTACTCTTTGATGTAATGTTAAAGATTTTTCTCTATTTATGAATATTTCAATTTATATCTACGTCTACTAATATACTCTAACTTTGGTCCCCGCATGAAAGAGTCTAATTTATCTATTTTCTCTCCCAAATCCCTTTGTAGAGCTAAAATAGTAAATTGCATTAAGAATATAGATGTATAACAGGCTAAACAAATATCAATCTATCCCTAGTGATAACTTTATTTAGATACTCTTTCACAGTTCTATTAGAAAATAACGTTTCCCAATGTTATCCCTAAAACTTACCATGCAAATGGGTGATCAAGTCACAAGCAATAGTATTAAGCACAAGAAAGGATAATGCAAAAGTAATATTATTAAATAGATAGGAAGAGAAATTACATCAAGAGTAGTTGGCTGCCAAGTTCCTAACAAAGGGGGTTTAGTCTCTCATTGTCATGGAGGCTTTACAATTGCAAGAGGGAAATATTTAGTAAAGAGGGAAAAGATAAGAAAGGTGAATGGAGGGAAGGAATGACTCCCAATGCTTGCTTCTCCTTCATCTAGCCTTTGCCTTCTATAAGGAATTGAATTCTCTTGGAATTTTTGTGTGTTTTTTCCTTCTTATGTCTTCTTTTATAGGTGTAGATTAGCGGGCTTCTAAATTAGTCTTTCTTTCCTTAGTTAGCCTACTTTCCTTAATTAGTCTTCTTTCCTTAATTAGCATTGCTTTCCTTAATTATTCTGTTTTCCTTAATTAGTCCTGTTTTCCTTAATTAGCTCTGTTTTCCTTAATTATTCTAGTCTTCTTGAATTATCCTGCCTTTTGGGCTTTATTTCACTCACTAAGCATCATAATTTCATCACTTTTAATATTCTCTTCACAAAAACATAAATGATGTTAATTTAATAATTATTTTCTCAAAAAGAAAAAATTAGGAGGGAAAAATTGCAAATTCCTGTATAATTTAACCCAAAAAATATACTTATAATTAGCATTTATCATTTGGAAGTTGGAGGTTGTGGTCGCAAATCATCGTCATCGCCTGAGGCACGTCATTGTCTACATCGTTCCCATGGAAAGGAGTTCCTCATCGTACAGCTCGAAGCCCTAAAGTTGTGTGATGTGTTTGTGTAACGTAGAGGCTCCACTGGTGACATCGTGGACTGAGGATAATCCAGGAAGACATTTTTATGGTTGTGGTCTACACAAGGTAAGGAATAATGTATATCATTGGTTATGTTATGATTTTTCTATTGATTTTTGTGTTTATTTTGGCCATGTAGTTTACAGGTAGAAAATGATGTGACATTTTTAAGTGGCACGATCCACTTGTGAACAGTCGTGAGAAAAGAATCGTTGTAGCATTGATGAAGAAGATTGATGAATTGAAGATCATAGAAAGGGTTTACAAAGCAAGATCAATGACATGAAGATAAAGGAAAAAAATTTAGGGATTGAATTGGTTTTTTCTTGGGTCAGTGTTTGCTTGTTGGTGTTTTTATTATGTAGCAGGGGAATGCGATTTAATGGTGGTAATTTGCTTGTTGGTGTTTCGATTATGCAATGGTTTAGGATGAAGGTAATGGTGATAAGTTGGTTTTTTTTAGTCTGCACACTGTAATTGCTCAATGGTTATGTTAATGAAAGAAAAGTTTATTGGTGTTCAACTTTGGTATTCATTTGGTATTCAGCTTTGATTTGTTAACATTTTTTAGCTGATGCAGTGATTAAAATTAGTGAATGGACCTATATTGATATCATGGTTCAAATATGTTTCGATAGAAATAAGACAAATTGTGTTTCGATAGTGGTTTGTTTAGCCTCATTAACAACAAAAAAGTAAGTTGAACATAACAATAAAACAAAGCCACAAAATATATTAGATAAAGAGTAAGTTGAACATAACAACAAAAGAACAACTTGAACCAACAACAAAACATAACTACATAAGAGTGCATTACATAGCCTTTTTAAAGAGTAAGTTAAACATAAAAATAAAAATTAATTAGATAAAAAGTGTATTACATTGCCTCATTGAACAATAACTTGAACCAACAAAAAAAATAGAGCCACAAAATATATAACTTCCACATCCTAAAAACTTAAACAGATAATCCAATTGGGTCTAAGTCCTCCATGTCGACTTCATTAGCTGATTCTTGATTCTTGTGTTAGAATGGTACTATCACCTCCTTGAGTTCCTGCAGCTGTGGTCCTACTTGTACATGAAACATTTTTCTGTTTCTTTGTTACATCATTGGTGACAAAGGTTGATTGTCTCTTTAAATTCTGTTAAGATTGAAAGCAAAAATTGGAAAAATATTAAACTCATTTGACACACTTTACATAAAGGTCAAAAGTAATATTTACCTTATTCCCTCCATTTGGAATGTTCCTATTAGCAATTGTCTTTCCTTTACATGTCCTTTTTTTGTGACCAACTTTCCCACATTTTTTACTAACAATTGATTTTGACTGTCTTGGTAGCTTGAAGTTGTTCTTAGGCTCATCATTTCTCTTATTTTTTGCTTTCTTTGGTCTTCTAGGTGCCCTCCTCCTCATTGGCAGAAGCATGACTGGTCTTTGTAAAGGAGGCCATAAGTTTGGTCCATTACATGGAAAGATAATAAATGAATATGTTGACAAGATAGTAGATTTCTTGTCAAATGCAATCGAAAGATATTCAATTCAAAACAATTACCAAAAACACTCCAAAAACAACAATATAGGAATAACAGAAAACAAGACCTGTAATAAGAAATAACACTAAGTTCAGGTTCGACACCATTAATCCACATGCATGCTATTGAATGAGTGCATGGAATTCCAATTAACTCCCATTTTCTACAAGAACATGTATGTTCTTTTAGATTAACCACAAACTTTTCTATGCCCTTTGACACCTCAAACAAAGACATATCAACATCACCAGACCAATGTGGTCGCCATGCTTCACAAGCTTTCTTGTTTTCTTCAATGATCTGGTGAATTTTGGGACATATCGTACCTTGATACCTCATCATGATAGTTCTTAACTTGACAATTTTGGAGCTTATGTAAAATCGAATTCCCTCTAACATAGTGATTATTGGCTTGTCTCTGTACTCCATTTTTACATTGTTGAATGCCTCACACATGTTGTTGACTTGCAAATAACATTTAGTGTTTATTTTAAAATCAGATCTTGTCCAAGCACCAATGTTAAACTTTTCCATATCCTTCCAAGCTTTTGCATCGTAAGTTTTAATCTGATCCATAGTCTTCTCCCAATTAGGAATAGTAGTTGATCGAGCTGCCATCCACATCAACTCTTTCATATGTGCTCCTGGTACTGCTTTTTCTAATTACCATACAAATGTTTGACACACAGTCAATGTTCTACGTTATGTCCAAGCTCCTTGATTACCTCAACCAACCCCTACAAATAATAGTGAATAAATTAAATAATAGTAGAAATGAAATGCCCTACATCCTTTATGAATAACAATATCAATTTTAACTTTACCTTTTATTGGTCAGAAATGAATGGCCAACATCTTTCCTGAATACCATCTAAGTCAGCTATCAAAAGATCAACAAACCACTTCCAAGACGAATAATTTTTAGATTCCACAACAGCATAAGCAATAGGAAACATTTAATTGTTTTCATCATCTTTACCTACTGTAGACAACAATTGGCTACCATATTCTCCTTTCAGAAAGCAACAATCCAATCCTATCAAAGACCTGCAAGTGGTTAGAAATGCATTCTTATAAGCCTTCAGACATACATAGATACGTTCAAACACAGGACCATGAGGAGTTAAGTCACATTTGATCTTCACAATGCTATTCTTGTTTTTTTTCTAACATCTCAGCAACATAACTTCTCAAGTGCTTATATTGATCTCTGGTTGCACCTTCAATTTTTTCCATTCCCTTAACCTTTGTTTTGTATGCCTGATCCATGGTCAACCTGATTCCCCATTTCTCTACACCATAAGCAATTAAGGCTTTTAGCTTCATGTCAGGAGTATGCATTAATAAAGATATCAACCTTTTTGCCACCCAATCAGGTGTAGCATGGCTGTTTCTAGCAATTCTAAAGAAATAATGTTGATCTTTGAATGTTACCACCTGCCAATAAGTTGCTTGAATGGACTTGCTGACTCATAAGTAGAACGGACACCCTTTTTTTTTTTTTATAGATTGCAATGACTCTTTTGTTATAATTTTTTTTAACCTTCGTATTCTTCTTAGACATTATACCAAAGGTTTTGATAGCCTCTAGAATTTGTTTCTTATTACTGAATTGCAACCCTATCTGAAACTTTACATCTTCATCATTTTGAAGCACCTTAAACCGAGGAAATCTAACTTTTGGATCACCTTCATCATCACTTCCATCTAGAGTATCTAACTCATCAGAATCTCCATCTTCATCACCAAAATCAAAATTTGTTGAGTCTGCTTCATTAGTCTCAAATGTGGGTTGACCAGTCTGTGTGAATGTGTCAGGGTCCAAGGATTCTGCCCAATTCCAATTTTCTTCAAAGTCATTATTTGAAACTTCACTATAATAACTATTACATCATCATCTTCCTCAGCCTCAACATCACCCTCCACCATAACCTCCAGCTCACCTTCAACACCAACCTCATGTTGAGCCTGCACTTGAACCTCCATCAAACCTTGTTCATCAACCTGAACCTTCTCCTCCATGTCACCTTGAACACCAACCTCCCCTTTAGCCTGCACCTGAACCTCCACCAAACCTTGTTTATCAACCTGAACCTCAACCTTCACTCGAACCTCAACCAAAGCTTGTCCATCAACCTGCCCCTCAGCCTTAACTTCACCCTCCACCACTGCTTCAACTTCACCATCCACCACAACTTTAACCTCACCACTCCATCAATTACAACAACCTCGTCATCCTCAACATCATTAAACTTTTTTTAGGATGTGTCAATCACCCCCTGGTCCACATAGACTTCAACCACATCGAAGCCAGAAACATCTTTAGCCAATTGCAAAATATCAAAGTCAAAATTAAGTGTCCTGTGCTTAGTGCTTTTTTGGGATCCCTATAGCATAAGCACTGGAATGTTTGTACCTAACAGAGTTAATCAGCTTCTTGAAGTCAATATAGGACATAATATCCACATCCCAACCCCATTCTTCTTCTTCTATCTGACCATTGGTATACATAGTAAAGGACTGATAAATGAACATCCCACCATGGTAAATTTTTAACCTCATTGTTTGTTCTTCGGTTGGCCTGAAAAAAATGACAGTAATAAAAGAACAAAATTCCATTATACAGTAAAACCCACTAAATATGTGAATTCAATAAATAAAAACATGAATGAAAAGGAAGCCCAAAACATGAATAAAAATGACATCAACCAAACAACCTCACAAGAAAACAAAAACAAAAGCAAAAACCGCGAGGAAGACATAACAGACCACAAGAAAACAAAAGCCAACACACACCTCGTGGAGTCCAACACCTGAATAAAAAATAAACACTGGAAAACAAATCGTGGACCGCATCAACAAAAAAATCCCACAAAGGGACCACAACCATCTACCATGGTAATATAAAGAAAACTTCAATAAAATAACCTAACTTACTTGCAAAAATATTGACGTTCCATCTCCCTACAACTATCGTGATCCACACGTGCAGAAAGTAACAAACCTTCCACACCTCCCCTCGTTCATAAACCAAGTGATGACGACTTCCACTAAAATGGAAGCCCAAATTCTCAAGGAAAACCACCGTCAACAATGACCGCCAACACCTCATGCGTCTCAGATAAGCTTAGGGACTTTTAATTTGCTTCGGGTAATTACCAGGGTTGAGGTAATTACCACACTCGATTAAAATGACGCACCGACATAATTGGGAGACTAAATTCATGAATAAATTTGAAGGAAACTAAAATCGAAATTGGAGACAACTAAAGAAACCAAAAATATAATTTTGCCTATAAGTTTTAAGCGCTTTATGTTTTTGAAATTTTTTATTAACTTATCCTAATAACCTATTTGTAGTAAAGCATTTAAAATAGGCTAATAAATATATAATTTAATACATCACAAGAAAACATAAAACTACTATAAAATCCAATATACAGTAACACATGAACTTTTTGTTTACTACATATATTTGTATATTTTATAGAAATACAATCATGTAATAGAAAATCGGAGCACATACGGTCTATAACAATTATAAGACCAGGCCCCACCGTAGCCCAATGGGCTACAAACGCCTCAGGATCAGGCAACAAACCCAAAACTACAAAACGTCTGAAACTACAACATGATGATACATCCATTCCTCACACTTCTCATAAAAACAAAAAACATAGTGATACATTGTATATGCCTATCTTGTCCTATGACTCTAGGGACAATCATAGTGATTCCACTTAGAATCTTTGCTTAGTAATTATTTTTTATTTTTTTTGTGCATATAGTAATTTTTTTGCTCTAAAAGCAACTCTCTGGTTGAACCGAACCCAATGCTGCTCCACCAGCATGGTTGCACGAAGCTAGGGCTGGTTGGTTCTTGTAAGTGAGCTTCACATCCTCTAACTTTATCCCATTACATGGGTACTTGGAACTGCAATCAAATTTCACAGCAACATGGGTGGCAGATGTTCCATGAATGTCTTGGTATGTCACATCACTCACTTTGACTCCAGAAGCCTGTTACATTAATTTATTTGGGTATGAAAAATAATAATCAAACATTAAAAACAAAATCAGCTCATTTTTATCATAATGATTTTCCGATTCATTTTAGGATGTGGCTGGAAGAATTTATTTATACTCTTCCTCCGTTTTCTTTTATAAGAATATTATATATATATATATATATATATATATATATAATTTTTTTATTTTTAAATATAAATAAAATTTAACCACTTTCATATTATTTAATGTATGTTCAAAATACCCTTCATTTAATAAAGGAGTTTGTGCTTAATATCAATTAACTTTCAATAAAGGATAATTTAGGAAACAAGTTGTTTTTTAATTAAAAATAACACAATTTAATGAACTAAACTAATTTTCTTAATAAGTATGAGAATTTAATAGTGATGTCCTCATTGTGCAAAATAATTTTTACACAGTCACCAAATCACAAATTCACAATTAATCATTAATAAGACTTTTAAATTATTTATCTTAAAAGTCAAAGTGAATTGTGATTAAATGATAATACAAGTTTTTTACACTATGTATAATCCTTTTTCCCTAGGTGTGATATAAGTTTTTTTTTTCTTATAAAAGTGAAGGGAGGGAATATTCTCTAATGGGAATTGGAGTTTCATATTAACTTATCATGTATATAAAACCAATTTAATCTTATTTCTACTTGAATTATAAAAGTGACTTATTCATAACAGCTTACTATATGATAATAGTTATTCAATAAGTGTTTAATTAACTGAACTATATATATCCAAAGAGGCCTAATAGTTATTCAACTTTTTTTCTTTTCTTAACCTCAGGGTCCAGGAGATACTACAACCTCTAGGCCCATTAGAAGCCTATATGAGATCTTAAACTAATAAATGTGTTGTTCCAAATTCCAATTTACATACCTGATCGGGGCAGCCCTTGTTATTTGGGCAGTAATTTTGGTCAATTATAACGGGGTTTTCAACATTGACCATGATTGCGTCTTGGAAAAGGACGTTCCTCACAAATCCGTTACTGGGTCTCCCCCATGTCTTTATTCTAACACCATTTTGAGTCCCAGTAAATGTAACAGTTTTAACTGTCACATTTTGTACACCGGCTTCCTTCAAATCCTTTCCCAAGCTTCCAATGCTGCAAAATCCAATCAACAATTTCAACTATTACCATTATCATAAAGATAATAATAATAAGTATGTCAACACCTATAATCCGCTAATAACACGGAACAACATTCTTAAATGCATAAAGGTCTTAGATTCAAATCTCATTTTGGTCATTAACAAAAAATATTACCTTATTCCATGTCCTGGTCCACAAGCAATGTTTTCAATCCACAAGTTAGTGGTTCCGGGACCGACGGAGATGCAATCATCGCCGGTCCGGATTTTTGAGTTGAGGATGGTGATGTGGGACGACATTTGTACATGGATGCCGTCAGTGTTGGGGCTGTTTCCGTCGGCCAGGACCTTCACTCCTTGCAGCTTCACGTTCTGGCATCCATTGAACACTATGTGGAACATTTGACTGTTCATTGAGGTCAACCCACCGATGGCAATGTTATTGGAGTTGGTGAACGCCAGTGTCTAAACACACAACATAACAAAACTACGGTTAGCTCAAATTCTCCTTTGCTTTATAAAATTTACGAATAATTAATTTATTGCATACAAAGAGCCAAGAGATCGAAACATGGTGTTTAGTAGACTTGGTTTAATAATAGTAATAAGAATATTAAATATTGTAGAATTGATGTAGAAATTACATTATGAAATGATTAATTTAGATGGACGAGTTCTAAATTAATTAATTAATACTAAAATTATCAATTTTATTATATATGCATGAGAAGAAAAAATAGTATCTATCACAAATTCACAAATTGTCATATATAATAGATTTATTGATTTTTTTTACAATAATTAATTTAAAAAGCATATTAACCGTACGTAGAGTTAAACTCAATAAATGATTGGTCGAGTGTAAGAAAATCATTTTATAATAATAATAAAATATTAATAATAATAATAATAATAATAAAATGATCTTTTGTGGTTTTAATGGCACTACAAGGAACATCCTTTATATTATTATTCGACATTCATATATCTTTTGATTTTGATGTATTATATTTAGACTGAATGTGCAAGCCAGTCTCTTAACGTGTAACAAAAAAAACGTCTCTTATAACGTAGATAATACAATTGTATGTTAAAAAGAAAATGGGTGAGAGGCAAATTATCAATAAGTCCATGCCCCACATACATGCAGCATCATTTTTTTCTAGCAAACTAACCACATAACCTTTAGTTATTTATCAATTACTTGTATGGCATATACAGTGACTAACTCCTCGTTTGATATTTGCTTCAACTTCTTCTGGCTAGCAACCATAACCTATTATTATTTATTAGTAATTATTATTATTAGTATGTTATGACTAACTCCTCGCTTGATATTTGCTTCAACTTCTAGCAACCACACTGAGCAGTTGCAAACCGTTCCATGAATTAATCTCCCCCACTAAACAAACTCTCGCTAATTAATCACCAAGTCCAACTCCACCTCCAACATCAAATTAAAAAATAAAAATGGGAGCAAGTAGTTAATTGTGTCAACGATAATATATGTTCAATGCATGAAATTGAAATTAATTAATTAATTAAACATACCGTGGCTCCGCTGGGGCAGTTTCCTCTGCCGGAGTTCTTGCAATCCCACAAGGCAGTGCCTTGGCCGTCAAGCACCCCGCCGCGAATCGAAACGCCGTCGACACGCTCGAATTCCAACCACGTACCGGCGCTTCCGGTGACACTATAATCCGAAGGAGCCACCAAAGTGCCATCAATGGTTATAGAAATACCCTTGTTGTTACATTTCCCATTGAAAGTCACACTTTTAAGCAAGAATTTTCCTTGTGGCACGTAAATTGAGGCAGGGTTGGTAGAAGCACAAGCTTTGGACCATGCATTGAGAAATGCCTTGGTTGAGTCCGTTTTGCCATCGGATTTGGCTCCAAAATTGACCACATTGTAGGTGGCTCCAAATGCAACGGATGAACACAACCAACAACCTAAGATCACACGAAGGGTAATAAGAAGACTAGGACTAGGTTTTGGTGTTGGGTTTGTCATTTTTTTTTGGAAATTTTGGTTAAGTGTTGAAGATGATTTGATTATGAACGTGGGAGTAGTGATGAGAGAAGTTGGAAGATATTGGAGTGGTGCAAGTGGTGAAGAAGGAGGTGTGAGATGGGAGTTGGAACGGTCTGTGAAGGGTATTTATAGCTAAGGATTTGAGGGCAACGCATTGTGCAGGTTATTTAGTTTGTTCCATGTCTTGTCAATTAGTACTATAAAACTATATGATATTTTATGTACTAAAAAAAATGCTATGATATTTTATGTAACAAGGAATAAATAATTGAACGTCTTAAATGAAATGGAAAGAAAGTAAAAGTCGTGCCGAACTTTTGAGTTAGATAAGAGGGCCTGTTTTACCGGAAGTGACCTTTGCGTGCTCCTTTCCTTTTTTTAATTGTTTCATTATCTTAATTTCCTTTTATCGCTTTTAACATTTTTCGGAAGAGGCAAAGAAAGAGAGGTTAATTTAATTTAATCCAGTGAATGGTTACTGCAACATTTATGATTTATCTTCTGTATGTGTCAAAAGTACTGTTTCATGAAGGTTGATTAAAATGAGACATCAAAATGTGGTTTCTTCTTGTTTTGAGGTTTATACAAATACTGTAAGAACTAATTTTTAACTGATATTTTAGTATATACATTTTAAACAAAATATAGAGATATGAAAAGTCATACAGTATGTTCAATAAACGTACATTATATTTATTACGTTCCATTAATATAATATTTAATGTTATTCGACCATCAATTTATTTAAAATATATTAATTGTAGTGTTTATTACATATAACATAACTAATTAAATATTAATATAATATTTGATCAAATAAAATAATATGGTTGAATATTACATTCATTATTTTTCTCAATGCAACAATTAATTAGAAATCTTGAATAGATATTATAATAATAAATTAATATTAATATAAAATTGAAATTAAGAGTAAATTTTATTTTTAACACTTATTTTCAAGTTCATTTTTATTTTTATATATATATATATATATATATATATATATATATATATATATATATATATATATATATATATATTATATGTAAATACCAATAAGTCATTTATGCCTTGTAGATATTCTGCGTCAATATGATAATATAAATAATAGATATAGATGTTATAGACATAAATAAGTTTAATTTTATAAATAATTAGTTAATTGGTTAATAACATAAAATAAATATTTTTCTTTCATATAAAAATATTCTCATTAAATGATATAACACTAAATATTAATGCGAAGCTCTTTTTACTTTTATAATATATTAAAATTAAGTCGATTAAATTTATGGTTAGATTAAAAAAAAATTATCCATAATTTATGGTTAGATTAAATAAAGTTGATCAATATCTTTATAAAATAAACCTTTAAGACCATTACTTTTTTATTTATTATTTAGGCAAATGCATTGGTTTAATTCAAGGGTTGCATCACAAAGGTCTACCAAAAAGGAAGACTTAGCTAACAATAAATGAAGGCGAAGTGGAGGAAAGATCGAAGAGAGATGAAAATATAGAAAGTACTGACTTATCTATTGTATTTCTATGTGGCCGTGTGGAGAATATGTAATTATATACGGTTCTATTCTATTAATTACTACTAATGAGAAAAGGGAGCGAATCATGTTGAGGGAGAAGAAAACAATGAGCATATTTAGGACATATCTTGCAAGATAGTGTGATGTGCTGGTATATGGTAATTGCTACTAATTAGATTGGAAAGTGGGAGATGAAGGAAAAACTTTAGTTGTAAATATCGGAGAACAAATAGTAGTTTTACTATATATTTCTTTCGGTTTTGAATATAAAAAATATTTTTTTTTATTTTTTTATTTTAAATATAAATAAATTTTAATTATTTGTTTTATTTAATAAGATTATTTTTAAAATACTATTCATTTAAGATATTTTTAATAAAACAAGCTAAAAACTGAAAACATACTGAAAATTGAAAAAATAACTTATTATAATAAAAGTGTTCAGTAAAATAAGTTATTGAAATAGTTAAAAAAATGAAAAAAATAATAAAATCATGATGTATCTAAAACAGGTAACAATAAAAAATAAATAAATATATTGAAGATAAAAATGAAAAAAATATGGTCACGTTTGACAAAATATTTTAGTTAATTTCTAATCTTTTTTACTGGTTGAAAAACTTAATTGATTATTCAGTAATCAAAATTTTTATAATAGTTTCTGATAAGTTTTTATTTCTTTGAAACGCTACTTGAAATAATTTTTTTAACAAAAATTAGTTTTTTACTTAGCTTTTTATACTTTTTTTCATTTTTATCCTCGATATTTATTCATATTTTTTGTTACCATTTTTTAAATAAATTATTATTATTATTATTATTATTTTTCAATCATTTTATATTTTTTATCTACTTCGATACTTAATTTTATTGAATATTTTTAATTTAATAAATTAATTTTTTAATTTCTAATTAATTTTTTAGTCAGTTTTATCTAACATAACCTAAGTAGCATTTAAAAAATTATTAGAAATTACTTAGAAATTTCTAAAAAAAAATTGTTTACTTAAAACAAAATAAACTTTTCTAGTAAAAAATAATAAAAAGTTAACTAAAATATTTTGTCCAACATGACCAAAGATTTTTTTATGTATGACATCAAAATTTAATGAAAGATAATTTAAAAAATATATATTTTTAATTAGAAACAACATGAAATTATATTATTTTTAATAAATAAACGTGATATATATAATTTTTTCAGTACTGATAACTTATAAGAAAGACTGAAGGAAGTATGTATGATTGCTTGAAATTCAAAAGAAAAAATTAGACATTATTTCATTACGACAAAACAAGGAAATCACCAATAATGTGATGTGGCATTCGTATTTCGTAGGTTGCGGACATGGCATCTAGTTAAAAAGCCTAAATCACGCCATCATTTCATACTCATTTTCCGGAGTTAACGTAGTGTATATAATCATATACTATAATTCAAATATACTCTAACTACATATGAGATTCTGTCTCGTGCACACACTGTATACTCCAATAGTTCAATGAGTATTCGACAGTATTATATTGGTAAAATAAAATCGACAGTGTTATGGAAGCGGAAGTTTGATTCTTGAATGTGTTTGCAGGGGAGAATTTTGTTGAAAGAGATAAAAAAATATGTTGAAGAAGATATTTTAGTTAGTTTTATATTTTTATTATTAGTTAAAAAAATTATTTGAATATTTAGTAAATAAAGTTTTTTTATAATTTTTTAGTAATTTTTAATGATTTTTTTAGATGTTACTTGAAGTAATTTTTAGTTTTTTATATTTTTTTAATTTTTAATATATTTATCAATTTTTTTAAAATAAATTATGATTATATTATTTTTTAATCATTTTAAACTTTTTAACTAATTTTATCAAATACTTATAAGTTAATTTTTTAATTATGAACTAACTTTTTAATTTTCATTAATTTTTTTAAACAGCTAAAATTAATTGAAAAATTAGTTGAAAAGTAAAAAATTATAGATTAAACGAAGATATGAAGTTGACTAAATGATTAAGGAAGAAAGAAATGAGAGAAAAATTATGGATTCGATCCTAATAATAAAATTAATATTATAATTATGAATATTTGTTCATAAAAAATTAGAATTAAAAAAAAATATTTAACCAGAATAATATTGAAAGACTTGGGTGAACACATAATTAATGGATTTCGAGATGACAAAGTGGAGTATGCATGTTTCTGGTT
Source organism: Glycine max (assembly GCF_000004515.6). Lineage (NCBI taxonomy): Eukaryota > Viridiplantae > Streptophyta > Magnoliopsida > Fabales > Fabaceae > Glycine > Glycine max. The sequence continues at coordinate 2,452,610 of NC_038256.2, read as the reverse complement.
GAGCATTGGCGAGCGATTAACTCGCTAGGTTTCATACTCACATTGCCCGAGGAATAACTTACGCTGCAAGATCTACAGACGCTTGAATCTTGATATTCACATTATTCCTTATGGATAAGCTTTTTCTACATGTTTGGGATTGTTTCATGGAAACTAGAGAATGTGTGGTCCAATATTTTACTCCTATAAGTTATTCTAGTGGATTTTTATGCGAGCAAAATTTTGACTCTACATCACATTCTCTCTGCTTCTCAATTGTACCATCCTATAACGGATCAAATTAAATTTTTTTTTAATGTAAAATGATGAGAGAATTCAAGGTAATCAGATCGGTTCTGAGATTTTTTTTTCATGGATAAACCCAAAAAATTATGCCCTTATAATCTTTTGAATATTGTTTCTCTTGCATTTTTCGTTGCAAAATTATTAATAATACGTTTGTAATTATTTTAAAAAAAACTATTTTTAATAGAAATCAATATAAGACTATTTAATTAATCTACCTTTTGAAATATAAGAAAGAAAGAAAAACCGGTTCACGCCCATTAAGAAAATAAGTTAACTTAATTATTTTTTATAATCTTTAAAAGAAAAATAATCATCAAGCACGTAGATCAACTAACATTTAAGTTAAGTTGTTTCAGCTTAATGAGAGATCTTAAATTCAAGTCTTAAATATACAAATGTGTTAAATACTTAGAAAAATAATTTTACCACTCATAAGGATCCTAACCAAGTCAAATATGATGGTCTCCTGTAAAAAAATATATGCAATATAAAAAAATCAATTCGTTTCCTAAAGTATCCACATTTGATTGCATAGGACTAAAATGACACCTGAGATTTAGACAAAAAAGAAATCAATCCATTTGCTAAAGTATCCACATTTAATTGCATAAGATTAATAAAGAAAAGATTGTTAGAAATAAAACTTCAATTAATGATATTTTAGAGATGGTACCACTAAATAAGAGATAATTAATTAAAATTTGTTTATATTTTAGTTTATCACAGATTTTTTTCTTCTTATATTTTAGTCCGGAGGCAGCGTAGATAACAATATAGGATTTTAATCATTTCTATTTTAATAAACTCCTTTTGGTAAATGCCACAATAACAAAAATAATTAATATTATTTTATAAGTTGTACGTGCCTTTGAAAAACAATTAAATATTTTCAAAGAATGCAATATCATAAAATTTTATTTTGATTCAATTGTTGAAACATGTCTAATGTCTTTTAATTCTTCAAATAGAATTCATCATTAAGATCATAAGAATTGTGATATTTTAAATGAGTTTCAATTTTTTTTATTTTCGTTTTTTAAGAACTTGAAATATCACCTATTAGTTAACTAATTAATGGTAATTATTACTCTAAAAAATTACTGCTAATTGTTCTATCTTCATAAATTTTTAATATAATTTATTAAATTATATATTTTTAATAGTTATATAACCTAAATAAAAAAAATGGTGCCCTCTACAAATGAACCTTGGGCGGGTTTGCTCATCTCGACCGTGCTTAGCACCACCACCGAAGATAATTAGAAATTGTAACAGATAATGGATCTAATTAGTACTAGCAAAAATTACTCACAGGTCGAGTAGAATAATTATTTGCTTAATATAGATATGAATACAACTATACAAGTACATTTTTTTTTTCATAAGTTATATGTATCTTCTACTTCTTTTAGGGGCAATTCTATTCAAATCTGGTATGATTACTCTAATCAACAAAATTCTTTCTCTAAATACTTAAGACAGACAGATACATATCAATTCTTGAACCCAAGATAAATAATTAAATTGAAACAATCATATATATAAGTTGATTCAAATAGTCAATAATATACATTGTATGAACTTTAATGAAGATGGATATGTAAATATGGATATCCTAATATTCACCTCAATTACAAAATAACTCAAGATCAAGTTTGTAAACAGAAAATATATTTACATGTTACTATGATTGTGGTGTAATCTTTGTAATTTTTTTAATTCTTGTGAATTGAAAGAAGATCATGTGACAGGATTTATAATAATTTAACTATCATGTCATTTAAAATGACGGTATTGCGTGCGCATGCAGGAGATGAGCCGCTATATATCAGATATTTGAGAGGGCTCACATGTTCTGTTTGGAGATGAACTTTGTCTGCGGCAAAGCATATAAGCCACATCGATCACATCAAAATTCTTGTGTGTATAATCGTTTTGTTGGCGTTCAAATTGATACTATACGTACATACGCAAGCTTGTTTCAGGGTTCCTTGTTTAAGGCAATTATAGTTTGTGGAGCCATGTGATTTTCGTTGACTAGCTCAGTAGCTCGCAAATATAGCACTAGTCTATATATTATAGGTTTGGACACATGATCTTCGGAAGTTCAATTGCACCCATGTTTTCCCTTGATAAGTGTTCATCAAAATTCATTTATGATATATGCATAACATATCTCGTATATATGCTTCAATTCAAGACTTGATTATGACTTGCCACTATTTTGATTTTGAAAGTTGATAAATAGTATGAACAGTGTGACTCTATGGATTGTCCACGCTGATTTTTCATAATTTGCTCAAAGGAAAAGAATTTTAATTGATAGAAGTAAAGAGCAGATCGAAATTCCTTTTTTAATTAGTTTGGCCAATTTTGTTTTAATCATTACACAAAAAATTATATAGCCTGTTCAATCCTTTTTCAATTACATTTTTTCTATCTAAAATTCAATCATAAAATCTTACTTAAGATATTCAAACCTAATTTCACTTGTACAAACTTAACATTAGTCACTATTAAATTTTGTTTTAATTCTTGTGTACAAATTTTTTAACACTATTATATTATAATATTCTTTAATGGTGAAGATTGATTTGAATTTCTTTTTTACGTGCGCATCAAAACTAAATATAATTATGTTCATATAAAATAAAATAAATAAAAAAGTATTGAATGTAATTTTCTTCAATTAAACACTGTCTGATTTTTTTCTTCAATTAACTTTTATTCATCTATCCGTGTATGGTCATGCATATTCTTGTTTGTCAGTCTATCCTTTTTATCCCTTTTCATACTAAAATTATTTTGTAGGAAATATCATTTATGCATGTTTGATTTTTTCAATCAATCTCCATGTTGGTTTTTGCTAGGTTTTGAATTTCAAGGAACCTCGTCAAGATCTCTACCCAATGTTACCAATAAAAATGGAATTTGAGTCACAAAATCAAAATAGAAGTCATTTATTTGGGGGGATATTACATATACACAGATGCATGTTTCTCATGTATTAATTCACACGTACACTTTTTTTTGTCAATTCTTGGAATTCGTAACACTTGCAGCACTTGTAAACAAGTACAATAGATCTTCATCACTGTTCAAGGTAGGAGTCGATCGAAGTGGGTTAGGTGTCGTTACCGAAAGAATGTGTTACTTTTTGTTGAAGACAAATCCCAAATAGTGGTAAGTCAATTGCGTGCTGTAAGCATGCATGCTTGATTATTGATCCTGGGAAGAAAATAATAACCATTAATTAGCACTGTTCAATGTTCAATTGAAGCTCACCTTAATTTCTTATATCTATAATTGACCATACTGTTCATAATGCTTACCACGTGGGGGTTTCTTCGTACTATAACCTATACAAGCTAGATGCATGCATGAACTATGGGAAGTTAATTGCTTAATCTATCGTAGGAATATGCCGCAAGTTTCATTGAGACCTTATGTATAACTTGCCAATAAAGTTAACTCACAATAATCAAGTCAAGGCCGTTTTTGGAAATTTGTTGGTTGAGTTTGGATTTTTTTTCAAGGTTTGGACATGTTATTGGTGGAAGCGGAAGCAATAGATGCCAGTATGAAAGAAGTGAGCTTTAACCATATACTGGATTATTGTTTGTTGTCTATACAACATGTTTTGTTTTTTTCACGGAAGATAATCTTATTAGAATTGAATAAAATCAATACGTGTGACATATAAATCTAATTAACATGAAATAATCTTATGTAAGGTGATTCGCACGTGTTTGGTAATATCATATATAAAATTATTAAAATAGATTACTAAGATTAAAATTAATTAAATTAGTTTTCATTATTTGTATATAATCATAAAAAGTAATAAATGTTTATTATTTTTAACATGAAATACAACGTCTTCCTGTTTTAATTTCAACATGTTTTTAAAAACGATCTTGCAAAAAGTAAAAAAAAAAAATTAATAAAGTTGAAATTCATATTTAATTTTTAGAATTTTTATATTTAATATTCTAACTATATATTAATTTCTATATAATATTTAAATTAAATATAATTAATACTGTAATATATGATTTATTTTAAAATATAACTAAATACATTAAATTATAAGAAAAAAATAAAAATGAGGCATATTCCCATAGATTTCTCAATTCTTAGATGGATAGGATTGGATTAAAGTTTTCGTTTTCATCTATCCAAAACACAACCCTAAGCTCGCACTTGCCGCATTCTTAGCAGGAGCACAGATAGGAAAGGAAAACGCATCCCATGCATCTTGCCCTATTTTGCTTTAAAATGAACATCAAATTGTTAAGACTTTTCTTTATAATGTGGTAGCCCTATAAGGTTGTTGCTTCCATCACCTCCAAGTTGTTTCTTGTACCTTTTCCAATTTTTTTTATTTTTTATTTTTATCTTTCGGAATCATCATTCCTAAAGCCAATATATGTCATCATTCTGAAATGTAATTCACATTCCAGATTGATCATTCCATCTTTTACAGCTTGAGCATACGATACATTTTCTCTAACAATTTATCCATATGAAAATTTTACTACAAGCTCAATTGTTTCCCTTAATCATTAATGGTGTTCCTTCATTGTGTCCTGCCATACTTTGGAAGAATAACATGCATCTTCAGAAAATATGGTCAAGTTAATATTCCATCTTCTTCGGTTCTCTAACTTACACAAGACCTGACAGCCTTTTTATTTTTAAATCTATCCTTCTTTCTTAAGATATAAACTTTACATACTCATTCCATTTCGCAAACACTCAAAATCTCCTTCACCAAATCATTTTGGAAAATTTTAAAAGAATCATTTTATTTTTATTTTGTATGGTTGATAAATTAAAGTGACTTTTGAAGTGAAAGCAAAATATAACTTGGAAGTTCCACATATAGAATCAATGATCTATGCAACGGATTGATCTTGCTCACCACAATTTTGCAACCAAACATGTGTTACCGTGAAAATCAACATGATTCAGTGCATGTGATTCAAAATCAATTTTAAATGCCATCCAAATGACCAACGTAATTTTGGAGAAAGTAAAATTTTATTTTCCCAGTGAAAAAATTAATGTTGGATATCAAACTCATTGTACACACACCTTGCCTGTGCAGATGATTTTCAAAGCCTCTTCTGCTTTTAGATGTGTAGGATTTATGGAGTTCCAATCAGTTAAACATGGTTATTCTACAGCCATATATGAAAATTTCATCACAAGATCCAAAAGCTGTCGAGACCATTTAAGCAAACAAGAATTGTGCACTAGGACTAGAAAGGAAAACGGAATACTACTCTTTAACATGTCTTAGAATCAGGATTTGAGAGTACATGAATATATAAACAGTTTGCTTTAGGATTATAGTAAAGGTGTATATAACCCAATACAATATAAAACACATACATAAAGATATTATTTTTGAGAGCAGCATCCTTCATCATAAATGTAGTCTTTCTTAGGCAATGTCACTCATAGAAACCCATTTGATCATTAAGTGATTGAGGTATTCCTTTTTCATTTTCATTTTCTCATCATGTTAAATCTTTTACATTAAGGGTAGATGCAAAGAAAACAAAAGAAGGCCATTACTAGCATTTGGTGGCACATTGTTACAAAAAATCACTATGTATCATCCTCATCTACTGCCTATACATTATCCTTTAGCTGCTATAATTAGTACATTCACTTGTTCTACAATGTTCATTGATGCTCCTATCTTGTAGAAGATTACTAGGAATGCAAGTAATGTGAAGAATACTCACTATCCTGATGAATGTCTCCATGCTCAACGCCTCCACATGCACTAATAACTGTTGTATGGATATAATCATCCACCACAAAACCTTCAGCTTGCATTCTATGCATGAGCTTCAGAGCCTCTCTAGCATGCCCATTCCTTGCATAAGCCAATATCATGGATTCCCAAGAAACCACATTCCTCTCCGGCATGTTGTCAAAAACTTGAAAAGCATCAGCAACATATCCACATTTTGAATACATATATATTAAAGCACTGTTTACAAATACATTAGACGAGGCAGGGGTCTTGCTCGCGTAGGAATGAATTAACTTTCCTTGAATTGGAGCTTCCAGTTCTGCACAAGCTTTCAAGGCTGACGAGTAAGTATAGGAATTAGGCAACACGCCTTCTTCCATCATTTCCTGCAAAAACTCCAGAGCCTCATGTTCAAGCCCGAGCCTGGCACAACCAGAGATAATGGCAGTCCATGAAACAACATCCCTGAAAGGCATATATTGGAGCACCTTGAAAGCATAGGAGTATTCTTTACATTTGCAATAGAACCATACCAAAGTGCTTCCTACATATATGTTGGTATGGATATTACTTTTAATTATCTGTGCATGAACTTCTCTTCCAAATAGCAAAGACTTAATTGTGCCACAAGCCATCAAGACACTTAAAACTGTCAACTTATTAACATGTATTCTTTTCATCTTCATTAATCGAAAGAAGCTTGTGGCCTCTTCACCAAACCCATTCCGAGCATATCCTGATATAATAGAAGTCCAAGTAGCTGTATTTCTAATTCTCATTCTATCGAACACTACTTTAGAATCCACCATCACTCCACATTTTGCATACATATCAACTAGGGAAGTTCCTATAAAAACATCACTCTTGCAGATTTTCTTTATTATGGCACCATGCAGCTGTGTCCCAAATTTCAATGCTTTGTTCTCTCCACAAGCCTTTAGTGCACTACATATAGTATATTCATTAGGATAGAACCCATCACTTAGCATTTGTGACAACATTGACAAGGCTTCATGTCCAAACCCTTGTTGGGAACAAGCAGTAATCATAGTTGTCCAACATATTACATCTCGCTCAGCCATACAATCAAATGCTCGAAATGCACTTGATATATTGCCACATTTTGCATAAAAGTGAACAACTGCATTGTCAACAATTAAATTCCTCCATCTGCTTTTCAAAATCCGAGCATGGATTTGTTTCCCAAGCTCTAAATCCACTCTTCTACCACACAAATTCATGATACAGACAAACATCTTACTGTTTGCTGGAACACCATGTTTAACACAATCTTGAAATAACTTAAAAGCTTCATCATCCAAGTTAAATTTTAAATATCCATCAATTATAGCAGTCCACGTAACTGTATTCTTTCTTGACATTCCATCAAACACTCTACGAGCCTGAGCTAACTTGCCCAATCTTAAATAACTACAAATCAAATTATTATCTACATAAGTAACTGGATGTATAAAAAATTTCAAGACAATTGTGTGTACCCTTCCTACTTCTTCCATATTATAACACAATCGCAGCCAATGAGCTACTAATTCTGGATTGAAGCATTGACTTTTCTCAGCTAAATTGTCTATCTTCCAGCAGAAAGCATCCGGGGGAGACTTGATAATATCTTGGAAATTCAACTCTGCAGCATTTAGTGCCTCAATGCTTTCAGTTGCAGCATCGTAGACTTTTACAGCAGCCAAGCACGTGTTCCAAAGCTTTAACAAATCTTGTCACATAAACATATGATGACAAATACCAAATTAATTGAAGAGGCAAGTTAGAACTACCCAGTTAAATTGATTAATTTCTTGAATCTTAACATGTGGCTAGTACAATAAGATCTCTATATTGCAAGGACACAAAAATCCAAAGGCATATTATCACAGTTTAACCTAGGCTAAGACTAAGCTAGATGAATACTTGATGAGCTATGTTTTTAAAGGAAGAATTTTTGGAGAAATGGGAATGAAAATGGAGTATCATTCTGTGGGAGAATACCTATGATTTGATTATAGAAGGCACCGGCATCTAATTTTAGTTGTAGTAATGAAGTATTAAAAAAGCTCTGAACTGGAGGGATATCATTCAGTTCAGTGAGTGACCAAATATTTGAAAGCAAAATATACTGTTATAGAAAACACTAATTCAGAATTCAAAGCATTTAGTCTCACCATTTTGCCTTTCGAGATTGTATCCATAAGATTCAGCTATTGTATGAAGATGCATAAAAAATTCTTTTGTGAAATCTTTACGACTGCTGGAGACAATTTCACAAATTTTAGATGGATTCCCTTTGATCATTTCGATAAGTTCATTGTGCCCCTGCAACTCTTGATCTATCTGCAGAACAGGAGTATTGAATAAATTTGTGCATTACGGAAGCCATAGACAACAATTTAAAGGAATGGTATAATCTCTAGATATACAATGTTTCCTTGCATTAATCACATTTCAAACATCTTCCCCCTTTCATTATTTTCTAATTGATGTAGGAAACAGTATAATTACGCAATGAAATACAGCTACAAGTGTGTAGATTACATTAAAGAGAAATGAAAAGTTATTTGGGGGGGTGGGGGTAAAGGTTAGATAGAATTGTGCCAGCTTGTTTTTCTTTAGTCACTAATACCATAATGAAAGAGTGATGGGTATAGAATTTCAATAACAAAGGAGTAATGACAGACCTCTTTAAGCTTCTTTCCAAGCCAGAGCAGCTTGTTCTTCGTCACCGGATTGTCTTCTGTGTCTGCTTTATCCTGACAGTGTCTAAAAAAATGGGGCCTAATATTATTCCACTTTTTGTTGAAAACTAACAGCCTCCTCCAATTTCTCTCGTCAACCATGAAAGCCTCAATTAGCTTGTCACAATCTCTAATGATCATTTCATAGTTATTCAAGAACCCCATGGCATCTTCATCATCATCCCTTTTATCATCACAAGAACAATCACCACTGGAGGCACCGGTACATGACAACCCTTCACTGATACAATTCAGCACTGCTCTTGTGTCGCGTGCAGTGACTGGAAAGGAATGCTGCTGGTCTGCTTGACCAAGAAACAAGTTAGCATAACAGGAATTAGGATCATCTCCTGTCACACACCATCAATTCAAGAGAGACAAATACAATTATGTTGCAAATAAACCCATCATAATGCATAAAGAAGGTTAAATATTCATTTGGTCCTTATAGTTGTCTTCATTTTAACTTTCAATTCCTATACGAGAAAACTGTAAGTCTTAGTCCTAATATGCATAAAAGTTAAGCTTTGATTCCTAAAGTCAATGTTAATGAAGCTACAAAAACTTTTTGGCGATGATAAACCGCTACAAAAAAAAAAAACATTGTCTAGGAACTAAAACGTACCATTCTATCATACAAGACTACAACTTAGAATGGAGACAAATACAAGGACCAAATGAATACTTTAACCTATTAAAAATTGTATTTATAAATAATTTTGAACCCTCTAAAAATTCCAATTTTTTTCATTTGGTCGATCAATTTTCGAAACAGTTTTGCTAAGCCTTAAAGACGGCAGCTATTGAAATCAAAAATAGAATTTTAAAAATGTAATAACATTTCAATGTTACAAAGACATCTCAACCGTGAAAACTTTGTACATATATTGATTCCTTACAAGCCCGTTAATAAAAAAGTTACTACATAATCTAATCCTCCTAAAAAATGGTTAAATTAGTTTTTTTTCCTCTAATTTATTATTTATCTTCCTAACTTCTATCCCAACAACAATACATAATATATAATGCAGAAAACAACTAAAAAAAGAAAGAAAAAGAAAGTGGTATGTGATAAAAATTGAAGTTGAAATGTAGAAACTGACCTTTGGAAACAAAAGTGAAACACGAAAGTCGAAGTGGGTTTGAAACGAATAATGAGAAGGGGAAGGCGAAATCTGGAGTGGGTTTGAGAGTGTGAAACCTCGGAGGAAGCGAAGAAGAGGATTGAAGAATTGCGGTGCGTAACTCCATGTGTTAAGTAAAAAAAGAAGAGATTGTGGTGGAAAAGGAAGAGGCAAAAAAAGGTTTGTGTTTTACTTCTGAGTCCTGAGCTGGTGGTGGTGAACCAAAAGAATAAAAAAAACTTTAAAACAAATAAGAGGTTGAAAGTTGGAAGAAGTTGGAAAATATCTCAAGTATAGGATTGATTTTGGATTGAGGTTGTAGGAAATAGGAAGGAAGTGTGGAGTGGAGAGTGAAGTGAATGGAGTATCTAAGGAGAACAAAAAAAAAATCTAGAGGGAAAAAGGAGGTGAACTGAGTTCAGACAGGGATAAGGAGGCCTGCCACCTCAGCAATGTCACTTAGTAATAAATATACTTTAAGTGTATTTTTTATTCCTAATTTTTAATATTTGACGAATTTTATTCAATTTTTAAAATATTTGTAAATTTTATCCTTTATTATTTATTCATTGATATGTATAAAAATTGGTAGTAAAATTTTTCAAAAAATTTAAAAATTGGGATAAGTTAGGCTAAAAAGTACAATTACATTAAAAATAAAACGACAGAGATTAAAATCTGCAAGAATCTTAGAAGATGGGATAGAATGTGTCAAATTAACAAAATTTGGGTAAAATTCAACAAAAAAAAATAAAGAGTTACGGATAAAAAGTACAATTAAACCTAATAAATATTGAATATTTTGTAATTTATATAATAAATATTTATTTTAATTTTTTGTTATGTGTCCATTAACACAAAATAGTATAAACCTACTATTAACAAGGTCTAACTCAATTAGTGAAATAGGATATGTACATGTTGTAAGCCCCCTTAATACCGTGTTAAATTTTTCCAAATAAAAAAACAATAATATAAACCTTAGCATATTATTTTATATAATTATTACTAATTTTATCTTGTCTTTTTTCTACTTTTCTTTCTTTCACACTATCAATTATTTCAATTATTTATCAATTTGTTTGGCCTTGACGGAGAAGAAGTTAGGGGTTTTTTTAATGTATAATTTCAAGTTTAAGTTTTATAAAATAAATGTAGAAAGAGATTACATCTTTAGATGAGTTTATTTAACTAGACTTTCAAATATAGAAGACATTAGATAAAAATTATAACAGCATTCTGGGAGGGTTTTTTTTGAAATAAATCATATTAGAAATTAAAAAAAAAATTACTAATTACCCTCACGGTTTTCAATCAATATTTAATCATTACTTTTAATTCGAGTTACTTCACATTAATATCATAATCACTAAATAAATACTATTATTACCGGCTTTGATTTGAGTTTGATTTTGCATCTTACCTACTCTCCTCTATTTGTTTACGCCTTAAAAAAAACAATTGCGGTTTGAATGTCTCGATATAGAAATGTGGAAGAAATCAAATAAAAGTATCAAATTTAACCGAGTTGAACCGGTGGGTATGTCCTAACTGTTTTCAGCCTTCATACACAGAATGTTACAACCTACAAACTAACAAGTTAAAAGACCTTAAAAGTTTCGCCATCCATGATTGATGATTAACCCAACACAACACTTTTTTTGTCTTCATTTCTGTGCCTAAAAGTCCCTTCACTGTCTCCACTCTTATACCTAGCTGTCTCTCTGCTCTCCTTGTTTGTTGTTGGCTCCGAATTCTAAGAATGTGAAATTTGTCACCCTCTCATTCCCACCCTTCAGAGATGACTTCCCTCAGAGAACTCCTCACAGACGAAGGCTTCTACCAAACAACCCCTAACAACAACAACCCTTTGAAGCCAAAGCTCAAACTCTCACCACCAACACCAGAGATAATACTAAACTCACTCCCTCTACACCTATGCAATGACAGAAAAAGCTTTGTTGATTGCTCCAACAAAAGCATAGACAAGTCCATGACAAGAAAAGGGTCTTGGCCATTTCACTCCAATACTCAAAGGGTTGTTGTTGGTTCAGTTTCTGAAACTTCATTGGTGTCACCACCACCAAGAACTGTTGTGGGACCCCCCATGGATGAAGTTGCCACAAGAGCAGTGGTTGCTATCCTAAGTGGATACATTGGAAGATATGTGAAAGATGATAGTTTCAGGAAAATGGTAAGGGACAAGTGCAATTCTTACTTGGTCAGAAGGAGAAGAAACGGTTCAGGATCATCATCGGAAGAAGAAAATGAGGTTCTGGTGAACATGAAACTAGGCATGGAGAATATTGACAAGTTGGTGCAGGATCAAGGGACAAAGAAAGATATGAAGATCAAAAGCTTGAGGAATTCCATTGAGCTTTTGACCATAGTTGCTTCACTGAATAGTAAAATTAGAACAACATCAAGGGAAAGTGGTTCAACTTGTGGAATACCCAATTCCCATATCTCTGCTTGTGCTCAGCTCTACTTGGCAATAGTTTACAAGCTTCAGAAGAACAACAGGATTTGTGCTAGGCATTTGCTGCAAGTATTTTGTGACTCTCCTTTTTTGGCCAGGACTTATTTGCTTCCTGACCTTTGGGAGCATGTGTTCCTTCCTCACCTTCTCCATCTTAAAATTTGGTATGCCGAGGAGCTCGACGCAGTTTCGGCCTCAAGTGAATGTCAAGGTGAGAAGGACAAGAAAATGAAGACCTTGAGCAAGGTGTATGGTAACAAGGTGGACACAGGAACTGCTATGTTTGCTTTGTATTACAAGCAGTGGCTTAAAGTTGGGGCTAATGAGCCTCCTCTTCCTATTGTCTCTTTGCCTTCAAGACCAAGTTGCAGATCATCAAGAAAAATGTCTTCAGATTCTTTTGTTTTGCATTCCTCTATCAACACAAACTTGTAAGTGACATGGACATCTTGCATTTACTTGTCCACTCTTGTTATCTTTTCACAAGAAACAAATCAAGTATATGGTAGTTATGTGTTTTCTGTGCTTTGGCTGTTGCAATAGATACAAGGAAGTATTTGGCCCCAAACTAGAGATGAAACCTACCCCTCTAGCTGAACAAAATGGATTGTTGACAATTAGATGGAGCTCAAGGAATCATGAATACAGCTGCAGTTCACTTCAGGTTAGTTTTAGTGTCTTCATTCATAGCAGATTTAAAATATTGGTATGCATTTCAAACTAATAGTTTCATTTTATTTCTCACCTTTGACAGAAAGAAGAGACAATATACCTAGGAAGATCATCAAGGTCAATTGACAAGAGTTATGCTGAAATAAGGCTAGGGTCACAGAGATTGGACAATTTTCAATGCTTTTCTTGCAGGAGTATGCAAGCAGAAAGCTTGGTGAACAGCAGCTACACATCCTGCAATGCTTCATTTAGAAATGAAACAACTGTCCTTTCAAGTGAATTTGTTGGAGCTCTTACAACTATATGTTCATCAGATATATTAAGTGAATGTGAATTCTCAATTCGTGTGATTGCCAAAGCATGGTTGAACTCTCATGCTGACCCTCTAATTGAAGAAGCACTGTCACAGTCTAGTGTGGTTGAGGCTATCCTTGAGGTATTGTTTGCCTCAAGTGAAGATGAAATTCTAGAATTGGCTATATCAGTTTTAGCAGAATTAGTAGGAAGGAATGATGCAATTAGACAAATTATGCTGAACTCGGATCCACGACTAGAAATCTTTGTGAGACTTCTAAGAAGGACTGGCCTATTTCAAAAAGCTGCAGTTCTGCTTTATCTGTTAAAGCCACAAGCAAAACAGATGTTATCACCAGAATGGGTGCCACTAGTACTTCGAGTGTTAGAATTTGGAGACAAAGTGCTGACCCTCTTCACAGTACAATGCAATCCTCAAGTGGCTGCAATTTACTTTCTGGACCAACTTCTTACTGGTTTCGATGAAGATAGGAATTTAGAGAATGCTAGGCAGGTTGTTTCACTTGGTGGATTGACCCTTCTTATGAAAAGAATTGAAGAAGGAGAAATCCATGAGAGAAACAATGCTGCTTTTATCATTTATAGTTGCATTCATGCTGAAGAAAGCTGCCGGAGTTTTCTAGCTGACAATATAAAGAAGAGTTCTTTACTAGAACTCATCGTTCTTGGCAATAGTAAAAATTGCAGTGGATGTGCCTTTTCTGTGCTAGCTGAGTTACTATACCTTGATAGGTATGCACTTCATTACCTAACTTTTCCTAGATATCTTGTTTATTCTTTATTCTTTTCCTTCTTTTCTTTTGTTTCCTCACTTTTATCAGAAAGTGTTGATATGATAGTCTTCTGAAATCATGTCAGAACTACCAAGATTTTAAATTTCTTGAGGGGACTTAAAGATGGATGGGGTGGCCTAAACACAATGCACATTCTGTTCATCTACCTTCAGAGGGCTCCACCTGAAGAATGCCCTTTGGTTGCAGTGGTATTATTGCTGTTTGATATTATGGTAATTCCTTCCACTTACTAATCCATGTCTGGAAATATTAACTTATTGTCTGGTGAATAATTTTCCAAGTTATTGTATAACTAATTGTTTCCAAAATCAAAAACTTACTCTAATTAACAATCCATTAGCTATATAATAAATCGATTTTAGTAATCTTGAAGAGTTCATGAATGGAATAGCAGTTGTGTTGCAGGAAGATCCTTTCAAAGAGAGCTTATATAGAGCAGAAGCAATTGAGGCAATTGTGGCTGCTTTAAATTGTCAAGTGTGTAATGACAAAATACAAGAACAATCAGCAAGAGCTTTACTCTTGTTAGCAGGACACTTTTCTTATACAGGAGAATCATTAATGGAAAGAACTCTTCTACAACAAGCTGGCTTCCAAGAAAATTGCTTAGAAGATTCCTCTTATGGCAAGGAAATTGTTGTTTATGATTCAGCTCACAAGGTAATCTTTGCCTTTGGATTATAATTATGCAATTGTCAAATTTCATGTCCCTAGATCTCAGAACAGGAATTGCTTTTAGTACTACTTGCTATTGAAATTATTGATTAGTTATGTGTTGATGACTAGAATGAAGAGGATGATGAAGCTGAAAGTTGGCGAAGAACAGCAGCCAATGTCTTGTTGAAAAGTGGAAATAAGAATTTACTAAGTGTACTTTCAGATTCTGCAGCAAATGGAGTTCCAAGTTTAGCAAGAGCTAGCCTTGTAACAATTTCATGGATGAGCAGCTACCTTCACTTAGTTGATGATAGAAAGCTTCCACCAATGGCATTATCAATCCTCATGCCATTGTTGCTAAAATACTTGAATTATGACAAGGATGTTGAGGCAAGAGTCTTGGCTTCATATTCATTGCTATGCCTTGTAAAAATTTCAGGTATGAACTCTGAAACTTTTGCCATTTTCAGAATTATGCCAAAATTGTCCTAGAAGAATAAGTTGTTTTAGTTTTTTTTTCTCAAACTGTTAGATTTGGCATCATAAGAAAAAGGGGGCCTTCAGAATATACTATTATAAATTGATTAAATTTTAATTAGAATTTTGTATCCTTGTTTAACACTAGCTTCATTTTTCATTTGTCCTTTCTTTTGGCAAACTCTTAGCAGGATGTGTCTCTTTCCTATCATCACTAGATAAAGACTCACTCAAACATCTCCAGAATCTCTCTCTAGTGACGTGGACTTCCAATGAGCTAATTTCAATCATCTCCAAAAGCAGCTTGCAATAAAAACCAATGAAAAGCAAAACTCCATTGTTTGAACTCTTCAGTGTGTGTTCATTATTTGTCTTTTATGTACATGTGATTGTAATCAGTAATCACCCTTGAGTTTGTATAGTTGATTAGTTTGAAACTTTGAATGGAATTGTTTCTAACAAAATCTACCAAAATATATTTGTTTCATTTTATGATAGCTTATGATTTCACAACCTGAAAACCTTGTTCAGCAAAAGAAAGAAAACTACAAAAACGGGGAAAAAAAACTTAAAAGATCTTAGGTGCTAAAGAGTATCCAATACAAGTAGTTGTGCATTGATCTCGCTATTATCGTTTTGTTCCTAGATTTCAAAATTTGTCCTTATGTCAGTGTCTCACCCCTTAAAACAAAAAGGAATGAGGACAAAATAGATGATGAAAAAGAGGGGCACTTTTGCTAAGTGTCTTACAGGGATAACAAATTTATCTCTTGCTTGGTTCTGCGGTTGCATCTCTATAGACTCTGACTGAGTAAAGTACCCTCATCTCTATAAGGAAAAAGAATCTCTTAAGGAAAAAGATCTTGTCCACCTAGAATAACAGACAAACAGGACAGAACAATTTGGGACATAGTTGGATGTGTAATTGTGTGGAATTGTGATGTGATGTGATCGCTCAGCTTCACGGTGGGGTGAACAGTTTTTCTAAGCTTATAGTAACTTAAATATTAAATCCATGCCATACACACATAAGCAAGTACATATTGAACTTGGATTAGTATTTAGTAGTCAACCTGATCAAAGGATTGAGTTTTTATTTTTTAAATATTTCGTAATCAATCTTGTTCGGATAAGACTCCTCACCCCTCTCTAAAGGTGTATTTTGTGGGATCAAACCGTGACTCTTCCCACAAATTTAGCCTAACTGTCAAATGAGTCTCACCCATTATGTAAAGGGATTGAGTTATTGATTTTGTTTTATGTAAAATTTTAGATTAGAGGAAGATACATTGCCTTACAAGACCAGTAAAAAATGCAACCCTCAACAAAGACAGTAAAATTTACGTATCCTTTACAATAACAGAAATCTGATAATTGAACTTAAGTGACAATTAGTGTGGACTATAGAGTATCCATCAGTTTATTGATGACTAATTTTCATTAAATAATCTGACTAACCATCTTTGGTAGGGTCTCTTTCTTAATCACTTTTTTTGTCATTCACAAGATTTCAATTGAGACTTTACTTAAGAGGATCGAGTCTAGTACCGATTTCAATTGAGACTTTACTTAAGAGGATCAAGTCTAGTACCACTGAAATCAATGATTTATTGATATGATAGTTATTGATTATTTAATTCTTATGTGATACTATAATTTTAATTAAATTTAAGATCTGTTACATGCATAATGAAAAACGTCAGTGATTGAGTAAAATAATCAGTTTTAAGAATAAATAAATCCATGCCAAAACATAATACTACTATTTCCTATCCTTTTTATAAGGAATATATAATAACAGTGTTAAAAACATTAATATTATCTGTTTCTTATAAAGGCAGAAGGAATATACAGTAAGAAACCATATTCAGAAGAAAATGAAATATGTAGAGCTTAATTAAAAAGTTTTTGTGCCACTTTGATTCCAATGTTACAGACTTTCAGGCCAAACAAAACCCATGCATCGCTGAAACACAGGTCAATAAGTCCCACGTCATCTATGCATTGATGTTTTGGCTCTATCCATATAGCCTTTGGTACCATTGATAAATCCTGGCATCAAATGTAATGCTAAGTTCCCATACATATAAAGACAAAGCAAGTTTTGTTCAATCAGTTTTTATATAGCTTACTGATATTGACTGTTTTTCACCCATTAAGTGAATGTCCCATCTATTAGAGCAACAAAATCAGTCTAGTGTCAACTTTATTTGTTCAACATAACATTGGCGTGAATGATGGAATATTTATGAATTTTGTTAACGATTAATTTTTGTCAAAGAAATTAATTAAGTATTTTTAATCGAGTTTTTCTTCTTAATTATGTTTCATCCATAAAATTCTTGAAACTTTAAATTGAAGATACTGCATTTATTACCACTCGTGTTGATTTAGTGTCAAGTTTATGATGATACCATGTGTCATTTTTTCAATGGAAGAATGTTAACGAATATGTACGGTAATAACTATATACTATATACACATTTAACTAATTAACAATCATTCTTTCATTACGAATTACGATGCCCCTCACGGGGAAGATAAAAATTGCACATGATTAGGGTGATTCACCAATCAACATGAGAATTGTCCTTGAAACTTGAAAGCCAATTCTAATATAGCCAAGTCTAGTCTTGCTACGCTTATTCCTTGTCATTTTAAGCTTCACCCAATTGGGTTCCATTGAATTTTTGCAGCAAATGACAGAGTTTTGGTTGGCCAAAACTCCATGTTGTGTAGCCATGTGCTGGCCACAAGTGTATCTTCCATTGTCCTTATATGAATTATAGGAACCCCATCAAGAAAACTGTAAAAACAGAAGCATAGATAGCAAAGAAGAGAGTAAGACAACAATCTAAACTCAAATTTTGCATGAAATGCATGACCAATCATTATCATTTATCAATATGCATGGTCCCCATTATTCTTCGTTCACATGCTACTCTCTCAGTACTTGGTCTCCAATAATGTCTCATATGTGTGCAATGTAAGAAGAATAACGTATATACACGCAAGCCTAGCCTTATATACCAAACACGTTCAAATTAAACTCTCTTTGCACCAGAATGTAGACGGTACGAGAATTGAGGCATGGAATTGGACCACACTAGTGACACTACATTTCAAATGGTTAAGGGAATAGTGGAAAACCATTAATCTAAAGTGTAAGTTTGAATATAATTAAGCTCAAATATTAGATTCCATTAGAATCCGCATAATCCAAATAGTTGATACAAGATTGTACTAAGAGGCCTAATAGAGAAATGCTTTTCAGGATAAATCCAAAATGACTCCTAAATCCTAATTGATTCCTCACTTTTTGTGAACTTGCATTTTGGATTCTTTTCTTCTTTAACAAAGAGAAGAGAGAAGAAAGGAAAAATATATCTTAAAAGATTTCACTAGCTAGCGTCCATTATTTAACCAAGACACCCTTTTTTCATGGTGTGTTGATTTATTAAAAAAATATATACTTATTTAATATTTGATTTTAAAAATTAGGGATTTGAAAGAAGAAAAAAAACTTGATTAAAAATTGAACGGTTTATTAGAGATATAGACTACTAACATTAGTTAGTTACAAGTTAATTATTAGTTTAATTAGTTACAAGTTAGTTACTTTTATAACCAATTACATTATATAAGACACGTTGTATTCATGTAATGAGTGAGATTTACTCATTTTGAATATTATCCAAAGTAATATTTAGTTTCTCTTTTCTCTTCTTTTCATCTCTCCACCTTGAACTTTATCATGGTATCAGAGTCTTCATCTCCATTTTTTCGCTGCTTCGTTCATCTTTTTCGTTCAGAGCTTCGGCTGAAGTTGGTTCAGATGTTGAGACTATGAGATCAAATTTGGCTGCTGCATACTGCTAATGAACATCGTTGCTTGGGTCATGGGTACTTGACTCTGCTCCAACATATGAGTTGTTTGTCTCTTCCTCAAATTTTCTTTTCCTGGCCAATATAATGCTATGATTCTTCTTTGGTACACGTCCATACTTGATTACATCTGAAAAAGCCAGTCTTTCATCCTTTATCACCCAAATCTTCCATTACTACATCCTTGTTTTTCACTTATATCAGCAGTTGGAACATCCATAGTCACGGTTTTCCCGTTTCGATCATCCTCACCCTCAATTTTCTTCTAATCTCTTTCGCCTCCTTCCACTCCAACCTCAAAAGAACCACCCTCAGAGTTCAAATTCCCAGCACTTTCAATCTCACCACCATATGAAAACATTAAGTTCCTACCACTCTCTCTCATTTTTTTTCTCTCGCCTGCTCAAAGTCATTTTCTTAATTCTAGGTGGAATAAGCATTCTTAACTATGGCATTTTATGGAACCACCTTATCCTTCAATGGTGGAATAAGCATTTGCATAGCCAGAGTAAGTTTCTTCATGTCTGGCAGTTTTTTTTTCCTACAATGTGTGTGATTAAATCCTTCTAAAGATTTTGAAGACTTTGGCTTATTATTTTTAGCCTTTTAGGCTTGATTTGATGATTTTAAGCTTCTGTCCATGGTGGTTAAGTATTGTTTTAGTTTCTGTCATGGATGGTTAAGTCTTGGTTGTTGTTGGTTCACAAAGTATTTGTGAAAAGTCCTCATGAAGACAAATTTTGTGATTTTTCTATTTTGTTTATGTAAGCTTCTGTTCATGGTGATTAAGCATTGTTTAAGTTTTTGCCATGGATGGTTAAGCATTGGATTGTTGTTTTGCTTCTGTCTTGAGTGGTTAAGCATTGTTTTGGCTTCAGCTCTTGGTGGTTAAACCTTGTTGATTCTCTAAGTGGTTAAACTTTGAGGTATAATTTCTGTTTAGTGGTTAAGCTTTGATAATTTCATGGATTGCTGATTTGAGAGCTTTGATGCTTGCTTTGGACTCTTGGAAGAAAATTGAGAAAGTCAATGTTGGTCGATGATTTCTAGGAGATATGCACCATGACTGCACCTACATTTTGATTTGTTTCTAAATTTCTGTTTTTGCCTATGTATTTTCGGCATGTTTTGCTATATTCCAATTTTTCAGACTTTATTTTTATTTTCTTTGACGAAAATATATTATCTTTTTCAAGCTGGAAGTGTTTTTAACACTTGGAGCTTGCGGGGGTATTAGAGATATAGACTACTAACATTAGTTAGTTACAAGTTAGTTATTAGTTTAGTTAGTTACATGTTAGTTTAGTTAGTTACAAATTAGTTAGTTAGTTATAAGTTAGTTACTCTTGTAACCAATAATGTTATATAAGATACATTGTATTCATGTCATAAGTGAGATTTGCTCATTTTGAGCATTATCCAAAGTAATCCAGTTTCTTTTTTATCTCCTTTCCATCTCTCTACCTTTTATCATTCGTTTGAAAAGAAGAAGAAAAATTGAAATCATTTTTATAAAGTGATTCAGTTTGTTTTCATTCTAGTTTTTCAAAAATTCAAATCTTGTTCAACCCTATTAAAAATAATAATGATCATAAGATAGAATGAATTCTTCTTTTGCTAAATATTACTTTTTCCCTTCTCTTCGAGACTTTCTTTCCTTCTCCCTCAATTGTTATACTAACGGAGCCAACATTTTTAATTAACACTTTAAAATTTATTACAAACCATAAAATTTTAAGTAAAACTCATTAAATAAAAGTAAAATCGTAAAAAAATATAATGTTTAATAAACAATGTTTTTAAACGTGTTACTATTATTTCAATATTTCTCTTGCTTAAGGAGGCAATTGTTATTTAAACCTCCCAAACTTACTAATATATCTTCCTTTTATATATATATATATATATTTTTAGAAATATCCATTTTTTTTCAAAAAGTACTTTTTAAAATATTAAAATCTTAACACATTCCAAAAAGTACTATTCGAAAGTGTTATTTCAGAAAGTACTTGTCCGAAGCCAATTTTAAGAAGAAAAAAAAGGACACCAAATTGCTTTTAAGGGAAACCTTTGCATAATTTGGGATAGTTCATCATGGTGACATAGTAGTCACAAAGAGCTTAAGCTCTTGGATGTGTTTCTCACTGTTGTGAAAATTTCACTTCTTAACCGGAAGAACAACTTCATTAACAAACATGATATGGTTTCGGTGATTACATTATTTGAAAGATTTGTCATCACTATGATTGGAGCATTGATGCATCCATGGAATTCATATTCCTACTAATGCTTCCAAAATCTAATAATTTCTTTGTTTTTGCTAGGTTTCTTTTAAAAAAAAGTGAGAAAGTGGGTATATCAACACAAAGCAACTTAAAGGTAATTGGTGTCCATTTTTTTTTTCTTTCTGAGACCTTTCAAAAAATACTTTCTAGAGTATTAAAATTTTAACACTTCTGGAAAATATATTTTGGAATGTAAAAATTTCAGCATTTTCACGTCTGGAAATTACTCTTTGGAATGCTAAAAAAATTTTACTTCCAAAAAGTATTTTCTAGAAAAATGATATATTTGAAAGAAAAAAAAACATATAAAGTTGAGAACTGCCAATAACAATTAAGGAATATTAAGAACAGTTACACGTCACTTTACAAGTGTGAGCCCAAGTTTTTGTGCATGCATGCCCCATAATCAAATTATATTATAAAATAATTAATATCGTTACATATAATATTAAAATTTTTAATGTATACTTAATGTATATGTAAATTTATATAATAAATTTTGTGACAATTAATTTGTTTATATATTTAAATTTTTATGAAACCTATGATTTTTATTTAAAATTTATATATGTAAAATAATATATTATTATATCAAAATTAATAATAATAAGACCAAAAAATATATTAGTAGATTTTTGTTAATAATGTATTTTTTACGTATATAAATTTTTATTAAACCTATAATTTTTATTTATAATTTATATATGTAAAAAAAATATTATTATATCTAAATTAATTGTTACAAAATTTATTATATAAATTTATATGTGTATTAAATATGCATTAGACATTTTAATGTTATATATAGTGACATTAATTATTTTATAACATAATTGATTTATTAGCTTAATTGATTAGAGCATTGTGTTAATAACATAAAATTCTTAAATTTGAGTCTTATATGAGTCATTAATTAATTGGTACACCAACAAAAACCCTCCATAATTTCATGGGAGTTGTTATTTTCATCCCGAGTATTTTGCTATTCTCACCTCCCACATGCTTTAAGTTTTTCCCGTTAAACGACAGTCGATTTTTAACTCCAGCACCACCATTACCATCTGGTGGCTCTTTGCTGGAACCGCCAACGCCTATCGGACTCGCCAAGAAAACAAAGCCCTCAGAATCCGTTACAATATTCTATAGAATAAAAACTTACTTGAATATGAGAATGCACCTCTTGTGAAAAAATTACAACTTTTTAATAATACATAAAAAATATTCTCACTTTATTATGCTTGGAAATAAATAAATAAAAAATTTAAAGCGAACAATACTACTGTCACAAGCCGTTTTTTTTTTCCACGTAATGGGATTGCAAACATAGTAGATAATTCTTTTTTTTTTTTTTTTGAGAAAACATAGTAGAGGATTCTATGTTCAATAGGAAGGAGTTTCAATATTCTACTATTGCTTACTAAGAATTCAGATTCAAACTTTTATGTAATACTCTAATTGGGATGGTGCCACTTCTTGTGACCTATCTAATCTCTTATTTGTAATATAATATAACTTATTTTTGCAGTGAAAAAAAAAACTGTCACAAGCCGTTGAAATTCCGCTCCATTTAAGTTGTGCAATTGTAATCTGCCGCCTTTAATTTTTGCATGTTAATATTTTTAATACGTATTTACACTCTTTCATAAAATTAAATAAGCAAATAATCATTTCAACTTCCATGATTTTGTACTGTTAGACCTCCACGAAAAGATCTTGACCATTTCCATTGCACCCCTTCGAGGAATTTTTCCCACCAATGGATCATTTCCATTGCACCCCTTAGATTAATCTCTTTCTAAATTAGAATGAATTTGTTTAAACTTATTTCTATTTGTATTTATCTAAACAATTTCAGTTTTTTTAAAAAAGTTATTTTTTTTCTTATTTTGAGAAACAAATCCTTTCTATTTTTTAAAAAAAGGTGTTTTCCTAATAAGAGCTTATTTTAAAATTTTTTTTTATTACAGAAATAATTATATTTTTATTTAAATATATATATAATTATTTATATAATAAAAACTATAAAAACAAAAATGATATATTTTTTTAAAAGAAAAAAATAATATCATTATCTTAATAAAGATATAAAAGGAAAATAAAATATTTTATCAACAAATAAATAAAGGCACAAATAGTACTTGATTATTATTATTTTTATAACCAAACTTTCAAAATAAAAATAATTAATCAAATAATAAAATATTAAATATAAAAAATAGAATTAGAAAAAATACAACGATAAGAACCATCATATCTTAAGTAAACACAACAGTCTTTTTTTCCAACTAATATTAATTAATAATTTTTATTAAGAAGATGATTAAAATCACGACATTTTATATTTTTTTCTTTTCTGATCATTTAATCAATCTTATATATTCGTGTAAATATAATAGTGAAAAATTGTGGAAGCAAATGTGGGTAGAGTTTTTGAAATTAAAAAAAAAATATGATTAAATTAATGAATTATTAGGTTTTTTAAATTAAAAAAGTGGGTAGTTTTAATAAATAAAAATAGACAGGTTTTTAAAATTCAAATAAACTGGAAGTTTTAAATTTCAGTAAATGAAATGAATAAGTAAAAAGAAATAAAATTGAAATTAGTTATCTTTATTGCTCTTCTTTATTTTTTAATGGAGAAATAATTAAATTGAACTCCTTTTATATTTTTAAATAAATGGAGAGAAATAATAAAAAATTGTTGTATACGAAACTGAAAAAAATTTGCGTCAGTTGGAAAGAATTATGTGTAAAATAATAGATTTAATAAAATAAAAGTTAAAAAAATATAAAAGGTATAAAAATTTATTTATTCTTATCCATCTAATATTTAAAATTATTATTATTGTCCTAATTTGCTATATTTTTTATTTTGGCATTTGTATATTTCTTGAAAAAATTATGTCTAAAATGTTTGTTTTTAAGGATGTCTAAAATGTTAGAGTTTTTTAAAATATAAAATAAAAATTAAAAAAAATATAAAAGGTATACAATTTCCTTATTTTCATCCCTTTAAAATTAAAAACTATTATTTTTTCCCATAATCCGTAAAAACTAAGAAGTAAGAACTAAAAAAATTTAGTATAAATAAGCATGTAGGAGAAAAACATATTAAACTAAAATTAATATACATATGAATGCATAATAAAAAAATGTTATTATATATGATTTATATGTTAATCTGTTAAAAAGAACAATGACATACAAGTATTTAGAGAGAATGCTCTTTTCCTTAATCTTCAAAAATACAACTACTGCAATTACTACAATATATAAACTACTGTAGTTACAATATATTTAAAATGACTCCACATAACTACTCCATATAACTACTTCACATAACTCCTATTTACAAGAAACTACCACTAACTTCTTAACTTCTATTAACTTCTATTCACATCAACATTCCCTCCCTTAAACTAAAAAGAAAAACAAACATTTAGTTTATAAATGACGCATCAACCATTCCCAGCATACTCCGTAATTTCAAGAATTGTTCTAACTTAAGAGGTTTTGTCATTATGTCTGCAACTTGTTCTTGAGAATTACAGTAACTCAACTCCACAATTTTGTCTCTGGTCAAATCTCTAAGAAAATGAAACCTTATATCAATATGTTTGTTTCTGCCATGAAAAACAGAATTCTTTGATAGCTGTATAGTATAATTATTGTCACATTGAATCAAAGTACTATTTTCCTCCTTATGACCAAGTTTCTCTAAAACTCTTCTCAACCAAATACATTGACTGGCACAAAACGCAGCAGCTATGTACTCAGCCTCAGTAGTAGACAATGTCACTATAGGCTGTTTTTTAGAAGACCATGAAACTGCTCCAGAACCAAGTAAGAATGCAAAGCCAGAAGTGCTCCTACGATCATCCAAATCACCAGCAAAATCACTGTCGGTGTAAGCCACCAAATTTGTGCAACCATTCTTTTTGTAGAAAATTCCAAGCTCAGTTGTACCTTTCAAATACCTTAATATTCTTTTTGCTGCAAGCCAATGAGATTCAGTTGGGCAAGACATGAATCTACTAATAAGACTCACTCCATACATCAAATCAGGTCGAGTTGCAGTCAAGTACATCAGACTGCCAACCACCTGTTTGAACAAAGTTTCATCAACTTTGGTTCCTGCTTCATCCTTTGACAATTTCGTGCCTGGAACAATAGGATTCTTCACTGGATTGCTTTTATCCATTCCAAACCTTCCTAGAATTTCATGAGCATACTTTCTTTGACACACAAAAATCCCATCTAAACTTTGTATTACTTCAATCCCGAGAAAATATCTCATCCTCCCCAAATCAGTCATGTCAAATTCCAACATCATGGAATTCTTAAAATCATCATACATACTTTTATCATTTCCAGTATATATTAAATCATCAACATAAAGACTTACTATTAAAATTTTACCTACTTCCTTCGACTTTGTGAACAGTGTGTGTTCACATAAACACCTTTCAAAGCCTTCTCGAACAAAGTAAGCCTCTATCTTGCTATACCACGCCCTTGGTGCTTGCTTCAAGCCATACAATGCCTTTCTTAGCTTGTAAACTTTGCCTTCTTCACCTTTCTTCTCATATCTCAATGGTTGTTGCACAAAGATTTCTTCATTGAGTTCACCGTGAAGAAATGCACTCTTTACATCTAGTTGAAAAACATCCCAATTGTTTTGTGCTGCCAAAGCAAGTATTAATCGAATGGTGTCAAGTCTAGCAACTAGAGCAAAAACTTCAGTATAATTAACTCCATATTGTTGTGCATACCCCTTCGCCACTAGCCTTGCTTTGTACTTGTCTACCTCTCCTTTCTCATTAAGTTTGGTTTTGAAAACCCACTTAACTCCAATTGGCTTCACCCCTTTCGGTAGAATAGTTAACTCCCAAGTCTTGTTCTTTTCTATTGACTCTATCTCTGCCATCATTGCATCCCTCCACTTCTTACTCTTGACAGCTTGTTCAAATGTAAGTGGGTCATCTTCAGTGAGCATTATCATAGCATTCAGACCATCTTCATCTGACAAACCTTCACCTGTTACATAGTCTATTGCCCAAGATGGTGGTCCTCTTACCCTCCCTTCATTCAAAATTGGTGAATCATTTTCAGTTGATTCACTAGAAGAAACACCAGTTTCACTTAAGTTTCTTGTATCAACATCACTGCCTTCTCCTTCAATGTTACCTTCTTCTTCATTGTTTTCTATTCCTTCTTCCATGTTATTCTCATCACCATCATCGTTCCACTTTAAAACATCTGATATGCATTCTTCATTGCTTTTGCCCCAATTCCAGCATTCATCTTCTTGAAAAATCACATCCTTGCTAATGATGATTTTCTTGGAAACTGGATCATATAATCTGTATGCCTTTGATTCATCACTTACTCCCAAGAAAACACACTTCTTGCTTTTTTCATCTAATTTGCTTCTCTTCTGGTCTGGGACATGTGCATGAGCTACACACCCAAAAACTCGAAAATAATCAACCATTGGCTTCACATTGCTCCATGCCTCTTCTGGAGTTTTGTTCTGCACAACCACAGTAGGACATCTATTGAGGATATGCACACTCCATTTTACAGCTTCGGGCCAAAACATTTTAGGAACCTGCTTCTCCGCTAACATAGAACGCACCATGTTCATTATCGTTCTATTTTTCCTCTCTACAACTCCGTTTTGTTGAGGAGTATAGGCTGCAGTCAATTGTCTACTAATGCCTTGATTTTTGCAAAATTCTACAAACTCATTTGAGGTAAATTCACCACCTCTATCTGTTCTCAAAGAAGCAATATATGCACCAATCTCCTTTTCAACATGAGCTTTAAAATTTCTAAACATGGAAAAAGCTTCTGATTTTTCATGTAAGAAATAAATCCAAGTTTTACGAGTGAAATCATCAATAAAACTTAGGATGTACCTCTTGTTGCTATTTGATTCTGGTTTAATAGGCCCGCATATGTCTGCATGCACAAGTTGTAACTTGTTTGATGCTCTCCATAAACTCTTCTTAGGCATAGAGTTTCTGTGTTGCTTTCCAGTTAAACATTCTATGCATATCTTCTTTGGAATCTTGACTGAAGGCAACCCAATTACCATCTTCTTATCAAAAAGTGTCCTCAATCCGTTATAGCCTAAGTGACCAAAGCGGCAATGCCAAAGATGAGATTCATTTTCTGATACAATTTGGAAACACGAGGAAGCTTTTGGTATCATGGTTGCCAACACAGAAAACATTCTATTTCCACTCATATCTGACTGCATAATTAATCCTTTCTCAGAATGATATACCCTACACTTCCCATGTTGAATCAAAATAGTTAAGCCTTTTTCTTGAAGTTGCCCTATGCTCAATAGATTATTCTTAAGTTCAGGAACATAATAGACACCAGAAATTGCCTGAGTAAATCCATTCACTTGCATACGAATGATACCTTTTCCCACAACAGCCATTCTGGTATTATTGCCAAGTTTTACAGTTTGGCTAAAGCTTTCATCCAGTTCTGAGAACCACTCCTTGTTTCCAGTCATATGATTGCTGCAACCAGAGTCAAGGAACCACACTTCTTCCATTTTGTCTTGCTCCAATTCAACATAAGACATTAATAACAATTCTTCATCTTTTTCCTTCTCTAATTCAACATAATTGGCATTTTTCTCCCAATCAGGACATTCATATTGATAGTGTCCTAACTTGTGACATTTGAAACATTCAATAACAGCTTTATTGAATGATTGTCTTCCCCTTCCTCGACCTCCTCTGAATGAACCATTACCTCTACCTCTACTTGCTTTGTCTTCATGGGAGATCTTCAGAACCTGCTCTTCTTCTCCACAACTTCTCATCCTCTGCTCATGAACAAGAAGACTACTTTGCAACTCATCAATAGTCATCACGTCTAAGTTGTTGGATTCTTCAATTGAGCATACCACATAATCAAATTTTGAGATCATTGATCTCAAAATCTTTGCAGTAATGACTGTTTCACTCATACTTTCACCATGAGCCTTCATTTTGTTGGCTATGGTTAAAGTACGAGAAAAATATGCATTCACTGTTTCTCCTTCCTTCATTTGAAGAATCTCAAAATCTTTGCGTAAAGCTTGCAGTTGAGCCCTTTTGACCCTGGTTGAACCTTGGAATTTTTGCTTCGTTGA
This sequence comes from Glycine max, assembly GCF_000004515.6. Lineage (NCBI taxonomy): Eukaryota > Viridiplantae > Streptophyta > Magnoliopsida > Fabales > Fabaceae > Glycine > Glycine max. The sequence goes on along the minus strand of NC_038256.2, from coordinate 2,423,958 downwards.
ATCCCATATATTTTTTGTCGTGTCCCTCTTGAGGATTGTTTCAAGGACTTCACGATCTATTGCCTGGAAAAGGTAATTCTTTACCTTTAAGTCCTTCAACTTCTGCTCCTCGATCAATTTGCATTGTGCCTCCGTAGGCTCTATTCCATCTGCCACCATCAATATCCCATTCTCAATGAGATCCCAATATTCTTTGGAGCGGAGAAAATTCTCCATCAACATTGCCCAATGATCATAATGACCATTAAACCTTGGAATTGCAGGCTGCACGAAACTGCTACTCCCACCTTCTGCCATTCTTCTCAACTCGTTCTACTCGAAAGAAAGAAAAACTGCAGTTTCTTTCTTGACTCACACTCACTGTTTTCCTCACACACTCACTGTTTTCCTCACATGCACTCAATATCAGGCCCCTACAATGGAGCTCTGATACCAATTGTTAAAAAGAACAATGACATACAAGTATTTAGAGAGACGGCTCTTTTTCTTAATTTTCAAAAATACAACTACTGCAGTTACAAAGTTACAATATATAGACTACTGCAGTTACAATATATTTAAAATGACTCCACATAACTACTTCACATAACTCCTATTTACAAGAAACTACCACTAACTTCTTAACTTCTATTAACTTCTATTCACATCAACATAATCATAGTACTAATGTATAGTAATATTCTTTCAATATAATTTATTTTATATCTAATAAAAAATTAAAATTAAAATTTTGAATCAATTAGTTAAGTAACAAAAATTACAATGAATTATGTGAACTGATATTAATATAATATATAATTTTTTATACAATAAAAATTATAGCATAATAGAATTGCAGACATTTAGCAGTGTTTCCGCCAGTTTTGATAAATCAAACACAAGTTCATCCTTAATCACCAAACAAGAAATGGACAAGCATTGGCACAGTAATTTTAAATATGAATATCCTTTAAGAGATACAAAACACTATTGGGATTTCAGTCAAAAAAGAATTTAGCTTAGGTAATCCCATACCCCACACACATGTCACTATCAAATTACTTTGACTTGATTATGACAATTTGGTCTATTTGCATAAACCCCCCTCATTTTCTCCGTCACTTCCTCACACCTTCCTCTCTCGTTATGCCCGGAAACACACTCTTTCACTCTTGTCTCTTGCTTACACTGTAAGCCAACCCAGGGCATTCCCGTAATTTCCCCAACCCCAGTATAAATTCGCCCGCGGTTACTACTCAAATACTCTTGTCTCTTGCTTACACGGTAAGCCAACCCAGGGCATTCCCGTAATTTCCCCAACCCCAGTATAAATTCGCCCCGACCCTCGCGGTTACTACTCAAATTCTGCAGTTACTGCTTCCGTTCATTTCCGTTTCGTTTTCCTACTTTTTTTTCTCGCTCCCGTTTTCTCCAATTCTTCCTAGCAACAATCCCAATGGAAAGAGGTGCTTACAGAGGCCGTGGCCGTAACGGTAATGGTGGCCGTAACAGTTACGGTGGTGGTCGCGGTAGTTACGGTGGTGGCCGTGACGGTAACGGTGACCATAACAGTTACGGTGGTGGCCGCGGTGGTCGTAGCAGTTACGGTGATAGAAGTTCTCCTTCTCAATCACAGTGGCAACCAAGGTCAAACCCTTCTTTTTCTTCTCCAAAACCTAACAATTCTCATTCTCAAGTTCAAACACAAACTCAAGCTCATCCAGGTATTCAGTATCAGCCACTAATTTTTCTTTTCTTACAGTTTTTAGTCTGTAAAATGCATCATCAATATTAACTAACAATAAATGATAATATTTTAGTTTAATTTGTTTTTAATTATGTACAGACATTGGATCTTCGAAGATACCAGAGAAGAAAATGGACACCATCACACCTGTGCGTAGGCCTGACAATGGGGGAACAGTTGCAGTGCGAAAGTGCTATCTCCGTGTGAACCATTTCCCTGTTTCCTTCAATCCACAGAGTATAATTATGCATTATAATGTGGAAGTGAAGGCCAAGGCTCCTCCACTGAAGAACAATCGTCCTCCCAAGAAGATTTCGAAGTACGACTTGTCATTGATTCGGGATAAGCTGTTTTCCGACAATTCACTGCCAGCTTCAGCGTATGATGGTGAAAAGAACATCTTCAGCGCGGTGCCTTTGCCGGAGGAAACATTTACCGTGGACGTGTCCAAAGGAGAGGACGAAAGGCCTGTTTCTTATTTGGTCTCTCTGACATTGGTGAGTAGGCTCGAGCTTCGGAAGTTGAGGGATTACCTCAGTGGAAGCGTGCTTTCGATCCCTAGGGATGTTTTGCACGGCTTGGATTTGGTGGTGAAGGAAAATCCTTCGAAGCAGTGTGTTTCCTTGGGGCGGTGCTTCTTCCCCATGAACCCTCCTTTGAGGAAGAAAGATCTTAACCATGGCATAATTGCGATTGGAGGGTTTCAGCAGAGTCTTAAGTCTACTTCTCAGGGATTGTCCTTGTGCCTGGACTATTCGGTTTTGTCCTTTCGGAAGAAGCTGTTGGTGTTGGATTTTCTGCACGAGCATATTAGGGACTTCAATTTAAGGGAGTTTGGGCGGTTCAGGAGACAAGTTGAGCATGTACTTATTGGGTTGAAGGTTAATGTTAAACACCGGAAGACAAAGCAGAAGTACACTATTACTAGGTTGACACCCAAGGTTACGAGACATATCACATTCCCTATTTTGGATCCCGAGGGCCGGAATCCCCCAAAGGAAGCTACTCTGGTTGGTTACTTTCTAGAGAAGTATGGTGTGAACATTGAATACAAGGACATTCCTGCCTTGGATTTTGGAGGCAACAAGACGAATTTTGTGCCTATGGAGTTGTGTGAGTTGGTTGAGGGGCAGAGATATCCCAAAGAGAATTTGGACAAATATGCTGCCAAGGACTTAAAAGACATGTCAGTGGCTCCTCCAAGGGTGAGGCAAAGTACAATACAAGCAATGGTAAACTCAGAGGACGGACCGTGCGGGTAAGGGGAATTTAATTTCATGAAACTGGATACTTGTAGCTTTTTGTGGTGTTTGTTGCATTGGTGTAAGTTTCAAATGATTTGTGTGTGGTCACTTTCTCGTTGTCTGTTTACTAATTTGTCAAGTGTTGTGACTTGTGATCCATAAGTAAATTTTTTACCTTGCTGTGCATATATGTTGAAAATGTTATTATTGAATATGTATGGTTTGTGGAACTTGTGATGCTGCTTTTCCTTGCTTGCATGGAACCTAATTAGTTTTATTGACATAAGTATGGAGTCTTTCTGGTTCTTTGGTGTTTCTTTTTCTTCTTTTTTTTTACCTCTCCTCTCCATCCTGCTTTGTACTGTCCAATGAGGTTACTTTTGCAAAGTCATTTCATTCTATTTATTTGAAGGTAAAATTAACTAAATATCAGGACCTTGCGCTTAAAGGACTGCATAGCTTTGAACGCAAGGACAAATCCTCAAATGTCCTGTTCGTATAGCACATTCTCTCTATATTTGTTGACTTGATTGTGTTTAGTATAAACTGTTTTGGTTCCACAAATACAAATTGATTTATATTTAACAAATACTTTCTGTAAGTACAGAACTAGAATTGGAAATGTAATGGTTATTCTTTTGTAACGGGGAACCTATAACTTCATAATTCATGTATCTTTTTAATTTCCCTTTTATCTCCTCGTGTATATACTTTGCCATGATTCTTTTCATCTGCTGTATCTTTTTTTTTTTCTTAATTTGTTATAGAGACAAAGGCCTCACAAAATCTCTTTTGACAGAGGTGGTGTTATTAAAAATTTTGGAATGAGTGTCAACACTTCCATGACAAATGTGACAGGACGTGTAATTCAGCCTCCACAATTGAAGCTAGGTAATCCAAATGGCCAGACTGTTAGTATGACACTTGAAGTAGAGAAATGTCAGTGGAATCTAGTGGGACGATCAATGGTGGAAGGCAAGCCAGTTGAGTGTTGGGGCATTCTTGATTTTACCAGCCAGGAGTCTGGTTGGCGCAAATTAAACAGCAAACAATTCATTGAGAACCTTATGGGTAAGTATAGAAAATTGGGTATTGGCATGAAGGAGCCAGTTTGGCGTGAACAATCTAGTATGTGGAGTCTTGGGGATTACAATTCGCTGTGTAAATTACTTGAAAATATTGAGGATAAGGTTCAAAAAAGATATCGACGAAAACTACAATTTCTTCTGTGTGTGATGTCCGACAAGCATCAAGGTTACAAGTGCCTCAAATGGATTGCTGAGACCAAGGTTGGCATAGTGACACAATGCTGCTTGTCTGGTATTGCTAATGAAGGGAAGGACCAATATCTTACAAATCTTGCCCTCAAGATCAATGCCAAAATTGGAGGAAGTAATGTGGAGCTCATCAATAGGCTACCACACTTTGAGGGTGAAGGTCATGTTATGTTCATAGGGGCTGATGTCAATCATCCAGCTTCCCGGGACATCAACAGTCCATCAATTGCTGCTGTAGTTGCCACTGTTAATTGGCCTGCTGCAAATCGCTATGCAGCACGTGTTTGTGCTCAAGGTCATCGGGTTGAGAAAATTTTGAATTTTGGGAGAATTTGCTATGAACTTGTTTCGTATTACGATAGGCTGAACAAAGTCAGGCCTGAAAAAATTGTTGTCTTTCGTGATGGCGTGAGCGAAAGTCAATTCCATATGGTTCTCACAGAGGAGTTACAAGATTTGAAATCGGTGTTTAGTGATGCAAATTACTTCCCAACCATCACTATTATTGTCGCACAAAAGCGACATCAAACTCGATTTTTTCCTGTGGGTCCAAAGGATGGGATTCAAAATGGCAATGTGTTTCCAGGTACAGTTGTGGACACAAAAGTAGTACATCCTTTTGAATTTGACTTTTACCTTTGTAGTCACTATGGAAGCTTGGGTACTAGTAAGCCCACTCACTATCATGTCTTATGGGATGAGCATAAATTTAACTCTGATGATTTGCAGAAACTGATATATGACATGTGCTTTACCTTTGCAAGGTGCACTAAACCTGTATCTTTAGTCCCTCCAGTGTACTATGCTGATCTCACTGCATATAGAGGACGGTTATACTATGAAGCAATGAATCAAATGCAATCTCCTGGTTCAGCTGTGTCGTCTTCATCATCACAGATTACTTCTTTGTCAATTTCTTCAACAGGCTCAAGTTTAAATGATCCGGGGTATTACAAGTTGCATGCTGATGTGGAAAATATAATGTTCTTCGTTTGAAGGGCTTATATCTGCACTTTCTGTTGTGGCAGAAGAACTTATTTTGCTCCTCTTCTCTGCTCTCTTTGCATTGGGACAAACTACTTTTCCTGATTGAAATAGATAAGTAGTTTGTGCGTGAATCTAATGGGTCAATTATCGTGAAACTGTTTTCAGTGTCTTGTCCTTTGTTATTGTTATAATGGAGTCGAATATTGTTCATGTTGTTTTAGTTGGTTTTGGGTTTGTGGTTGCATCTACATGCAACCTTTTAGCAGGTTTCATGTACTTTGCTATAGTTGCAATGGAGTCACATATTGTTCATGTTATTTATTTTAGTTGGTTTTGGGTTTATACCTGCCTCTGAAGTTGCTCCTTATTTTTTTGGTCTACCATTTCTCAATTTTTCCTGCTTTATTTTTTGGGGTAAACTTGCTCTATTTTTACTCGCCGTTGCATGTTTCTTGGTATGCAGGAAATTAATAGATTTTTTCTTTTGCTTATTTTGAGTCATTTATTAAATTCTATTTGTACAATTATGACTTATTTGTAGTTGGGAATATGTAATTTTGTCTGGATATTTTATTATTATTATTAAAATTCATGTTTATTCTCGTAAAAAAGGTGACGAAAGAAAAGGAAATACTCAAGAAAGCCTTAAAATAACAAAGGCATGTCACGCCCATGAGCAGAGATGATAGTTTTGGGATTAACTAATTTTGTTAGGAAAATTGATTGTTGTTACAAGAAAGAGTTAGTGGAATCAGATTTCTGACTTGTCAATAAGTGTGTCAATGCAAAAAAAATGCCATCAATTAAACAGTCTTATTATCCTAAGGGGTTATTTTCACTTATGCTATACAAAATTGTGGGATTAAAGCCAAGTAAAAATTTCGTAAGTACTACTTCCAAAAGAACACAAGAAAAAATTGTAGGATTCAGTATCAACTTTGAAATTTTCAAATTCCTTCCTTACATTAAATCGCACCATTGGTTCGCAACCCGTTCTTGAATATGCTATTTCATATGTCATTTCACCTTCAGCTTCAGTGTTTTTAAATCCTAAAAAAAAACTATTTAAATCATATGAACTTTTTCTCATTATCATAATGATGCAACTTCTTTCCCTTCTTACACTAAACCCCAATTTGAAGGCATGTGTGTCTGGTAAAAGTTTTAAGCTTCACTGTTGCTATTCAGAACTTGACCAAGAAAAATGTTTTAAGGCTCATTAATTTCAAGGGGCTGACATTCATTAGACTCCATATCCTCTACACATATAAAATGATTATAACTTTTTTCCTAAAACACAAGAAATTAGGGGAAAAAGTGCCAAAACATTATTTAGAAAGGATAATCTTATTCTATATAAGTAAATAACAAATAATCGTTTGAGGAGAAAGGAAAATTTATAAAAATGTAAAATAATGAAAATCACATAAAATAAAAGGAAGAAAAGTAAAGGAGTAATTTACTCCTTTACTTGTAAGGCCTTTGTCTCTATAACAAATTAAGAAAGAAAATAAGATACAGCAGATGAAAAGAATCATGGCAAAGTATATACACGAGGAGATAAAAGGGAAATTAAAAAGATACATTGATTATGAAGTTATAGGTTCCCCGTTACAAAAGAATAACCATTACATTTCCAATTCTAGTTCTGTACTTACAGAAAGTAATTGTTAAATATAAATCAATTTGTATTTGTGAAACCAAAACAGTTTATACTAAATACAATCAAGTCAACAAATATAGAGAGAATGTGCTATACGGACAGGACATTTGAGGATTTGTGCTTGCTTTCAAAGCTATGCAGTCCTTTAAGCGCAAGGTCCTGATATTTAGTTAATTTTACCTTCAAATAAATAGAATGAAATGACTTTGCAAAAGTAACCTCATTGGACATTACAAAGCAGGATGGAGAGGAGGTAAAACAAAAAAGAAGAAAAAGAAACACCAAAGAACCGAGTCCATACTTATGTCAATAAAACTAATTAGGTTCCATGCAAGCAAGGAAAAGCAGCATCACAAGTTCCACAAACCATACATATTCAATAATAACATTTTCAACATATATGCGCAGCAAGGTAAAAAATTTACTTATGGATCACAAGTCACAACACTGACAAATTAGTAAACAGACAAGGAGAAAGTGACCACACACAAATCATTTGAAACTTACACCAATGCAACAAACACCACCAAAAGCTACAAGTATCCAGTTTCACGAAATTAAATTCCCCTTACCCGCACGGTCCGTCCTCTGAGTTTACCATTGCTTGTATTGTACTTTGCCTCACCCTTGGAGGAGCCACTGACATGCCTTTTAAGTCCTTGGCAGCATATTTGTCCAAATTCTCTTTGGGATATCTCTGTCCCTCAACCAACTCACACAACTCCATAGGCACAAAATTAGTCTTGTTGCCTCCAAAATCCAAGGCAGGAATGTCCTTGTATTCAATGTTCACACCTTACTTCTCCAGAAAGTAACCAACCAGAGTAGCTTCCCTTTGGGGGATTCCGGCCCTCGGGGCCCAAAATAGGGAATGTGATATGTCTCGTAACCTTGGGTGTCAACCTAGTAATAGTGTACTTCTGCTTTGTCTTCCGGTGTTTAACATTAACCTTCAACCCAATAAGTACATGCTCAACTTGTCTCCTGAACAGCCCAAACTCCCTCAAATTAAAGTCCCTAATATGCTCATACAGAAAATCCAACACCTGCAGCTTCTTCCGAAAGGACAAAACCGAATAGTCCAGGCACAAGGACAATCCCTGAGAAGTAGACTTAAACTCTGCTGAAACCCTCCAATCGCCATTATGCCATGGTTAAGATCTTTCTTCCTCAAAGGAGGGTTCATGGGGAAGAAGCACCGCCTCAACGAAACACACTGCTTCAAAGGATTCTCCTTCACCACCAAATCCTAGCCATGCAAAACATCCCTAGGGATCGAAAGTACGCTTCCACTGAGGTAATCCCTCAACTTCCGAAGCTCGAGCCTGCTCACCAATGTCAGAGGGACCAGATACGAAACAGGTCTTTCGTCCTCTCCTTTGGACACGTCCACAGTAAATGTTTCCTCTGGCAAAGGCACCACGCTATAATGCATACTTATACTCTGTGGATTGAAGGGCGATTGTCTGAAAACAGATTATCCCAAATCGATGACAAGTCGTACTTCGAAATCTTCTTGGGAGGGCGATTGTTCTTCGGCGGAGGAGCCTTGGCCTTCACTTCCACATTATAATGCATAATTATACTCTGTGGATTGAAGGAAACAGGGAAATGGTTCACACGGAGATAGCATTTTCGAACTGCCACTGTTCCCCATTGTCAGGCCTACGCACAGGTGTAATGGTGTCCATTTTCTTCTCTGATATCTTCGAAGATCCAATGTCTGTACATAATTAAAAAAAAAATAAAAACAAATTAAACTAAAATATTATCATTTATTGTTAGTTAATATTGATGATGCATTTTACAGACTAAAAACAGTAAGAAAAGTGAAATTAGTGGCTGATACTGAATACCTGGATGAGCTTGAGTTGTGTTTGAACTTGAGAATGAGAATTGTTAGGTTTTGGAGAAGAAAAAGAAGGGTTTGACCTTAGTTGTCACTGCGATTGAGAAGGAGAACTAACTGCTACGACCACCACCGTAACCACCGCGGCCACCACCGTAACTGTTATGGTCACCGTTACCGTCACGGTCACCACCGTAACTACCGCGACCACCACCGTAACTATTACGGCCACGGCCTCTGTAAGCACCTCTTTCCATTGGGATTGTTGCTACGAAGAATTGGAGAAAACGGGAGCGAGAAAAAAAGGTAGGAAAACGAAACGGATGAACTTGTGTTTGATTTATCAAAACTGGCGGAAACACTGCTAAATGTCTGCAATTCTATTATGCTATAATTTTTATTGTATAAAAATTGATATATTATATTAATATCATTTCACATAATTCATTGTAGTTTTTGTTACTTAACTAATTGATTCAAAATTTTAATTTTAATTTTTTATTAGATATAAAATAAATTATATTGAAAGAAGATTACTATACATTAATACTATGATTAACATAAAAATCATATATAATAACATTTTTTTTATTATGCATTCATATGTATGTATATTAATTTTAGTTTAATATGTTTTTCTCATACATGCTTATTTATACTAAATTTTTTTCGTTCTTACTTCTTGGTTTTTACGGATTATGGGAAAAAATAATAGTTTTTAATTTTAAAGGGATGAAAATAAGGAAATTGTATACCTTTTATATTTTTTAAAATTTTTATTTTATTTTTAAAAAAACTCTAACATTTTAGACATCCCTTAAAAACAAACATTTTAGACATAATTTTTTCAAGAAATATACAAATGCCAAAATAAAAAAATATTGCAAATTAGGAAAATAATAATAATTTTAAATTTTAGATGGATAAGAATAAAGAAATTTTTATACCTTTTATACTTTTTTAACTTTTATTTTATTAAATCTATTATTTTAGACATAATTCTTTCCAACTGACGCAAATTGTTTTCAGTTTTTTATACAACAATTTTTTATTATTTCTCTCCATTTATTTAAAAATATAAAAGGAGTTCAATTTAATTATTTTCTCCATTAAAAAAATAACGAAGAGCAATAAAGATAACTAATTTCAATTTTATTTCTTTTTACTTATTCTTTTCATTTACTGAAATTTAAAACTTCCAGTTTATTTGAATTTTAAAAACCTGTCTAATTTATTTATTAAAACTACCCACTTTTTTAATTTAAAAAACCTAACAATTCATTAATTTAATCATACATTTTTTTTTAATTTCAAAAACTCTACCAATTTTTTAACATTTTTTTTACTCCGAGTAAATAATTAATTTAATCCTTCGATTTGAATCACCTTGTCATTCTAGTTATTGAAATTAAAAAAAAAAAAACTTAAATCTGTCCCTGAAAATTTTTAGGATTTTATTTAAGTCCCCAAAATCAACCCTTTTTCCCTCTCATTTTGGTCCATAAACTTATATTATTATTATTATTCTCTTAAGTCTCTAGAGTAGGAACCAAAATGAAAACAAAAGGGTTATTTTGAGAAAGTTAGATGAAATTTTAAAAAAATTTATAGACTTATTTGAGTTTTACTTAGTTTTAGGAACTCGTAAGATAGAAATTCAGGAAGTATATTGATCATTTACTCAAAGTACAAGGATCAACGGCATAGTAAAGAGTGATGGTAAGTCATAAGTCATAAAACACCTAGATGCTTTTGAGAAGAAGGCAGCCATGATTTGCTTTAATGTGGATGGCAGCAACAAAATTGTAGCATTGCTTGTAGAGGAAGCAATTGTTTGCTTTTGAGAAGCACGTAAAGTAACCAGAGCTCAACGATATGCAAAAATTTCTCCCATTTTCAATGGTTTAGTATTTCCTTGTTTTTTATTAATATTATTTTATTATTTATTCTTTAATAAAATTTTAATGAAGTGATAAGTTTTCATTGGGTGTGTTTATAATAATCCTAATCCGTTTCAATTAAATTATCATTATATATATATATATATATATATATATATATATATATATAAATAAAATGAGAGGAGTGTTGTGAGAGGATCAATATTAAATATATTTTTTCTCACCTTTGAGAATATATGTGTAGTTTTAATTAATAATTAAATCTGAACCTTTTATCTTGATTTAAGAACTGTTATTTAATTTTCTCACCCTCATAATAAAATACTCCTTATGTCTCATATATTTATAGACATGTTTACATTAATGGTGAGTTTTTTATAATTATTTGTGGTTTTTATCTATCATTTATTTTCTTAGAATCTAAATGATATAACACACACAATTTATTGTCACAATCTACAATATTTTGACTTAAAAATAAATTTTTGGTTCCTATAAAATAAAATATTTTTATTTTAGTCCTTTAATATTCTTTTTTGTTTTAATTCTTTAAAGAATTAAATTTCTTGCTTTAGTTTCTACCCGCTAATAACGTAAACTTTGACAACACAACACATTGATTTTGTCACTAAAGAGTTAATATGGCAATCACATATAAAGTTTTTGTGGTACGCTGTATTTTTAATTACACCACCAATTAGTCTAATGCCGTCAACTATTTTTGAGCAAATAAAGATTTAAAAATACAATTTTGTAAATAAAGAATTACATGTGATTATCCTATCAAATTTTCTTCTTGAAAATATGACAAGTCAATAGATGGTTAACATTGATGTTACATTATCATTTAAAACAAAACAAAATCTCTTTAAATGAATAAAATCAAAATCAAAATCTATAAATAACTAAAAAATTCTATTGCACATGGGCCAACAACTTATATAAGCCCAATATTCTCTCACAAAAAACAAACAAAAATCAGTGGCCACATTTGGTTTAGTTAAGCTAGATAAGATAACACTAATTTTAATCAAAAGGGTTGGTGAATTAATGTAAGGTTCCGCTACGATTACATGAGTGGAAACTATCTATTTAGTGAAAGAATTTGTATTTGATTATCATCATGTGTAAAATTTTCTTGAAACAGCGACAATAACACACCACAAACAAGATTAGTCTTTGACCCAGTGAGCTCGGGAGACACTTGTGATCTCTGACCTATGACAAAAAAAAAAAATAACACTAATTTTTTTATACACCATAAAAAAGGCTTAATTAAGTTTTTCATACCTGAAATATAGGTCGTTTTCAGATTACTACTCAACATTCATTTTTTTTCAACCAAGTACCTAAAAATATTTTACGTTTCATTTTACTATCTGCCATTAGTCTGTATCCGTTAAGTGATAACTTAGCAAACAGAGTGTCACGTCATCACATGTTGTCACTAAACACGTAGACACAAGTGTCCATGTCATTATTTTTGTTATTTTAATTTAAAAAATCATATTATTATATACATTAATAAAAAAAATTTAAAAAAATCACTGTTCTTTGGAAAACATCATTTCTCACAAACGTGACTTCATCTTCTTGGCAATAGTAGTCACTTTCTTCAATGGCTGATTGCAAGTGTTATCAAGGTAGTGACTTCATCTATTTTGTGGCTTCATCTTAGTGGTCCCTTTCTTAGTGGCTTTCTTCACAAATGTGATTTCATCTTCACCTTCGTTGACTTTTACATGTTGTTGCATTCCCTTTGTTAGTGGTGCCTGTTATCTTTGAAAATAAGAGATGAGTCATCTTCAAACTATAGCAAGTACGATGATTTTTTCGTTTTGTTAATTTTTTTCCTTTGTTAGTGGTCCCTTTGTCTCTTATTACCCCGTTGCAGTGGTCCCTATTGTTAACTAATTGGTAAGTGCACCAATTTGTCCAAGTGGTATTTTAAACGGTAAAACCGAGTATCATTTCCATAGGGATTTTGTTTGTGCTCAACTAATGCATATTCAATTTGTGTGCAATTAATGAATGACTTGGGAAAATGCTATGTAAATCATTTTGGTTGCAAATTAAACGATGGTGCGATTCTAGACTAAAACTGAGTAAAGAAAACAAACACTGAGCTTGATGATGAAAAGCAAATGCAGGATTTGATTATGTCGGGGACTCCCTACTAAAACCTCTCTTGATGTAATTGGGGTAATTTTCTCTATTTAATATTATTCTAGTTTAACCTACATCTGTGAAAATACTCTAGCCGTGATTCCTTACATGAGAGAGCCTAGTTCTCCTAGTTTCTTCCTTAATCTCTTAAGAACTAAACTAAGTGAACTGCATGATTAACAGAGATGTACACCTTGGCTAAATTACTCCACACTATCCCTAGCAATAAAGCATTTTAGATGTTCTTCCAAGTTCTAAGGATTACCCACATTCCCCAATGCTTAAACCCTAACATAACATATAAATGGATGATCAAACCAAATACATGGAAATAAACACAGGAAGAAACAATGAAACTAGCAATAATATTAAATAGATAATAAGAGTTTTTACATCAAAAGAGTTTGGTGAAAAGCTCCCCCAACAACGGATTGTTTAGCCCTTCATGGTCATGAAGGGCTCAAATGTGTAAAAGGTGAAGGGATAAGGAATGAAGATGAAGTAGGGAAAGAGAGTGGGCTCCCAATGATTGTCTTCTTCCTCTAACTCAAGCTTAAGACTTTTTCTGTTATCTGAACGAACTCTTTCTTCCCCGCAACTTTTTGCTTAAAAACCTTTCTTAAGTCTGAAATCCTGCGACTATGCGTTGAGCGCGTCTGCACGCTGAACGCAAGTAAGTGGCTAGGCGCTAAGCGCCCTTTCGCTTGACTTCAGGTTCTCTCTACTGCTGCTTCACGCTGAGCGGACATCTCCCGCTAAGCGACACAGCTTGCTAAGCGAGCTTGGTGCGCTGAGCACGAACCATCAGGCCTCAACTTCTCTCTCTATCCCTTGCTTGTATAATTGTAAAATAAAATCATCAAAACAGTATGAATTAGTAATTTAAGGCACCTACTGCACAACAACTCAGAGGATGCTGAAATTTCAATGATTCACACAAAAAGAAGCAATAAAAATGGGAGGATATTGCTAATTCTTATATGTTTTAATTACATAATTGTTAGTGCTCTTCGGCAAGTGTACCGATTCGTTCAAGTATTATAAAATAGTAAGATCAAGTATCATATCCTCAGGGAATTTTTTTCACTCAAACACTGTACATCCAGTATGCAAACATTTGTATGGATTAAAAGCAAAGTAAATATGAAGTTGAATTTTGTACTAAAGTCTATTGGAATATGAACTAAATATCAAGAATTTTGGAAGTGAAAACTATCAAGTAACAAACGTTGGGTCATTCTACTGAATTTCTCTTGATGTTAATGTGTATTTTTCTCTATTTAATGTTATCCTAGTGTTCTTATATTGAGAAACTACTCAAACCAAGATCCCTCTAGTGAATGAGCCTAACTCTCATTAAACTTCGTCCTTGATCCCTCAACAAACTTAGTCTAAAAGAGTTGCATTAAGCCTATAACATAATATGGACTACCAAGACACAAGGCTTTAAAGCTGCACTCTATTCCTAGACATACAGATTTCTAGCTTGCCCTACCAAGTTCTAAGGCTTTAAAGCATTTCCCAATGCTAAAAATCCTAACTATACATACAAATGGGTGATCAAGCCACAAACATGTACAATAAGCATATATAGAAGCAATGAACACATAAAAATAACATTAAATAGATAGTGAAAGAGTGTTACATCAAGGTTTCAGCAGAACTCCCCAACAAAGAGGCTTAGCCTTCCATTACAAGTAATGCAATCTCTCAATACAAGGAAGGAATAGTTTTGAGTGAAAGAAAATGGCAAAGGATGGTTGAGGATATCTCCTACAACCTCTAAACCCTAGACTTCACTTCTTCTAACCTAAGCTCTCTCAGTTGCCTTCCTTCTGTCTTCTCAGCTTTGTTTTGTGCACTCTCTCCAACTCTCTATATTTTATTTCCGCCAACTTCAGTGTTTTAAAGGCTCTTGGACCTTTCAACTTCTAAAGGCTCGCTAAGCGAGAGTAAGTGAATTTTACCTTAGCGAGACTGGGCAGGCTGGATGCGCGCTAAGCGAGCATATCTCTGACTAATCATCTTCTAGAATTTCTTGTAGAAGCAAGCTTCATGATGATGAATCAAGTTGATTCAAGTAGTTTTGATGATGACAATGATGATGACAAAAAGCCCAAAGAATGATTTCAAGATTCAGTCAACAAGTTCAAGATCAAGATAAATTTCAAGAATCAAGAGAAGTTTGATTTCACGATTCAAGAGAAGATTAATTCAAGATTCAAGAGAAGAAATCAAGAATACTTCACAAGGGAAGTATTGAAAAGCTTTTTAAAAAAACAAACATAGCACAATTTTGTTTTTCAAAAGAATTTTTCTCAAAATTTTCGAAGTTACCAGAGTTTTTACTCTCTGGTAATCGATTACCAATTTCCTGTAATCGATTACCAGTGGCAAAGTTTGATTTCAAAAGCTTTTAACTGAATTTGCAACATTCCAATTATTTTTTAAATGGTCTAATCGATTACAATATATTGGTAATCGATTACTAGTGTATCTAAACGTTGAAATTCAAATTCAATTGTGAAGAGTCACATCTTTTCATAAAATGCTTTGTGTAATCGATTACATGGTTTTGGTAATCGATTACCAGTGAAAAGTTTTGAATAAAAAGTCAAGAGATGTAACTCTTCCAATGGTTTTCAGGTTTTTCTCAAGGTTATAACTCTTCCAATGGTTTTCTTGACCAGACATGAAGAGTTTATAAAAGCAAGACCTTGATTTGCATTTTAATAACTTTTGCATAACTTTTGAACATCTCTTTGAACTTCTTCTTCTTCTTCCTTTGCCGAAAGCTTTCTAGGTTTTCTGGTTTCCAAACCTTGTTCTTTCACAGAAAACAAAGGTGTGCTATATCTTTTCATTCTCTTCTCCCTTTGCCAAAAAGAATTCAACAAGGACTAATCGCCTGAATTCTTTTTGTGTCTCTTTTCTCCCTTTTCCAAAAGAACGAAGGACTAACCGCCTGAATTCTTTTGTGTCTCTCTTCTCCCTTTGCCAAAAGAACGAAGGACTAACCGCCTGAATTCTTTTGTGTCTCTCATCTCCCTTTGCCAAAAAGAATTCGACAAGGACTAACCGCCTGAATTCTTTTTGTGTCTCTCTTCTCCCTTTTCCAAAAGAACAAAGGACTAACCGCCTGAATTCTTTTGTGTCTCCCTTCTCCCTTTTCAAAAGAATTCAAAACGACACAATCTGAGAATTCTTTTGATTCTTCCCTTTCCCTTAAACAAAAGATTTCCAAGGACTAACCACCTGAGATATCTTTTGTTTCCCCTTCACAAAGTTTCAAAGGACTAACCGCCTGAGAACTTTGTCTTAACACATTGGAGGGTACATCCTTTGTGGTACAAGTAGAGGGTACATCTACTTGGATTGTTGTAACTGAGAACAAGAGAGAGTACATCTCTTGTGGATCAGTTCAAGTGGAGGGTACATCCACTTGGTTGTTCAAAGAGAACAAGGAAGGGTACATCCCTTGTGGATCTTTGCTTGTAAAGGATTTTACAAGGTTGAAAAGAAATATCAAGGATAGTTTTTGTGTTTGTCTTCTTCTTCCCTACACTCTTTAATTTCCGTTGTGCACTTTAATTATTGCTTTTACTTTTGGTTAAGTTTCTATTTCTGTTCTTTACTTTCTTAACATTATAGTAAAAACCTAATTGAATCTAGTAACATTAAGAAGGATAGTTTTTTAATTAGTAAAGGTTCATTAATAATTAATTCAATCCCCTCTTCTTAATTATTCCAAGGCCACTTGATCCAACATTTCCCAACCCACTAAGTGAGTTGTATGCCTCGCTTAGCGGATGCCACTCGCTGAGCAGATCTGTCTCGCTGAGCGAGTCATCAGCTACTTGAACCTTCTCTTCTTTAGCCTGAAACTGAGTTGGATTCAACATTAATTCATAGAATGGGGGTATCTAATCTATAAAATCACACTAAACAAAAAAAATATATACAATTCCTACAAAAAGAACCATAATTTGGAGGTAAAGCCCTATTTCCATGCAAATATTCAACATAAAACTAACTCCTGAATAACGACTAACAAAACTCCCCCAAATTTATAGTTTTGCTTATCCTCAAGCAAAGAAATAACAGTTTACTTGTCCTCAAGTGACATAATTCACAGTGGTTAACCAAAAAATCTGTTTGTTCCAAAATATTCAATCGCATGAACAAAGGTAATTAGCAATACTTCAACCAACAGCCCTTCATAAAGATATGCAATGTTTCAAAGATATGAACATGTTCATTAAGCAGCACAAATGAAATAAGCTAGCAAGCAAGACAAGTATCAAGGAAGGTTTATCCAGCTTAATCCTCATGGCCACTATTTCTCTCATAAGCACAAGTGTTTAAGGTAATTCTTCAAATCAACAACCAACACAAGTCTTAACTTTTGCATTTCATCTCATGCCATACAATCACAAACACACAAATTGAATCTGAAGGACTTTCTTGGCTTGTAATGGGGCTGGGCTACAAACAATTCATGGTTTTTCTAGGATGCAAAACTTAGGTTCTAGGAGAGCATTCATCCTTAGATCACCTTTTCCTTTTAATTCCCAACTTCTATTGATATGCCACAATCATATAAGACACTTAGCTTAAGCAACAACACACACAAAGCTTTACTTATTCTTAAAACTTTCATTTTCTTTTTTCATTTTATTTTAGCAGTTTATGATTACTGCTTCTTTAAACAATTGTCTGTGGCTGTTGCTTTCTTTACCACAATAAAAAACACCCAACATTCTCCCCCAAATTTGGGACAAATTTGCCTTGAACCACAATGCTCTCTTACAACCTAAGGAAAGGTAGACGAAGATTATAATTTCAATCAGGCTTTGGGTTCAGCTCATTCAATCAAATTCAAGCTCAAAATGGGTGCAAGGGTTTCATCATTCATGAACAGGGTAAGGCTATTTGGCCAAGTGGCTAAATCAATCAATCATGGCCTTCATCATCTCCAAATCATGCATTCATTCCATATTCAAAGATTCATGTCAAAATTGGTACTTGATGTTAGTCGTTCTCTCACAATTTAAGTTCACACATCTCACCGGGTTATAGCCAATGATTACCTTCACTATTTACCTGTCAAACAAACTAACATTTTCACTCACGCCCCTAATTCATGTTCTTTCTCTTCTAACTACCGCATACTTATTGAAGGCATGTGATTTATCGTCGCAATTCACTCAGTTCATGTAATCAATCACATTCAAACCAATTCAACAAACACCAAAGATTTAAACCAAAAGATGTTTCAAAAACCAAGACCACTGTGCATAGTTTAAAAATTGTAAATTGTTCAAAAAGCTGTAAAATTATGCTAAGTAAATAAATAACTAAAACTGAAATTTAAAAACTGTATCTAAATAGCATAAAAATAAATAGATCTTGTCTTCACTCCTCCTGAGTTGGTGCTGGATCGTCCTGAGGTGATGAGGGGGCGTCCTGGGCCGGAAGAGGTGTATCATGTGTTGGGGTTGGCTAGGGATCCCAAGTGCCCTACGCTGTTGTCATATCTGCGACATAATTTGTGTCCGCAGTGCCATCTCCCTCCTTAGTGACCTCCATGGGTATGGCGGCTGACATGTCCTCCGACTTCTCCTCCAGTGTCGCCTCCGACTCTGGCTGCGGCTCCTGAGTTGTAGAAGCCTCACCTCCTCCTACAGGAGAAGGCTGGACTCCTGGCTAGGCCACCTGGGCCATGAAATCCTCCACGCTGATGATGGGCCGATGCTAAGCCAAGTCATGAATGCTCTGCATCACCAGGCATAAGCCATGGTGAAGGGCGTTGTGGGTACTGGAGGGGCTGGAGCAAAAGTGGAGGCATTAGAGGGTCCCCGAGCCCTAGACTTGCAGGTCCCCGGAAAAGTGATCGTGGGATCATCCGGGTTCCAGTAGTTCTTCTGGATGTACGCCAAATTAATGGCAAGGGAAAGTAAGTGAGTCAGGGACCACTCCTCTAGCGATGCATAGTGATGTAATAAGTGCAGGGAATCCTAGCCGAGAGGAGTTGGACTGGGCCATGTGTAAGATCTAGCCTGAGATGATGGAGCCCAAGTTCATGTCCATCTTTATCACCAACCCGTACACTAACCTCGCCCTATCCATGTTAAGATCGGACGTATAATTGGTGGGGGCGAAGTTAGAATAAGACAAGACGTTCCAGGTCTGAGCTAATGTCGTGAGATCCTTCCTCAGGAGCTTCCAGGGTGCTCCCTCAACATTAAGTATAAAACCTCACCCTGGAATACAAAGTCTGGTGGTGAGCTCCTAAGGATCTGGGTGAGTGCGACAGAACCTGGAGTAAGCTGAATATCTCTCCCCTGACTCCAAAACCACGGGGGTCTCCAGAAAGGTGTTAAGCGTCTCAACATCAAACTTAATCAATTTTCCCCTTACTCTACACTTTCGAGGGGACTTATCCTCTGGATCATACAAATTCACATAAAACTCCTAGACGAGGGCCACATCTATGTGACCATTAGGTTGCCTAGTCAAGGTTTTATGTCATCTCCTCCTCTCGAGCTCCTTGCGGAACTCGTCACACTGGGTCACGTACAAATTGACATTCCTCTTAGGGAGGATGTTTCTAGAATGCATGTTTTGCTAATAACGTTCCCAAGCGACCTCGAAAATGAATCTAGTTGTGTCGTAGGGTTCTTGAGGTCTGGAGACAGATGCTTTCCTCTTCCTTGAGGCCATCTACATCAAAAGAATCACAGGGAAGAAAGTTAGATAGGTTGTATTCAAGATTGAAAGTAGAAAAATAAAATAGGAAAAATGATTGGGCGCTTAGCAAGACAAACTCGTTTAGCGCGCCTTAAGAAAATAATAGCATACGCTAAGCGCATAGGGCGTGCTTAGCACAATGACAAGAAAATTAAGACCCTGGCTAAGCGAGACACCCTTGCTTAACTGAAACAACATAGTGGCTAAGCGAGTATGGCTCGCTAAGCCTTATTCTCCAACAGAGAGCTAATTGCGCTTAGCGAGACAGACTCGCTTAGCACGACACACTAAATGGGTTTAACGCCAGTGGGCGCTTAGTGCGAGTTAACTATTGGAACATAAATGGCTTAGCAAGCAGGATCGCTAAGCCCAATTCTAAAACAAAGAAGAATTTGAGCTTAGCGAGCATGGCTCACTTAGTGCATGAACAAAATTCTACATAGCTAAGTTGCCTTGGGCTTAGCGAGATAGACTCGAATAGCCCAGGCTTATTCAAACTCAGAGGCATGGTGGCTTAGCGAGCGCGGCTCGCTTAGCCGCAACCAGAATACCAAAAGCCTCTGTGACACTGACCTAACTAAGCTTACTCGCTAAGCACGACATGTCGGCTTAGCAAGTTCATACGAACTCAAAAATTAAAAACTTGAAATTTAAATGCTCGCTAAGCCGTAGTGCAATGGCTTAGCGAGTTCATACATATATGCAAACATTCAAATAGAAATGATGAACTCACTTAGCGTGTTCACCAAAAAATCCAAAAATTCATCCAAAACGGATGAACTCGCTTAGCGAGTACATCAAAATTTCCAGAAAAAATTGGGGCTTCGAAGCCTCAACTCCCTAGCCACTTTCAGGCATAGGAAATCTAAGCAAAGCCCCTGCAATCAACCTACATTACATATGAAACTAAAGCCCTAATAACACGCTATCAAACTACTACTAATACAGAAGCGACAGTAACATAGAATAAAAAAACAATGAAATAAAAGTTGTCTTCTACCCTAGGGTTCAAAAAATTAAATTGACAAAAGATTGAAGAACTTACTTGGATTGCTGAAGTGGGTGAGTAAAATGAAGGCAAAAGTAGAGACGAAGAAGTGTAAGCACAGTGCAGATGAATGCCAATGATTGCAAGGTATATGTGTGTGGGAAGTTATATTATTGTGCAAATGGTAATTGCCTAAGGCAGTTACTTTTTATTTTTGGAAATTTTGATTGACTCGCTAAGTGCGAGTGACTCGCTAAGCAAACACTCAGGGACGTTTGAATTCTTCAGGATTTAAACTCATGCGCTTTGCGAGACAGGCTCGCTTAGCCCAATTCTGAAATTAGAAAACCCGAGAAGGTTTTGGGCTCAGCGCACAGGTGCACACTTAGCGAGTTATACCGCTCTGATTGGTCTGCTAGTTTTGCTAAGCGGGACATGGCTAGCTTAGTGGATTAAATGCCTCAAGATGCAGTAGTGGGGTTGCGCTTAGCGAGATGGTCTCACTTAGCGTTATGCCATTCCATAGAGAATTTTGGGTTTAGCGGGTGTGACCCGATTAGCCCAATTGACATGGGGGTCCAGACAGAGAGCTTACTGCGCTTAGTGCACAGACATGCTTAACAAGAAACTATGTCGCGCTCAGCGAGCTGGCTCGCTTAGCCCAATTTTATTAAATGCAATCCAGAGAGGTTTTTGGGCTTAGCGCAACTGTCTTGCTTAGGGAGACCCCTTCAGCCAATGGGTTAGGGTTGGCGCGCTTAGTGAGCGATGCTACTCGCTTAATGCATGAGGTATGTCTTGCTTAACGCATGAGGCGCGCTGAGCGAGTGGATGATTGAAAAATTTTATCTAAGTTCTTTACTCATCCAATGCTTCAGTGAAGCTTTTGCCAACCTTTGTATCATACAAAACAGACTGAATTCTTACTCTAGCAATCTCAAATAAGCTACAACCTAGCTACATGTAATGATGAACAGAAAATAATGATTGAGAAAATAAAGAAAAAGTTGGGTTGCCTCCCAGTAAGTGCTTCCTTAACGTCACCAGCTTGACGTATGTTACCTCTAAGGGTCCTGTAATTTCTTAGCTTTGACAATCTGAGCTATCTCATTCTCAATCTCATTCATCTTAGAACAAACACTGCGGTCAATTGAGTGCTTTGCTGCATCAAACAAATTAAATGTAACTTTCTGGTCATCCACACTCATTTCAAGATTACCTTTCCCCATATCAACAACACAATTGGTTGTTAACATGAAGGGACGACCTAAAATCAGTAGGATTTCAACGTCCTCTTCAATGTCCATTATCACGAAATCTGGAGGGAAAGTAAATTAACGCACTTTGACCAACACGTCTTCCACTACGCCATATGGCCTTGTGATTGAGTGATCCGCTAGCTGCAGTGTCATTCTTGTTGGCATGATTTCCAACTCTCCAATCCTTCTGCACATGGATAGAGGCATCAAATTAATGCTAGCCCCTAAGTCAATAATTGTTTTTCCAACTGACACAACACCAATTGAGCAAGGAATTGTGACACTCCCTAGATCCTTGTATTTTGGTGGAAGGATTCTTTGGATAACAGCACTGCAATTTCCCTCGACCACAATATTATCATTGTGGATATATTTGCCCTTCTTGGTCAGCAGATTCTTGAGAAACTTGAAGTAGAGTGGCATTTGTTGCAAGGCTTCCCCAAATGGGATAGTTATATCTAATTTCTTGAAGATATCAAGGAAACGAGCAAAATGTCGTTCCTTGTCCTTCTTAGATGGCACCAAAGGATATGGTGCTTCCTTCCCTATGCATGGAACAACCTCCTTCTTCTTTTCTCTGGCCAACTCACTCTTTGTCTTTTTCTCTTCCTCATTTTTTCTCTTTTTCTCAATTTTTTATTTTTTTCTTCCTCCTCTTCACTTATTTTTTTCTCCCTTATCTGATCTTCCTCATTTTCTTTTTCTCCCTCAACTTCTAACTCCTTTTCATCACTAATCCTACTCTCATCCTCCAATATGGTCTACCTCTTGCTTCTAGTCATGGCATCTTTACATTCTTCTTTGGGATTTTTCTCTGCATTAGCTCCAAAATCTCCAGAAGAATTCTCAGCTATTTGCTTAGCTAGCTGTCCCACTTGGATCTCTAGGTTCTTGATAGCTGACTCGATGCTTTTCTAGTTAGACATTGAAACTTTCATAAACTGAGCCAAATTTTCTTCCAGCTAAGTGGTCCTCTTGTACAAGCTAGGCCCTTGATTCTGAGGTCTGTTGGAAGGTCCTCCTTGGTCTTCATTGAACTGATTTCCTGGATGTGACCTCCATCCTTGCTCCTAATTTTGATTGAAATTTCCTCCTTGCTGGTAACATGAAAAACCGCCTGAATGGAATCCTTGTCTGTTTTGATTCCCCATGTAATTCACTTCCTTTGTAGCATCATCTATGGGTATGCAACAACCAGATTTATGCGCTCCTCCACATATACTGCAACCTCCAACCTGCATAACTTCTAAATGAGAAGGTTGAGTCGCTTGTAACTGTGTTGGCAGCTTGCTAAGTGTCTCAATGAGCGATTCTAGCTACTTAGCTAGTAGC
This sequence comes from Glycine max, assembly GCF_000004515.6. Lineage (NCBI taxonomy): Eukaryota > Viridiplantae > Streptophyta > Magnoliopsida > Fabales > Fabaceae > Glycine > Glycine max. The sequence goes on along the minus strand of NC_038256.2, from coordinate 2,400,816 downwards.
TTGTTCGGTGCCAACAATGCATCCACTGAAGAAAGCTCTAACAGGTTTCTCTTGGTGGGTATATGATCACTAGCAGCCATATTCTCAATAAGTTCCATTGCTTCTTCTGGAGTCTTCAACTTAATCTTTCCCCCAGCAGAAGCGTCTAACAATTGCTTGGACTACAATGCCAAACCATCAATGAAAATATTCAGCTGAATAGGCTCGGAGAATCCATGAGTAGGTGTTTTCTGCAGCAAGCTACAAAATCTTTCAAGCGCTCCACTTAAAGATTCATCTGGAAATTGATGGAATGAGGAAATAACTGCCTTGCCTTCAATTGTCTTTGATTCTGGGAAGTATTTCCTCAAAAAAATTTCTACTACATCTTCCCATATCTTTAAGCTATTCCCTTTGAAAGAATGAAACCACCTCTTTGCTTCTCCAGCCTAAGAGAATGAAAATAAACTAAGCCTCACTGCATCTTTCGGCACCCCTGCAATTTTCACTGTATTGTAGATTTCTATGTATGTTTCAAGGTGTGTAAAAGGGTCTTCATTTGGCAAACCATGAAACAGATTTCCTTGAATCAGCTAGATCAAGCAATGAGGATATGTGATGTTATGAGCTTGAACTTCTGGCCGCGCAATGCTTGTGAAAAATTGCGGCATGGTAGAGCTAGAATAGTCCTCAAGAGTAACCCTTTGTGGTTGATCTTCTGCCATAATGTGTGCTTCAGACGCACCAACTTTGGATTCCCTCAAGTCTCTGAAGATGATTCAGACGAATGAGCTCCCTCCGAACTTGGTTGTGCTATCCTCTCTTGCAAAGCTTTTCTCCTCCTTCCTGCATTGTTTCTCCTGCAAGTTGCTTCAATCTCCAAATCTAGTGGAGCTAAATTCCCTGCTGAAGAATTACCTCGCATACAAGAAGCACTAAACAGAACAACAGTTAACCAAGTCAAGAGAAAAATTGAATTCTAACTATCTATTCACAAAATTAATCAAATAATAAAGAATAAATGTTTATAAACTGAATTATACTATCTAAGTGGAAAGGAATTCCCCGGGAACGACGCCAAAAACTTGTTAGTGCTCTTTGGCAAGTGTATCGATTCGCTCAAGTAGTATAAAACGGTAAGACCGAGTATCGTATCCTCAGGGAATTTGTTTCACTTAGACATTGTACATCCAGTATGCAAACATTTGTATGGATTAAAAGCAAAGTAAATATCAAGTTGAATTTTGTACTAAAGTCTATTGAAATATGAACTAAATATCAAGAATTTGGAAGTGAAAACCATCCAGTAACAAGCGTTGGGTCGTTCTATTTAATTTCTCTTGATGTTAATGTGTATTTTTCTCTATTTCACGTTATCGTAGTGTTCTTATGCTGAGAAACTACTCAAACCAAGATCCCTCTAGCGAATAAGCCTAACTCTCTTTAAACTTCGTCCTTAGTCCCTCAACAAACTTAGTCTAAAAGAGTTGCATTAAGCCTACAACATAATATGGACTAGATCACTGCACTCCATTCCTGGACATACAGATTCTTAGCTTGCTTTAAAGCATTTCCCAATGCTAAAAATCCTAACTATACATACAAATGGGTGATCGAGCCACAAGCATGTAAAATAAGCATAGATAGAAGCAATAAACACATAAAATAACATTAAATAGATAGTGAAAAAGTGTTGCATCAAGGTTTCAGCAAAACTCCCCAACCAAGAGGCTTAGCCTTCCATTACAAGTAATGCAATCTCTCAATACAAGGAAGGAATAGTTTTGAGTGAAAGAAAATGGAAAAGGATGGTTGAGGATGTCTCCTACAACCTCTAAACCCTACACTTCACTCCTTCTAACCTAAGCTCTCAGCTGCCTTCCTTCTGTCTTCTCAGCTTCCTCTTGTGTGCTCTCTCCAACTCTCTATATTTTATTTTCGCCAACTTCAGTGTTTTAAAGGCTCTTTGACCTTTCAGCTTCCGAAGGCTCGCTTAGCGAGACTGGCTCGCTAAGCAAGAGTAAGTAAATTTTGGCTTAGCGAGACTTGGCGCGCTAAGCATGAGAAGAGACAACGACCTTGCTGGGCAAGATAGCTGCGTGTTAACTGTTTAGCAAGTGTACCAAATGTCCAAGTAATAAAATCTCGGAAGTCCAAGTGTCGATTCCATAGGGATTTTGTGTTGTACTTATCTTGGATACTTTTCAATTTATAAGGGAAAAATAAAAGAAAAGAGTAGAAGGCAATAGTAGTAAATTATAAATAAAAAGCAAAAGAATTAAAAGTAGAATAATTAAAGAGAGAATTCAATGGAATGTGAATGTTAGGACCTTGTTTGCCTAGGATGTATGAGTTTATGATTTTTCTTTATCAATTTAGGTGATTCTATTCTACTCACATTTGTTCATCTACTAACCTGTTCTCTTCTTCAGTTGCGAGTGAGTTGTTGATCACCACAGGTTTAGTCTCACCTTCTTCTAGAAACACATACTTTAAATGATCAGGCAGTATCTTCAACTCTACCTTCTTCTCCTTCAATGGCTTCTCGTTCTTTAGTCCTTGAAGTTGGTTCCCCTTTCAACAGTGTTGTATTCTTGATCCAAGTCTTCCAAGCAAGCCCTTAGATCTTTTTCTTCTTCGCTGGTCAAACAGTCTCCTGCATTCACCATGGCTCTTTCCAACGAAGTCCATGGCATTTCAAGAGTGCTAACGTCTTCTTGTCGACTTCCTCCACCTTGAAGCACTTCCAGTTCTCCTTCGGGTACTTCATAGCTTTAAACAAGTCAAAGGTTACCTTCTGATTGTCAACACTCAACTCCAGGTTTCCGTTCCCCATATCCACCACACATCTGGCAGTCAGCATAAAGGGTCTGCCTAAGATAAGAGGAATCTCCGTGTCTTCTTCAATATCCATGATGACAAAGTCCACCATAAAAGTGAAGTGGCAGACTTTGACTAGGATATTTTCTACTACCCCGTACGGTCTTGTGACTGAGCGGTCTACTAGCTAAAGTGTCATCTTGGTTGGGTCTATCTTCAAATCACCAATTCTTCTGCACATTGATAGGGGCATCAGGTTGATACTTGCCCCTAAGTCAATGAGGGCCTTTCCTATCAAATCCATCCCTATGGTGCAGGGGATAGTCACACTCTCAGAGTCCTTGAACTTCTGACGTAGCTTTCTTTGGATTACTGCACTGTAGTTGCCTCCTACCACAATGTTCTCATTATCAATATACTTCCTTTTCTTGGTGAGTATGTCCTTCATAAACTTCGTGTAAAGCGACATCTGTTGTAAGGCTTCCCCGAATGGCATTGTTATTTCCATCCCCTTGAATATTTCCAAGAAACGCTTGAAGTAATACTCCTTATTCTTCTTTTACAGTACCAAAGGATATGGGGGCTCCTTTAGAGGGGCTGGTGGCTTTTCTCTCTTAGCCTCTCGCGCTAGCTGGCTTTTGGTCTTAGGAGTTAAGACTGTCTCTTCTTCTTCTTTTGTCTCTTCTTCTCTCTCTTTTTCTTTGTCTGTCCTTCGTTCCCAGACTGGTCTTCTTCTGCTTCACCTTCCTCTTGTGCTCTCTTTTGGCTTCTGATTAGAACTGCCTTGCACTCTTCCTTTGGGTTCGTCTCTGTATTGGCCCCGAAAGTTCTAGTGGGCCTTTCAGCTTTTTCTTGAGCTAATTGGCCTATTTGAACTTCTAAATTCTGAATTGCTGCATCAGTGCTCTTCTGATGTGACCTTGTTTCCTGCATGACCTGTATTAGCAATTCTTCTATATTAGTGGGATTCTCTTGATGACTCGGTCCCTAGCTAGGATGCTGATAGGGCGGCTAACTCTTGTGCTCCTTGTTGTACTGATTCCCTGGATGACTCCTCCAGCTTGAGCCTTATGTAAAAGTCCTCCCTTGGTTGAATCCTGGTGGGCCATGAATTAATCTTGTTGCTCCTTGATTGAATTCAGACGGACCTCCTTGGTTGTAACCTTGGAATCCATGGTGATTTGTAATGCCCATGCAGTTTACTTCTCTGGAAAGGTCTTCTTGAATTGTGCATTGTCCAGGCTCGTGTATTCCTCCACATGTATGGCATCCCCCTACCTGCATCACAAAAGAATGAGAAGGACTTACCGCTTGTAGTTGCTGTGGTAGCTTGCTGAGGGTCTCGGTCAAGGCTTCTATTTGTCTAGATAGCATCTTATTTTGCACTAAGGTTGCATCTTGCATTGTGAGTTCCAAAAGGCTTCTCTTAGTTGGTGCATATTTGCGATCACAAAGAATGGCGTGATCACTTGCAGCCATATTTTCTATTAACTCCATCGCCTCCTCCAGTGTTTTTAACTTGATCTTACCTCCTACGGATGCATCTAGTAGCTGCTTTGATTGAGGTCTCAGACCATCTATGAAAATGTTGAGTTGCACTGGCTCACTGTATCCATGTGTAGGTGTTTTCCTTAGTAGTCCGCGGAAGCGGTCGAGCGCCTCGCTGAGGGATTCATCAGGAAATTGATGGAAGGAAGAGATTTCCATCTTCCCCTCAGCAAGCTTTGATTCTGGGAAGTATTTCTTTAAGAATTTCTCTACGACTTCTTCCCATGTCCGATAGTTGTTACCTTTGAAGGAGTGTAGCCACCTTTTTGCTTCCCCTGCTAGTGAAAAAGAGAAAAGATTGAGGCGTATAGCACTTTCAGGGACACCGACTATTTTAATCGTTACAAATCTCTATATAAGAAGCAAGATGCGCATAAGGATCCTCATTTGGAAGACCATGGAAGAGGTTCCCTTGAGTTAGTGGGATGAGAAAGTGAGGGTAAGAGATGTTGGCCGCTTGAAATTCTGGCCTTGCAATGCTTGTAAAAAATTATGGAGTAGCTGCACTAGAGTAATCCTCTAGTGTGACTCGACGTGCATGTTCGTCCTCCATTTGTACGTGGGTTTGTGGCAAAGGAGGATGTGAGGTGTGACTGCTTCCTTGTGCTTCTTGTTCCCTTTTTCTTCTTGCAGCGTTGTTGCGCCTGCAAGTGGCTTCAATTTCCAAGTTGATAGGAACTATTTCTCCAGTTGCAGTTCTACCTCGCATGGACAAAAACAAGCATTACCCATGCAGATTATGGAAGAAATAATGGAAAAAGAAAAAAGTGCAAAAACAAAGAAAAAGGAAAAGTGTAAAATAAAGAATAGAATAATTGCTTACAAATTGAAAAGGTATGGCAACCAAGTACGAAGACAAAATCCCCAGTAACGGTGCCAAAAACTTGTTAACTGTTTGACAAGTGTACAAATGTCCAAGTAATAAAATCTTGGAAGTCCGAGTGTCGATTCCACAGGGATTTTGTGTTGTACTTATCTTGGATACTTTTCAATTTATAAGGGAAAAATAAAAGAAAAAAGTAGAAGACAGAATAGAAGACAATAATACTAAATTATAAATAAAAAGAAAAATAATTAAAAGCAAAATAATTAAAGAGAGAATTCAATGGAATGCGAATGTTAGGACCTAATATGCCTTGTTTGCCTAGGATGTATGAGTTTATGATTTTTCTTTATCAATTTAGGTGATTCTATTCTACCCACTGTTGGATCGAGTGGCCTTAGAATAATTAAGAAGGGGGGGTTGAATTAATTATTCCTAAACCATTACTAATTAAAAAATTACTCTTCAAAGGCTTTTACTAAATTGTTAAGAGAATGAGGAGTAGAAGAGAAACTTAACAGAAAGTAAAAGCGGAAATTAAATGTACAGCGGAAAGTAAAAGAGTAGGGAAGAAGAAAACAAACACACAAGAGTTTTTATACTGGTTCGGCAACAACCCGTGCCTACATCCAGTCCCCAAGCGACCTGCGGTCCTTGAGATTTATTTCAACCTTGTAAAAATCCATTTACAAGCAAAGATCCACAAGGGATGTACCCTCCCTTGTTCTCTTTGAACCTAGTGGATGTACCCTCCACTAGAACTGATCCACAAGAGATGTACCCTCTCTTGTTCTCAGTCAATAACCAAAGTAGATGTACCCTCTACTTGTACCACAAAAGATGTACCCTCCAATGTGTTAAGACAAAGATCTCAGGCTGTTAAACCTTTGATACTTTGTGAATGGGGATACAAAAGAATTCTCAGGCGGTTAGTCCTTTGAACACTTTTGTATTAGGGAAAGGGAAGAATCAAAAGAATTCTCAGACTGTGTCGTTTTGAATTCTTTGACAAGGGAGAAGGGAGACACAAAAGAATTCAGGCGGTTAGTTCTTTGTTCTTTTGGAAAATGGAGAAGAGAGACACATAAAGAATTCAGGCGGTTAGTCCTTGGCGAATTCTTTTTGGCAAAGGGAGAAGAGAATGAAAAGATGAATAGCACAAGTTTTCAAGGTTTAGAAAACCAGAAAACTTCAGAAAGCTTTTGGTACAAAGAAGAAGAAGAAGTTCAAAGAGATTCAAGACTTGTAAAGGATTGTATGAATAATTGTTCAAGATTGTTGTTAGAAAGATTGATTGAAAATGCAAAACAAAGCCTTGCTTTTATAGACTCTTCATGTCTGGTCAAGAAGACCATTCAAAAAAGTTATAATTTTAGAAGAGTTACATCTTTAGATTTTTCAGAAACAAACACTGATAATCGATTACCAAATTAGTGTAATCGATTACACAAGGCTTTTAAGTGAAAGGATGTGACTCTTCACATTTGAATTTGAATTTCAACGTTCAAGGACACTGGTAATCGATTACCAAAACATTGTAATCGATTACAGCCTTTTGAAAATATTTGGAACATTGTAAATTCAGTTTGAAAACTTTTTCAAACTCATTTTGCTACTGATAATCGATTACAACAATATGGTAATCGATTACTAGAGAGTAAAAACTCTTTGGTAAAGGTTTTGTCAAAAACTCATGTGCTATTCAAAGTTTTGAAAAAAAACTTTTTAATACTTATCTTGATTGAGTCTTTTCTTCATTCTTGAATCTTGAGTCTTGAAAAAACTTTTTAATACTTATCTTGATTGAGTCTTTTCTTCATTCTTGATTGTAGGCTTTCTTCTTGAGTCTTGAATTCTTCTTGATTCTTGAACTCTTGACTTGTTCTTGATTCACTTGAGATGTTCTTTGATTCACTTGAGTTGTTCTTTGATCTTTTGAGCTTTTTGTTCATCACCTTTGTCATCATCTTTTGTTGTCATCATTGTTATCATCAAAACACCTTTGAATCACTTTTGATTCATCATGAAGCTTTGCTTCCACACCCACATCTGTTCATTTGCTTGCCCTTGATTCCTCACGATGACAAACCTATTTTATTAATCTATCTCCCAAATTCCTTTGCAAAGACTCAACAAATAAAATGCATGACGTATGAATTCTAGATGTTTGTAAGAATGCATGGGCATAAAATTATCATTCTATTCCTAGCAATGACTTTCTTATGAAATCCTTTCTTTTTGTTCTTTTAGAAGTTACCTTCTTCCGTGTGTCTAACCCCTAAAACTAATGCATACATATTCTCTCTAAATCTTATTTAGAAGTTACACCCTCCCGAGTGTCTAACCCCTAAAAGAATATAAAGATGAATAAAGCAAGATAAAAGCAGAAAGGATAATAGAATAGAAAAACCTGGAAAAGAATCCTGTTGCATTGATAAATATGAAGTACATCATACATCTCTTTGGCTTTTTAGGCCTGCCAGGCCCTAACAAGGGTTTTAGCCACTCATGGCCATTAAGGGCTTTACAATGAGAGGGGTGAAAGAAAGATGATAAAAAGAGAGAAGAGAGTAAGAATTCTCAGGCTTTAGGTAGTAATGAGAATGCTCTAAGACTTGGTGTGTGTTTTCTCCTTGGCTTGACTTCCTTTTTATAGCTGCTGGAGTGGACTGGGCCTAATACCAAATTATATATTTTATATCTTTTGGATTTGTTTTGCTTTTAATCCATCCTTTTCGTATCTCATATTTGGCAGTTATCAAAATCAAATCCACCTGATGCCAAAAGATCTTCCTTATTTATATTCTTGATAACTTTTGGATTTGTTTTGCTTTTAATCCATCCTTTTCATATCTGCAAGCCATAAATAAGAAAAATATCAATTCTTATCATTTAATCCAAAAATAACTGCTAAATAAATATTTTCAATATATTTTTATTATAAAAATAACTCATATTTAGCAATTATCACTGCGCGCTAGGCGAGCACATCTCTGACTGATCCTCTTCTAGGATTTCCCAACCCGCTAAGTGAGTTGTATGCCTCGCTTAGTAGATGCCACTCGCTGAGCAGATTTTCCTCCCTGAGCGGGTCATCAGCTACTTGAACCTTCTCTTCTTTGGCCTAAAACTGAGTTGGATTCAACATTAATTCATAGAATTGGAGTATGTACTCTATAAAATCACACTAAGCAGAAAAATATGTACAATTCCTACAAAAAGAACCATAATTTGGAGGTAAAGATCTATTTCCATGCAAATATTCAACATAAAACTAACTCCTAAATAACGACTAACAATAATCTACTTATGCACATCAATTATCAAACTCCCCCAAATTTAAAGCTTTGCTTGTCCTCAAGCAAAAGAAACCAACTATGCTAAGTTAGGTTAATGGCCTGTTCAGAATGTATCAACTACAGTAACTAAGATAATTGCACATTATCAATCAATATCTCCCCCAAATTAGCATTTGTCACATTTCAAGATAGAAGCATGTGCAATTGAGCTAAAGAGATAAAATCAGTTAGCAAGCATGACAAGCATCAAGGAAGATTGACTAAGCTTTTTTCCTCACAAACCAGTGTTTCTCTTAAGCACATAAGTGTTTCAGGAAAAAGTCAATTCATCCAAACAACTAGTAGTCAATTCCCAATTTTTCACTCCATCTCATTCCAGACAATCATATATACACAATGTGGATCCTAAGGACTTTATTAAGCTTGTAACATAGCCGGGTTAGCAAAGAAGTCATGGTTTTTCGTGGATGCAAAGCATGGGTTTTAGGAGAGCATTCACATATTCCCTATTTTATTGCTATCATAATTTCTTTGCTACATCCTTTTGTTATTTTCTTTGATTATCCTACTTACCCTACTAACATCACATAATATTCTATTCAATACCATTTCTTCTGGTTTCTATTTCTCATTTAGAGGGTTTTTTTTATTAACACAATGGAACAACAATGGCATTGTGCCACTTTTTGCAATTTACATTGACTGTGTGATGCTGTTACAATCCCCGCACATAGATAGTTCCAGGCACTCCCCCAATCTTGAACCAAATATCTTTTCTAGGATGATGCTCTCCTATAACCTAAGACAAGGTGCAAGGCAATCATTTCATTCAGTTAGGGTTCAAAAATAAATTCAGTTATGTTAGGCTAAAAAATGTGCAAGGGGTTCCTTCATTTGCTGATATAGGATGGATATTTGGCTTAGTAGCTAAAAAGAAAAAAAAAATCACAACATGGCCTTGATCATTTCCAAATCATGCATCTATTCAGCATTCAGAGATTCATGCAAAATCAGCAATTTAGAGTCATTCGTTCTCTCACAATTAAGGTTCACACAACTTATCGGTTTACAAGCAATTAGTCTACTACTCCATAATTTCTTGTCATGCAAGCTAACTGTTTCACTCATGCGTAACATTTTCACACTCTATCAATCAAAGTAGCGCACACTCACTTGAAGTCGGAAATTTTTTGAAAACAAATATCACAGTGCAATTTTCCCAGAACATGAAATTGATTCAAACCACAAACCTCACAAAAAAAAGAATTTCGTGAATCGATTAGATCAAAATGTCTATCATGCATCACCACTATCAGAATTATAAAACTAACCAAGTGTTGAATCATAAATTACTGCAAAACCATAATAAAGTAAAATGTCTATAATGCTGAAGAAATAAATAAAGTCCTTATCCTGTCACTCAATCATGGGTGGGCCATGGGTACCAAGCTCCCTGCGCTGCAGTGACATCAGCAACATAATCTGTATCCATCTTAGCATCAGCGACACCTGCATCAGCATCATCTGCCTCATCAGCTGGCTCCTGAGCCATCCCAACACATGCATCAACTCCATTAGCTAGGCTGTAAGCCTCAGGAGCCTTACGCCTCCAATAAGGGAACTCTGGACTCCAGGCCATGCCACCTGCTCCAGGAAGTCATGCAGGGAAATGATACGGTGCTGTTGGGAAAGGTGATGGATGCTCTGGATCTTTAGGCACTACCCATGATAAATACTCTGCAACATAGGCACGAGCAGGTCTGGTAGAGTGGAGGAGAAGGAAGGCGTCGCTGGCCTGGGAGATGGAGGAGCAACGGGAGGTGCCTCAACTGGAGCCTTAGCCTTAGCTTTGCGGGACCCAAGGAAAGTGATAGATGGATCAGCGGGGTTGAGGGACTCAAAGGTGAGAGAATCAGAGATGACCCCCCGGGCTTCATTTAGAGCAGTGATCAGAGCCGAAAAGCCCAACCTTGATAGTTGGATTGGGCTATCTAAGAAATTTGATAAGATATCATGGCTCCAACATCTATGTTCATCTTCATCATAAGGCCATAGACCAAACGGGCTCAATCCATGTTAAGGTCTGAGGTATAGGAGGTGGGGGCTAGGTTGGAGTAAGATATGACACTCTAGGTCTGAGCCAAGGTAGTTAGGTCCTTTCTCAGCAACTTGCAGGGGGCTCCTTCCGCATTTAGCATAAATCCCCGCCCTGGAATGCATAGCTTGGCCGCTATGGCCTGGTGGTCGGGGTAGGTATGGCAGTAGCGAGAGTACTCTGAGAAACGCTACCTCGCCTCAAGAACCACCGGTGTCTCCAGGAAGGAATTGAGAGTGGTGGCATCAAATTGAGTCAGCTTCCCCCTGACCTTACGTTGCCTAGGGGTGAGGTGCTTAGGGTCATAAAAGTTGGAGTAAAATTCTTTGACTAGCACCACATCGACATGATTCTCCATCTTACGAGTGAGATGACAATGCTAGTGGTGGCGCTCCACCTCGTGCAAGAACTCATTATAGTGTGAGTAAGCTAACTCAATATTCCTCTTCGGTAAGATGTTCCGGAGATGAACGTTGGTCTGGTACCGGTCCCATGCCTCCTTCGACACAAAACGTGAGGAGTCATAGGATTCTTGAGGCCGAGAGGAAGAAGCACGCTTCTTCTTGGATGCCATCTACAAAAAAACACAAAAAAACAAAATCAACACCAGATTATCAAAGCATGAAAAAGATTATAGAAAAATGCAAGTAACAAAAGGGGGGCGCTAAGTCGCGAAGGATGCACTTAATGCCAATACACAAGAAGAATGAGGGCACTACGCCACGAGGTTCATGCTTAGTGTCAATAGACAAAAGGAATGAAGGCGTTAAGCCACAAGGGTCGCGCTTAGTTCCAATGCACAAAAGGGATGAAGGTGCTAAGCCGCGAATGTTGCGCTTAGCACCCTATGGAATCAAGAGAAGAGGTGGCTTAGCGCCACTAGGGCGCTAAGCCTAATTCAAGATAGAGCGGTAATTGGGCTGAGTGAGCATGGCACGCTAAGCCCAAATAGGAAATAAGGGAGAAATTGGGCTTAACACAGAAGTCAAGCTTAGCCTAGGAGCAACCAGAGAAGGATTTAGGCTTAGCGTAGAGGCACGCTAACCCCAGGAGTGAAAGGGTGATTGGCTGAGCACGTGGCGCACACTAAGCCTGACACAACTGGTAGCATTGAACACAACAAGGCTTAGCGCAAATGAGTGCGTTAAGCCTGCGTGGTGGAGCTAAAAAGCATGGTGGGCTTAGCGCCACTTGTGTGCTAAGACAAGGTATGAAACACGAAAAGACATTAGGGCTCTGCGCAACCACGCACGCTAAGCTCAAGCACGAAACACACAGAACCTAGAAATTATAAACACACAGAAAAACCCGCTAAGCACAAGAGTAAGGCTTAACGAGTTCATACAAAAACCCAAAGAATATGAAGAAAATTCATGAACTCGCTAAGCACATGGGTCAGGCTTAGCAAGTTCATCAAAAACCCATAAATTGTTATGAAAATGACATGAACTCGTTAAGCGCATGAGTCCAACTTAGCGAGTTAATCAAAAACCCAAACAAACACAAGAAAAAAAAAGCATGAACTCATAAAATGACTTTTTGTAAGGCTTGAAAGGCACGAGCTTGCTAATCCATGAAGGTAGACTTAGGGGTTCGAAACTAAACCAAAGAATAACAGTCCCTATGAAGAAAACAATAAAACTACAAGGCCTAGGTGAACAGAACAGAAACAAACTAAGTGTAGAACAAAAAATGCAAGAAACACAATGCACAGATGCAACATGAATGCTAAACTCAAGAGAAGCAAAGTATCCTAAGAACGATGCTTACATAGATAGTATGCCACGAAGAGGAAAAAAATGTGGAAACAAAAATGCACGAAGATAAGGTGGTGCAGGAGAGAAAAAAAAAAAGTAAAGGGAGTGGGGAGGAAAAAGTGAAGTGGGCGGAATGGGGAGAGGTTGGGGGTTTAGGGCAGTTTACGAAATAGCCTGCAGTTATTGATTATACGCTTAGCGTGGCCACGCACTAAGCGTGCAGTCTGACAACAGCAATAACATTAAAGTACTATGCACTTAGTGAAGGCATCTTGCTTAGCAACCTGAGGACGAAGTCCTTTGGTCTTCCCCCCCCCCCAACCTTTTTTTTGCTTGCGCTTAGCGCATGTTTGCGCTAAGCTCAGTTTGTGAAATACCCAACTCGAGAAGGTTCTATGCTTAACGCTTGATTGGCAGGCTTGGCGAGTTCTGCAGCTAGGATTGGTTTGTAACTTTCGCTCAGTAAGCACTTCCCCGCTTAGCGAGCATGAGTAATGCGCTTAGCCTTTATAGTTGCACTCAGCGAATTGAATGATAGAAGATGCAGGGACATGGTGTGGCTCAGCGTCCTGCTCACGCTCAGAAACCAGGCTTTGCACGCTCAACACGTGGGTGTCGCTAAGCGTAATTAACAATTGATTTCTTCCAGAGACATTTTTGGGCTTAGCGAAGGTGTCGTGCTAAGCTCAAATAGAATGAATTTCCACGCAAAGGATTTTTTGGGCTCAGCACGAAGGTTGCGCTTAGCTATTAGGATCTATGCTTAGCGCGAAGTTTGGCACTAAGCCTAATAGGGAATATGGTCAGTTAGAGGCATTTTTGGGCTGAGCACTACAAGATGCGCTTAGCAGGAGAGATTGGGCGCTTAGCGATGTTGGTCTTGCTTAGCGCCGCTCCAGATCATAACAAAGGTGCTTAGCGCAAAGACACGCGCTTAGCACGACATGACCAAAACATGGCTACACTCAAAATTCAGTAGTCATCAGACCGCCAGTTCCAGGGCTCTCTGGGTACCATAAGCCAACACTAGACCTAACATTCAAGCATCCATGGAGATATCCAGTAATTTTCAACCTTTATTCTACCTAGAATTTATCTTCTCTACTTTAAGGGCTACTCTATTACTACACCACACTACCTAAAAAAATAACTAACATGAATAGAGAATGAGAAAAAGGTTAGAAAGCTGGGTTACCTCCCAGTAAGTGCTTCTTTAACGTCACTAGATTGACGTAGGACACCCACTAAGGGTCTTGCAGATTGAGAATGGTGGTTATTCTCTCAATGTTGCCACCATGGTACAACTTCAATCTCTGGCCATTCACCACCCAACTTCTCTTCGAATCATCTGAAGAAGGATCCATCAATTCCCCAACTCCATAAGGCTTTACCTCTTTGATGGTGAAGGGGCCAGACCATTTGGACTTGAGTTTGCCCAGAAACAGCCTAAGTTTAGAATTGAAGAGCAGAACTTGTTGTCCTAGTTGAAAACTCTTCTTTAATAGTTTCTTGTCATGGTAGGCCTTCATCTCCTGTTTATATAACTTGGAAGAATCATAGGCATTGAGCCTCATCTCTTTAGCTCTAGGAGTTGTAGTTTCCGCTTCTTAGTGTTGAACAAGTGGTCTCAATAACTTAAGAGGGGGTGAATTAAGTCTTAAAAATTTTCTGACTAACGAGTTTTAATCCCCTTTTAAAAGATATATGATAGATTCAAAATGCGGAAGAAGAATAAGAAATCAATTTTAATAATGTTCTTTTAAATGCACAAGACAAAGTAAACTGCAATAAAATAATCGAGATGAGGGAAGAGAGAATTGCAAACTCGATTTATACTGGTTCGGTCACTTCCCGTGCCTACGTCCAGTCCTCAAGTAACCCACTTGAGATTTTCCACTATCCTTGTAAATCCTTTAAAATCTTTGAACACACCTTGGGATCCCTTACCCTTGTGTTCAAGTTTCTCACACACCAAGAGACAAAAAGTCTCTTGATTACAACTGAGTTTTATAAGAGATGAACAAATTGATTTATCTCCTTTAGAGCAGATGATACAATTTGAAGTTCCTGGAAGAATTTTCAATAATTTGCAAGAGTTTGGCCAAATTTGTTTAGAGAGATTTTGACAATTAAGTTCTCTAAGAATTCTATAATTTTCAAAGTAGGGACACACACGCATATATAAGCTCATTGTGCCTATTCAAAAATAGTTTTAAGAGATGTGTCTTTTCAAATGGTTTTTCTGAAACTTTTTCACTGGTAATCGGTTATAAGATTCTATTAATCGATTACACAATTATATTTTTGAAGAGTTATGATTTTTCAAAAGTTTTTCTGAAATCTCTTCGCTGGTAGTCGATTACATGACTCTTGTAATCGATTACACATATCAAAATTTAAATAATTTTGTGTCATTAGTTCATCAATTCAAAATTTCAAAAAGTCATTATCACAAAATCTCTGGTAATCGATTACATGAACCTGATAATAGATTACCAATTCAAAAAGAAATTTTTTGAACTGATTTTATCCTTAATAAAAGAATTTTGATAGTAAAGATTTTAAGGCCAAAGTATAGCAATCAAATTGAGATTCTTTTAACAAATTGACTAAGTCCTTATCTTAGTTTTTCTTGATCTTGTTTGTTGACTTGATTTGATTTGTGCTCATCAAGTAAAATGTTTTGGTATCATCAAAACCTGCATGATATACATTCACACTCACTAGATAGAACTTCATCAAAATTCAGGAATCTCAGTGTGAATGCAGAGGCTTGAAATGTTGGTGCTCATCAAGTAAAATGTTTTGGTATCATCAAAACATGCATGATATACATTCACAAGATGGAGGCCTTATGCTCCATCTCTACTGGTAGATGACAAGCCTTCCCATAGACCATCTAGAAAGGAGACCGTCCTATGGGAGTCTTGAAAGCGATTTGGTAAACCCTCAAGGCATCATCCAGTTTGGTAGCCCAGTCTTTCCTTGAGGATGCCATAGTCTTCTCTAAAATATTCTTTAATTCCTTGTTGGATACCTCAACCTGACCATTGGTTTGGGGATGATAAGGTGAAGCCACCTTGTGAGTGACATTATAATGCCCCAGTACCTTCTGCAATTGGGCATTGCAGAAGTGTGAACCTCCATCACTTATCAAGACTCATGGAACCCCAAATCGGGCAAATATATTCTTTTTCAAAAAATTTATGACCGTCTTGGCATCATTCTTGGAAGCAGCTACAGCCTCCACCCATTTAAAGACATAATCCACAGCCACCAGTATATATTCACTTCCATAAGATGATGGAAGGGGATCGACAAAGTCAATACCTCAACAGTCAAAAAATTCCACATCGATTATATTCTGAAGGGGCATTGTCCGCGGCCAGCAAGTGTACCGGATCGCACAAATAGTATAAAACGATAAGAACCGAGTATTAAACTCTCGGGGAACTTGTGTTATCTGGCAAACTATTTCGGTAAATAGGTGTCTGGTATGAAAAGATGATTGTGGTTATGAACATGTATGTAAACTATCTATGCAAAAAGAAAGAAAATCACGCGAGAAATATTGTGTAAAAACAAGTAGAGAACGCGTTGGTCTTCCTAATAGGTTCCTGATGCTAAAACGGGTGTTCTCTATCTAACAATGCCCATGTATTCCTATGTTGTCTCCTGGACTGCTAGACCCCGATTCCTCATGATAGCCTAGCCTAATCCTGATCAAGTCTCGTCCGCAGATTCCTTTTGTAAGACTAAACTCAACTAGGACCACATTAAGACACACATACACAACTAAGTTCTTGTACCCCGATTCCTCGTAACAGTACAACAACTTAGCCCCGTACTATCAAGGACTTTAGAATCAGACTAGTTTCCACTGTTGAATGACCCTAACAAAGCATGCATCTACGTGATCAAGGTAAAGGCATACTGGAATGAAAAGCAGATAGCACAGAGAACACACAAAACATCATTACATAGATAGAAATATATTTACATCAGGTACCTACAAGGAAGATCCAACAGAGGATTTAGCTTTCCATAGTTTGGAAACCTCCTTTACAACACAGAGAAAAACAAGATGAAAGATTGCAAAAATACAAGTGGTGAGGATGTCTCCATCCCCTCTAGGATCTCACAATCACTCACAAACTCATCTCAAGCTTTTAGAACAACTTCCGCCTCGAGCTCTCGTCTCTACAGATCTTCACACAGCAAAATTTCTCAGAACTCTTTGGAACTTGGACCTTTCTCTCTCTAGAACTTCCTAAACATGTAAAAGCTTCAAGCCAAGGCAGACTCTTGTGCATGCAGAGGCTTCTCAAGAAAAAATGCCAAACTCCTCTCAAAAAATCTGATTTCAAGCTTAAATAGGTGGGTTGGTTCGTGCTTGCGCGCTTAGTGCAAATCTGAATCGCTTAGCACGCATAAGTGGATTTTGGCTTAGCGCGCTTCTCTCGCTTAGCGGATGAGTTGAAGCGGTGTGCTTGATGACCTGGGGTGGTGCGCTCAGCAAACCTAACAGCTCATCTTCTTCTGGATTCTTCCTTGCGCTTAGCCACTAAGTGTCGCGCTTAGCGAATGCTCGCTAAGCCAGCAGATTGGCTTAGCGAGAAGGTGAAGACAACACTTTTGCCAATTTGCCTAATTAACCTGAAATTGAGAGAAATTGATTATTAAACACACAAAACAAAAGTATAAATTATCTATTACCTATATTTAACATAAAATACTTATAATATTATAAAACAACTATAAATTGGAGAAGTTTGATACAATATACACAAGTTTTATACACAAAAGTTAGTCATTTTCACGGACTAATAGGCATCTCATTTCTGTGGGATATACCATCGGTCCGCTAACATTGGTCATAGTGCAACACATGATCATGCACATCTTTAAAAATTGAGGGCTAGAAGAAACCAGCTCACAGGACGTTTGCAGCTATCTTATCCCCATTGTAATGATCTTCGCAAGGAGAATTATGACATTGCCACAATATACTCCTGGCCTACCTCCTTAACAGATTGTCTGCTTCAATCTTAAACAAATGAGGATTATCCCAAACATAAAAGTGTGCATCATGAAGGAATTTTTTTTTATGCCAATTCAGATCCTTGGGAATGATCCCCGCAACCTTGTAATTAGCAAAATCTGCAAACCATAGTCTCTTATTCACAACTAGTAATGACTCATCAAAGAATTCATCATGGATTTCTAGTTCTTCTCGAGTCATATCTTCATTAATCAACCTTGATAAGTGGCCAGCCACTAAATTCTCTAACCCTTTCTTATCTTTAATCACAAGGTCAAACTCTTGGAGCAAAAGTATCCATCTGATAAGCCTTAGTTTGGACTTTGGAGTCTGCCTTTATGAGAAGGTATTTTATGGCTGCATGATCAGTGAATACAACCACTAAAGTTCCCACCAAATAGGATCTGAATTTTTCTAGAGCATACACGATAGCAAGCAACTTTTTCTCTATGGTGGCATAATTCAGTTGCACACCATTTAGGACTTTACTCGCATAGTATATGGAGTGAAATACTTTCTCCTTCCGTTTCCCCAAAGCAGCACCTACTGCGTAATCACTTGCATCGCACATTAGCTCAAATTCTTTACTCCAACCAGAAGTTGTAATCACTAGAGCTAACACCAATATGTCCTTCAAGGTCTGAAATTCTGCCAAACACTCTTCATCAAATTTAAACACAACATCCTTATTGAGTAAATTACTCGATGGCTTTGCAATCTTGGATAAGTCCTTAATGAAATTCTTGTAGAACCCAGCGTGTCCCAGAAAACTCCTGATGCCTTTTACATTAACTGGTGAGGGAAGCTCTTCAATTACATCAATTTTGGCTTTGTCCACTTCAATGCCTCTAGCAGAAATCTTATGTCCCAACACAATTCCCTCTTGGACCATGAAATGAAATTTCTCCCAATTCTGAACTAAATTTGTCTCCTTGCGCTGCAAGACCAGCTCCAAATTGGTTACACAACAATCGAAAGATGGACCAAACACTAAAAAATCATCCATGAACACTTCAATGCATTTCTCCACCATATTTGTGAATATTGCTAACATACACCTCTAAAACGTGGTTGGAGCATTGCATAGCCCAAATGACATCCTCCTATAAGCAAAGACACAAAAGGGACAAGTAAATGCATTTTTTCTTGGTCCTTGGGATCTACGACAATTTGATTATATCCAAAATATCCATCCAAGAAACAATAGAACGATTGGCCTGCTAACCTCTCGAGCATCTGATCCATGAATGGTAGAGGGAAGTGATCTTTTCTAGTGGCATCATTCAACTTTCGATAATCAATGCACATTCTCTATCCTGTGACAGTTCGGGTGGGAATGAGGTCATTTTTTTCATTTCTTACCATAGTCATTCCACCTTTCTTGGGGACTACTTGCACTATGCTCACCCAAGCACTGTCTGAGATAGGATAGATAAGTCCTGCCTCCAAAAGTTTAAGGACTTCTTTGTGCACCTCTTCATTCATTGAAGGATTAAGCCTTCTTTGTGGTTGTCGCACTGGCTTGTAATCAACTTCCATCATAATTTTATGCATGCAATACGAAGGGCTAATTCCCTTGAGGTCTGAGATATGCCACCCAATGGCTGCCTTGTGCTTTTTGAGAACTTCGACCAGCCTGAACTCTTCATCCGAGGACAAGTCACTGCTAATCACCACTTGCTTTGTGACATTCTCTTCCAAGAACACATATTTTAAGTGGGTTGGCAGGACCTTCAAGTCTACTTTGGGTTTCTTAGCTGTGGTATCCTTTTTTAACTCTTCAAAAGCATATTCCCCCCAAAGGAATTTCCTTCAATCTATCTAAGTCCTCCAAGCAAGCTCTAAGGTCTTTCTCCTCCTCCTTTGTCAGACAATCAATAGCATTTGTTAATGCCCTTTCTAATGGAGAGTGGAAAGTCAGACTTTGCACAACTATGTTGGCCTCTTGCTCAGTTGTCTCCACTTTGAAGAAAGCCTTGTTGTCACTGGGATGCTTGATTGCTTCAAATAAGTTAAAGGTCACCTTTTGGTCATCCACACTCATTTCTAGATTACCATTGCCCATGTCAACTACACACTTAGTTGCAGCATAAATGGGCGGCCTAGAATCAATGGAATGTTAGAATCCTCCTCAATATCCATAATGACAAAATCCACTGGGAATGTAAATTGACATACTTTGACTAGAACATCTTCAACTACACCATAAGACCTCGTGATAGAGCAGTCTGCGAGTTGAAGTGTCATCCTGGTGGAAGCAATCCTTAGATTTCCTATCTACCTGCACATTGAGAGTGGCATCAAATTAATGCTCGCTCCCAAGTCAATGAAAGCTTTTCCAACTGAGCCAGTCCCTATGGAACAAAGAATGGTCACACTTCCAGGATCCTTGAATTTCTGTGGCAAAATTTTTTAAATAACCGCACTGTAGTTCCCTTCCACCACTATGCTTTCATCATTAATGTATTTCCATTTCTTGGTGAGGAGGTCCTTGAAGAATTTGGTGTACAAAGGCATCTTTTGTAGAGCCTCCCCGAAGGGAATTGTGATTTCTAACTTCTTGAATATATCAAGAAATCGAGCAAAGTATCACTCTTTTTCTTTCCTTGAAGGCACGAGAGGAAGATATGGGGCTTCTTTCACCAAAATGGTGGATGGGTCTCTCCTACTCTCCCTCGCCACTTGGCTTTTGGTCTTTGGCTCATAGCTTACTTCCTCGCTCTCTTACCTCTCATTTTTTTGTTTCTCTCTTTTTATTTTTCTCTTTATTCATTTTTTCTCCCTCTGCTTATTTTCTTCCTCCCTTTCATCTTCATTTTCTACATCTCTCTCAGTATTCTCTTCCATCTTCTCCACTCTCTCTCACCCTTGACTCCTAGTGACTACTACTTTACACTCATCTTTTGGGTTTTTCTCAATATTTGCCACAAAATTTCCAGTGGACTTTTCATCTAGTTTCTTGGTCAATTGCCCCACTTGAATCTCTAGACTTTTTATTGCTGACTCCGTGCTTTTGTGATTAGACATAGATACTTGCATAAATTGAGTCAATGTGTCCTTCAGCTTGGTCGTCCTCTCATACAAGTTAGGCCCTTGATTAGGAGGCCGATTGGATGGAGCCCTTTGATTCTTGTTGAACTAATTCCAAGGGTGGGACCTCTAGCCTTGGCCCTGATTATGAGAGAAGTTGCCCCCTTGCTGGTATCCTGAATAACCACCTAGATGGAAAACTTGTCTGTTAGGGCTAGCCATATAATTAACTTCCTTGGAGATGTCATCATGAGTCATGCAAGCACCAGACTCCTGAGTTCCTCCACATATACTACACCCCCCTACTTGCATGACTATCGAAGAAGCAGGTTGAACTGCATGCAGTTGTTACGAAAGTTTATTCAAGGTTTCTGTGAGAGACTCAATTTTCTTGGCCAACAACTTGTTCTGCGCCAACAAGGCATCCTGCGATGTAAGCTCCAAGAGACTTCTCTTTGCAGGTGTGTGGGCTCTATTGTGAAGTAAGGCATGGTCACAGCTGCCATATTTTCAATTAATTTCATGGCCTCATCAGGGGTCTTCAATTTAATATTTCCCCCAACTGAAGCATCAAGCAACTACTTAGAGTGGGGGCATAGGCCATCAATGAAAATATTGAGTTGTATGGGCACTAAACCCATGAGTAGGGGTCTTCCAGAGTAGCCCACGAAAACGATCCAGGGCTTCACTCAAAGATTCATCAGGGAACTGGTGGAATGAGGAAATATTTGCCTTCCCTTCAGTTGTCTTTGACTCCGGAAAATATTTCTTTAAAAAAATTTCAACTACCTCTTCCCAAGACCTTAAACTATTCCCTTTGAAAAAATGTAACAATCTCTAGGCTTCACCGACTAGCAAGAAGGAGAATAGGTTGAGTCTTATGGCATCCTCTGGGACTCCCGCTATCTTCACCGTATTACATATTTCAATATAAATGGCTAGGTGAGCATAGGGGTCTTCGTTCGGTAGGCCATGGAAGAGGTTGCCTTGGATGAGCTAAATAAAGGAGTGTGAATATGAGATATTGGCCGCTTGAACATCTGGTCGAGCAATACTAGTGAAGAACTAAGGTGTGGTGGAGCTAGAATAGTCTTCAAGGGTCACCCTCAGTGGTCTGTCTTCTGCCATGATAGTTGCCTCAAAGGTAGACAGCACTGGCTCCCCCAAGTTAACTGGGAATGAAGAAGATGATTAAGAGGATAGAATCCTTCTGTCACCTTGGTCCACTGACTCTTCTTGTAGCTCCCTTCTTTTTCTAGTTGCGTTGTTTCTTCTACATGTTGCTTCAATCTCCAAATTCAGTGGAGCTAAGTCCTCCACTAGAGTTTTACCTCGCATACAAAAAGCAAGCTACTACAGAGCAGATAACCGGGGCAAAGGATTAAATTAACAAGGAGAAATGTGTATATGTATAAAAAAAATGAACGAATAAAGAATAATTGCTTCCAAACTGAAGTATGCACAACTAAGTACAAAAATCAAAATCCCCGCAACGGTGCCAAATACTTGTTAACTAATTCACAAGTGCACCAATTTGTCCAAGTAGTATTTTAAATAGTAAAATAGAGTATCATTTCCACACGAATTTTGTTTGTGCTCAACTAGTGCGTATTCAATTTATGTGCAATTAATGAATGACTTGGGAAAATGCTATGTAAATCATTTTGGTTGCAAATTAAACGATGGTGCGATTCTAGACTAAAACTGAGTAAAGAAAACAAACATTGAGCTTGATGATGAAAAGCGAATGCAGGATTTGATTATGTCGAGAACTCCCTACTGAAACCTTTATTGACATAATTGGGGTAATTTTTCTTTATTTGATATTATTCTAGTTATCACCTACATCCGTGAAACTACTCTAACCATGATTCCTCACACGAGAGAGCCTAATTCTCCTAGTTTCTTCCTTAATCCTTCAAGAACTAAACTAAGTGAACTGCATGACTAACAAAGATGTACACCTTGGCTAAATTACTTCACACTATCCCTAGCAATGAAGCATTTTAAATGTTCTTCCAAGTTCTAAGGATTACCCACATTCCCCAATGCTTAAACCCTAACATAACATATAAATGGATGATCAAACCAAGTACATGGAAATAAACACATGAAGAAACAATGAAACTAGCAATAATATTAAATAGATAGTAATAGTTTTTACATTAAGAGAGTTTGGTGGAAAAAAAGCTCCCCACAACGGATTGTTTAGCCCTTCATGGTCATGAAGGGCTCAAATATACAAAAGGGTGTAAAAGGTAAAGGGATAGGGAATGAAGATGAAGTGGGGAAAGAGAGTGGGCTCCCAATGATTGTCTTCTTCCTCTAACTCAAGCTTAGGGCTTTTTCTACTATCTGAACGAACTCTTTCTTCCCCATAACTTTTTGCTTAAAAACCTTTCTTGAGTCTGAAATCCCGCGACTACGCGCTGAGCACGTCTACGTGCTCAGCGCGAGTAAGTGGTTGGGCGCTAAGCGAACCATGTGCGCTAAGCGCCCTTTCGGTTGACTGCAGGTTCTCTCTGCTGCTGCTTCACGCTGAGCGGACACTCTCCCGCTAAGCGAGCTTGGCGCGCTGAGTGCAAACCATTAGGCTTCAACTTCTCTCTCTATCCCTTGTCTTTATAACTGCAAAATAAAATCATCAAAATAGTATGAATTAGTAGTTTAAGGCATCTACTGCACAACAACTTAGAAGATGCTGAAATTTTAATGATACACACAAAAAGAAGCAATAAAAATGGGAGGATATTGCTAATTCTTATATGTTTTAATTACATAATCTACTTATGCACATCAATTATCACCTATTTTGTGAAGTCAAAAAATTTTAAATTTGGATTTAATTGGGTTTTTGAAGGACTAAGTATTGAATGATTTTGGGTTTTCTTTAGGGTTGGTTTATGGTTTAACCGGGTTATATTAGGGTTGATTAGTGTTCAATTAGGGTATGATTAATGGTTGACAGTAAATTGAGAGTAGTTAATGGCAAAAGTGGGTACAATTTGCAGAATTAGCATTGATATAGATGTGTTTAAAACATTATTAAAACATCCGTTTTCCCTTAAACTATTTCATGTTAAAACGTTATTTCTATATGTGTTGCATGCATGAGTTTCAAATTAAAATTGCATCATAGTGGTTTCCTTCAAATGGACCCTGTGATGTAATATGTTGGGACTAGCAATTCTATAAGTGCCATTGATATAGATGTGGACAAGTGGTCATTCTTTGAAGCAATTGGGATTTTAAAAGAAGACTTTGGATATGGTGATCAACCAATGAGGCTATGGTGGAAAGGTGGTGATGGTGAGTATAAGGAGATGACAATAGACAATCATGCATTGGAGCTGTCTAATTATGCCATTGCTAACAGTTGTGAGGTGGAGTTGTTTATGGAATGTGTTGGTGGTAATGAGGGGGTTGTGGATGACAATTTTTTTGAAGACAGTAGTGATGAATCACTGAAGGATGTACAATTATATGACTCTGAGGAGGAAATGACAATTGGACTGGATGATAGTTTTGATTTACCTATTCCAGAAATTGGTAAAATGAAAAATAAATGAATAAAGAGGTTGACTTTAAAAAAAGGTGTGTAATCTGAAGGAGAAAGGTGATTCAAGTGATGATGTTTGTGCCAATGTTTTTGTTCATAAAGATGATGACATGCCTAACAGCCAACTTGTACGTGTTGAATTAATTAAAGTATCTGAGGATTACTTCAACCAAGAGAAAAACTTAAACCTACCAAGTAAAGTGCGGAGTGATGCACATTTCAGGCCAGGGAACAAAGCTGTTGATGGCAAGAAGGTTGCTGGTAAAGGTAAAAAGCTTGTTGGTAGGGTTAACAAGGGTACTGGTGGAGGTAAGAAGCCTGTTGGTAGGGGTAAGAGGGCTAAACAAATTTTTTTGAATGTTAGTGCCAGTTTTTCGGTGTCACCCAGTTTGCTTGAAAATGATATTGAAGATGAGTATGTTAGTGAATAGTTGTGCAATGATGATTCAGATGAAGATGTAGTCAAGAAATACTATGAAAGATTCAATAGCGAGTTGCTTTGTAAGGAATTTAAATGGAAGTTGGGATTGGAGTTTGCTTCTTTGAAAGAGTTCAAAGAAGCCATACTAAAATACAATGCTTTAAATGGAAGAGAAATCAGGTTTGAATTCAATGATAAGAGACGAGCAAGAACAAGGTGTAAGCATTGCACTGAGTATCTAGTATATGTCAATAAGGTAGGTCAGACTGACACATATAGGCTTAATACCATATAGCCTAAACGCACATGTGAGAGGGTTTTCAATAATACAAGTGCCAAGTCTACATGGGTCGCCAAAGTCTTAGTCAACAAGATGAAGGCAACATATGCTGACATGTATATAAAGGATATAATTGATGACATCAGGGCTAACTACTCAACTAGAATTACATTGTCTAGGATATAGAGGGCTAAACAACTAGCAAAACAGGTTGTTGATGGTGATTTTGTCAAGCAGTATTCCTAGCTCTAGTCATATGCTGTTGAACAAAATGATAGATGCCCAAATAATTCATGTTTGATTTGAGAGGAGAGACCATCCATTGAAGTACTACTAAGATTTGGTAGTTTCTACATGTGCTTAGAGGGAGTTTTACCATTTAGGGATATTTTATTTCGATTTTCTTCATATGCAGGTCGTTTTCAAATTATTTTTTGAAAAGGAAGTAACTCGTAACAAGTGTTACGACTTCTGAGTAACACCTGTTATGACTTATTATTTTTTTTACTTTTTTTAATGAAAGTCGTAAAATTTTTTACGACTTCAAAGTCATAAGTTTTGTTTCTATTTTTATTTTTATTTTAGAATTTTGTATACACATGTGTTTTCTTTTTTTTCAATTTTTTTTAAAAATATAAATAATTTTATTTATTTAATTATAAAATAAATATTTTTAATTTTAATTTTATTAGTTTTATTTAATATCTTGTATATATTTTTTATATGGTTTTATTTAATATGCTATATATTTTTCAAATATTTTTTATTTTAAGTATTTTATATATTTTTTTAATAATGTTTCATCTAAAATATTTTGTATATTTAAAATTTAGATAATTTTTTATATTTTAATAGTTTGTATATTTAACATAATCGTAATAACTATGCATACAAACAAATAAGTAGACAACTAATATAAGTTTTAATTTTTACGTTTTTCTTTAAGTTATATTGTTCATTTTATATTAATTTATTATGTTGTTTTTAATTTAATAATTACTTTTTTTTATTAATATTAACTTATAATTTATGAAATAATATTATTTATTTTGTATAAATGAATTTATTATTAACAAGTAAAATAAAAAATATTTATTTAAAAATTAAATAAATAAAATTATTTACAATTTTAAAAAAATTAAAAACAAAACAAAAAATAAAATACAAGTAAATAAAAAATTTTAAAATAAAATACTTTAAACGTAAAAAAAAAAAATATGACTTCAAGTCATAAAAAACAAAACTTAGGACTTTGAAGTTGTAAGTTAAAAAAAAATATGTACGACTTTGAAGTCATAAATAAAATAAAAAATTAAATTGAAGTTCTAAAAAATTTTACGACTTCCTTTAAAAAAGTAAAAAAATAATAAGTCGTAACAGGTATTACGACTTCTTAGTCAGAAGTCGTTATGTCTGTTTCGACTTACCTCCTTTTCAAGAATAATTTGAAAACGACCCCCATATGGAAAAATTGAAAAAAAATACCCTTGAATGGTAAAACTCTCGTGCTTAGAAGGTCCAAAAACTGCTTTCAAAAAGGCGTGCAAACCCTTGATTGGTGTAGATGAATGCCATCTAAAATCAAAGTTTGGAGGACAACTGTTGATTGTTGTTGGCAGAGATTCGAATGACCAGTACATGTCTATTGCTTTTGCTGTTGTAGAAATAGAGACCAAGGAAACATGGAGATGGTTTCTGAATTTGTTGTTCAAGGATATTGGTGATGTTGAAACCAACCAATGGGTGTTCATTAGTGATCAACAGAAGGTAAAAAAACTATACACTTTGATTGTACTTTATTATGTTGTTGATATTTTTTGGATTATTTTCATGAGTTACTTTATGTGTAGGGATTACAACAAGTTTTTTTGGAATTTTCAACCCCGATAGAGCACAGGTTCTGCCTGCAACATCTTTACAACAATTTTAAGAAAAAATTTGGTGGTGGGGTAATGCTGAAAGATCTGATGATGGGGACTACTAAAGCTACTTTGAACAGTTGCAGAAACACAAAATGCAGCAGATTAAGGACATCAACGAAGCTTCATATCATTCGTTGTATAACCTAGCGAGGACAACATGGTGTAAGTATGCATTCTCACGTTACCTAAAGTGTGATATTTTGATGAACAACCTTAGTGAGTCCTTTAACAGTACAATACTAGTGGATAAGGATAAGCGTGTCATAACCATGTGTGAGTGGATTAGAATATACCTCATGAATAGGTTTGCAACCCTTAGAGACAAATTGAAAAATTACAAAGGTGAGGTGATGCCTAAGCCCATGAAAAGGTTGGACTGGGAGGTTGAAAAGTTTGGGAATTGGGTAGTTGCTTGGGGAGGAGATGGAGATTTCAAAGTCACTCATCTGCATTATGGTGAGAAATTTATTATTGGTATAAACAACAGAGTTGTTCATGTAACTTTTGGGGATTGGTTGGAATGCCTTGCAAACATGCAATGGTTGCCATACAGTTCATAAATTTTAAAGTTGTAGATTATGTGAATAATTATTATTCAAGGGAAACATATGGTGTTTGCTATAGCCATAAGGTGACATGAATTAATGGTATGGATATGTGGCTAGTTAGAGAGTTTGATGAGATTCACCAATAAAATACAAAAAGGGTCTAGTAGACCAAAAAAATTGAGAAGGAGGGAGCCTGATGAGGACCTTAACATGACTAAGATAAGAAGGGGACCCAACTCCATATAAATGCAATAGATGTTGGGCAACAATTCATAATATGAGGAGGTGTCCATTGCTACCTCCAGTAGTACCTGAAGAAGAAAATGAGGAACCTAGTAGAGCTGCTAAAGGTGTAATTGAGGGTGCAGCTCAAGGTGCAGCTGCTGGAGTTCAATATGGACCAATCAATGTAGTTGAGGGTAGCACTAGAGGAGCAACATAGCTTGGCACTAAAGGAGCGGCTCGGGTTGGAAATAAGGGTGCACCTGCCGAAGGTCAGACTCAGTAAGTCAATATTGTTGAGGCTAGAAATGAGGGTGCACTTGTTGAAGTTCAGACTGAGCCACTCAATGTTGTTCTGGGTGGAAATGAGGGTGCACCTGCTGGAGTTCAAACTCAGCATCAAAAGAAGGACATCACACAAATCAAATGTTTAAACACAAACAATAAGGTAAAGTTTTCATGCATGCTTAGCATACCACATCACACTTCATATAGATTAATTTGGTAACTTAATTTTGTAGGGAAAAGGTATGCAACAATTTGTAAGAAAAGTTGTTGGTCCTTAACAACATCAGTAGTCCAAACCTACAAATAAGCACACAACAGTACTAATTGCATTAATTTGTACTCACTGTATTAATTTTCACAAATTTCAATTTTGTAGGGGTACTGTGGGCACGACACTACTGTCAATGAAAAAGTACAAAAACTTGCTCCTAAACGCAAGGCACCAAAAACAAGGGAAAAAATTAAAGGTTGTCAACTACCTACTATTGAGAAGAAGATTAAGCTAGGAATTGGACTTGTTGCCACTCAGACCAAACCAGACGCATCAATTAAAGATACAGATAGACAAAAATAAGACTATGTCAAATACTTTTATAGTGGGGTATGGGAATCTTGCTTGCTTTGTTTTTTACTTTATTGAAATCATGTGCATAGTTTACTGCACCTTTTGTGTATTTGTTCTAGACAATGGGCATATTAACTATTAATTTAGGCCTTTTGGGACCATTTCACTTATATTAAACAATTCTCACTTATCAATATATTGATATCTCTTTTGCTAAATAGAAATTGTCACAAATGCTGAAGTAGACAGTAACACACTCAAGTGTTTAATGAATGAAAACAACAGGACAAAAAAAAGGAACTGAAACAATTGCACTTAAATAATGGAAACTGCAAAATAACCAATTTTCATTTTAGTACCTCAAATTTATTGTTTTTAACATCAACGTACCTGTAAAATAAAACATTTTCATTTTAGTACCTAAAATTTTTGTTTGTTTACATCCTAGTACCTGGAAAACAAACAATTTCCACATTACTACCTCAAATTCATTTTTGTTTTACTATCTCAAATTCTTGGTTCCAATAAAGTACATGATACTTGACATTGTTGGGCTTAGTAAGCCAGTACAATCAATAACATGTCCACATTTAAAATTAAGCATCAATACAATATAACTTTAACACATCATAAACTCATATCATTATAAGCATCCAACTACATCAAATACAACATTACTTTCCAAGATTTGCATCTCAACCCACCAACCTACCAAATTTAAGAAGACAACTGTCAAAAACCTACCAATACACAAAACAAAAATCAATTTCTCTTACCACCAACATTCATTGCAATTACAATGCTTAGTAAAGAAATGAACACCCAAAGAACTACAACTCCAAAACCTAACAGCTTCACTCTATTCCTTTCAACAACAAGATTGTTCTTTTTCCTTCCAATTTTACTCTTCAACTGCACAACTTCAGCTGAGGATGCACGATATTCTTTCTCTTGTGCAACAAATTGTTTCCTTAAATCTGTTATTTCTTCTGCATTTGCTTTAACTTCCTCCATTAATAAAGCAAGTTTCAACTTCAGCTTTTCATTTTCTTGAGTATATCGGACCAACTCACTCCCTTATGTAGACACATTATTGTCAGCCTCAATATCATCAATCCATTGAAAAAATATGCAAGAACTTGATTCCTACAACACAATACCAATTAAACAAGCAACACAACAGAGTAAAATCAAAAACAAAATACAAAATCAACATTTGCTTACATTTCAGTGTGGGCATCTCTAAAACCTTCTCCCCGGATGGTTCACACTGCATGACGTGAACATAATAGCGGGTACCTCACATTTGCACTTTACCATCACAGGAGATGAGGACAACTATGATGACCCACCCTTTCCATTCATCCTTTCACCCATCATCCTAAGAGCCTCACTTAGGGTTCGAAATTCCCAAATGCCTCCAAAGAGCCTTAGGGTTCAAAAATCCTAAATGCTTCCCTTAGGGTTCCAAATCTGCAACAACAACCAAAGACACGAAAATGAAAGTCAACCTTCTTTTAATTTCATTTTTTAAATTAAAAAAGACAAAAAATAATGACATGGACGTCGATGCCTACATGTTTAGTGACAACACATGATAACGTGATACCCCGTCTGTCACATTATCACTTAACGGATGCAGACTAACGACGCATAGTAAAATGAAACGTAAATTTTTTTCAAGTACTTGGTTAAAAAAAATGTATGATAGTATCTAAAAACGGCTTGTATTTCATATATAAAAAACTTAATTAAAACTAAAAAAAAAAAACTCCAACATTATTGTTCAATATTTCTGATTATTTATTTATGTGAGGCAGCAGCCAACAGGGTTTGTTTTGCTACATCGTACTTAGAATGTGTGGAGGCTAGCCAGTTTATATATATATATATATATATATATATAGCAAAACTAACCTGTCGTCTGATCTGTACAATAGTACAATACAATCCCTCTACATAACATCTCTCTTCTCTCTCACTTCTTCTGACTGATTAGCCTTTTGGTCCCTCTGTTTCACTTCCCTTTTGTTTTCTTCCTCTCACACCATTTATCTCTCTTCTTTCTTTCTCAAATATTCTCTTTCGGGTACATCCTCTTTGCTTCAGGTTCAGGGTGCTACCTACCTTCTTTTCTTTTCTTTTCTTTTTTTCCCCTTTAATAGGGATTCATTCAATCTTCTCTTCCGGGTTTTTCTCCCAAGATTCTCTCATTATTTCTTTCTTTCACCATCCCAATTCTCCCTTCAATTCATCTTTTTTTTTTTCTTACTTTGAATTTTTGAGAGCCACGTCAATTATTCAAAATTCATTCATTGCTCTTTGTTTTGATCATTCTGTTCTTCCTCTTCTATAAAAGAGATCAGCTATGGTAATTATAAATGATGATGGTGTTTGTTACTACCGAGATTGACACGGCTTGGATAGGTCTTATTTCGTTATTATAATACTAAATGAATTTGAATAAAAATGTTTTTTTTTTTCACTTTGCAAATCCATAAGCTGATTTTGACTTTTTTTTTCTCCTTGTAGATGTATGTTCATTTTAGTTGGGGAGCACTATTGAAAATTGGTCAGATTGTGCGGCCCTTCAAAGTTGGATCTTGATCTTGACTTGGAATTGCAACACATGTGAGTAAGTGAATGATCCAATCTAAATATAAAAATTGAATTGAGGGTTTGAAATGGTGAGAGAGTGATTCTGACATGGAACTGTTGTTTAATTGCAAGTTGTCTCAATTAATGGGTGGTGGTGGTGGCACTGTGAAATCATTGACTTGCAAATTTGTGTTTCTTCTTGTTACTCTTTTGATTCTTAGAGCTCTGTTGGTTCCTCCTTCCCCTGGCTTTGGTGGGGTTGTTGAATGGAGCAATTTTGTGTATATTAGGAACCATTCTCCATCATTTGGTATTGGGGTTAGACAAGACAAGTTTTTGGAGGTTCCTCAGATTGTGTGGGGATTGAACAACCAGAAGATTGCATTTGCAAGGGCTTGCCTCACTGCTAGAAGGATGAATCGAATTCTATTGATGCCTAGTCTTAGTGCCTCCTTGTTTTACAAAGAAATTAACCTCTTGCAACCAATTTCCTTTGACAAGGTGTTCCAATTTGACAAGTTTAATCAACTTTGCAGTGGATTTGTGCAGCTAGGTCAGTATTCGGATCTCTCGAACCAAACTCGAGTGCTTGAGATGCAGAAAGGGAGTGGTAGGAAGTGGACATTGGAGAGGGATTTGGATCAATTGAGAGAGCATAGCAAAGGGGAATTTGATGAGCATGAGGTGATTAGGATAGTGGGGAAAAACCCTTTCTTGTGGCATGATCATTGGCCTGTGAAGGACTATGCAAAGGTTTTTGAGTGCTTAGTTTTGATAGATGAGATTGGTCAAGAAGCAGATAGAGTTGTGTCAAGGATTAGAGCAGTTGGAAGAGAAACACAAAGCAATAGTGAATCAATGGAATTGGATAATAATGATAGTTCTTCTTTTCAGCCTCTTCCTTATGTTGCTGTCCACATGAGGGTGGAAATTGATTGGATGATTCATTGCAAAAAATTGGAGCAGAGATTGAACACAAACCAAATTTGTAGTAGCAAGAAAGAGATAATGGAAAGAGTAAGCAACATCAAAGGGTTGAAGACTCCATCTGTTGTTTATCTTGCAGTGGCTGATAAACTCCTTCAAAATTCTTCAGTACTTGAAGGTTGGGAAGAAGGCTTTCTACCTTACGAGAAGAATAAACTTGGTGTTGATGGAATTTACAAGAAGTATCCATATCTGATTCAATCAGCAATTGACTATGAAGTGTGCTTGAGGGCTGATATCTTTGTAGGGAACAGTTTCTCCACATTTTCAACACTTATAGTTCTTGAAAGAACACAAAAAATGATCACAATGGGTATCAACATGTGTGGAAAAGATGTAAGATGGCCCTCTTATGCTTACAATATACAACAAGGAGAATCAAATGGCCCTATGAGATGGGTCACAAATATGTCTCATTCAACCCTTCAAGAAATCAGCTATGGCACCAACCACATAATCTCTTGTTGACTATGCAATGTCTTTTCTCTTGTCTCAATTTTCTCTCTTTTGGATTTTCGTTAGCACACTTAATTCTTTTCACAATTTTTTTATGTAGAGAATTCAACAATGGTACATAGCTGTTCACAGTACAGTGAGGAACAGTTTCTCATTATTCTCATCATTTTAACTCTTGATAGTTAATATAATGTATTATTGTGAAACATTCTATGGATGGACTATGTTAATATTGCGTAAAAAGGATTTTTTGGTTTCCTTGTTACTCTATTTTTGTTATAATTTTGAGGGTTTTTTTTCTTTTTTTTTATTTGTTGATTTTGGTAATGTGAGGAAGGTGCGGTAGTTCACATGTGATAATAGGAAAAGAGATGTAGACAAGTCTGCAATAATCTGCGGTTTGTGTCTATTTGTCGTACATTGTAGAAAACACAAAATGGACATTCTTTTGTAGTTTTATTACCATACATGATAAAAAGTGTTCCATTTTCAGAAATTGTTTTCTTGGGGAAAGTTGGGTCTTCTGGATTTCCCTACAATTTGTACACACTCATGTTTCACTTTCAAGCAAATACAATCGTGTATCTCGTGAATAACGTTTAAGTAAATATTATTATGCCTTGTCCATAGTGATGTCCAATT
This sequence comes from Glycine max, assembly GCF_000004515.6. Classification (NCBI taxonomy): domain Eukaryota; kingdom Viridiplantae; phylum Streptophyta; class Magnoliopsida; order Fabales; family Fabaceae; genus Glycine; species Glycine max. The sequence goes on along the minus strand of NC_038256.2, from coordinate 2,367,936 downwards.
TTATTTTATTTTTTATTTCTGGTGCAAGGAGTCACCGCAGAAATATTTATGAACTGTCTCACTTTCCTTGAGTCCTAACTATTTAAGTTAGTCACATTATTTTCTAAATAAATACTACTGCTTTTTGCTAAGATAACATTTTGTTGTTGTTTCTTTCTTGGGCTTCATGTGAATTTTGATAGAGTTTATTGGTCATACTATAACTCAATAACTCAATCAGAAATCACACTAGATTTGTTTTTTAAGATGATTATTATAAAATTGATAAATTTATTATATATATATATAATATTTTATAATTATATGATAGTGTAAAATTAATTTATAGTATGTTTGGATTAGATTTAATTTTCCCATAATTAATAGCAAATTACTTTGAAAGCCAAAACAATAAATAGATGCTTATGTTTTTTTTCAATTTTTCCCCATAATTTTGAGTCCCAGAATCAATTCTCGTTGCTATCCCAAACAAACACTTACATGGTCAGTAGATATATAATTACTTTTCACGTTTTGATATGATGATTTGCCCCTTTAAATAATACGGTTGTAAAGAATGATGAACTGATTTGGTTAAAGTTGTTTTACTTTGGCTAGAGAAAACGAAAAGCATTTCTTGTTCAGTGTGTTTGCTTTCCTTTATTTGTTGGGTCCTTCTCTTTGATCCTTACTTTTTTGGTCGATGGAATTTGGTGTCCAAGTAGAGTCACAACACAAAAGAACACTTGCCTTTAATGTGTGGGTTCACCTTGGTGTACAATGATTTGCCCCATGACCCCTCCAAGTATCACATGCCACTGCTTGGGAAGAGTAAATGCAAATCCAATTTTGAGAGCATTTAACGGATAAGGATACTTGTCCTTTTCTTATTCGGTGGGGTAAGTTTTCAGTGGTGTTAGTTTTCAGTTGTCTTGCTATTTTTCTTGATGAGGAAGTGATAGAGGATGGGATTTGTGTCTCTGGAAATGTTGCTTATCAATTAAAAATATAGTCGGGGTTGTTATGGGAATGAATTATTGGAGCCACATGGGTTAATCAATGTTGAAAGGTTGAAAAAAAAATATTAATTTAGTCTTTAAAATTGTAATTCATTCATGGTGGGCTCAATGATACTAAAGCTTATGTTTTAAACTTATCAATAAAAAATATTTACTTAAAAAAAATCACATATGTCAATAAAAATATCACATATATTAGTAATTAAAAAAGTTCAACGTATACTTCTTCTTTTTTTAAGTAAAAAAAACTTTAAATTTATCTTAGGCTTATCTCATCGTTAGACCACCCCAAATTCATTGTTATTTAGTTTTTAGAATTAGTGAAATTTAAAAAGTTCTTGATACTGTAATCTGTCACTCATTGCAGCCATGCAACTTAGAACTTAAGTGTAATATTAATACACAGTTAAGTTAAGGACCAAAATAATATTAAATAGTTAAAAAAAAATTACAGAGTAAATAGTTAATTTGAGATGACTAATTAAACAGATTACGGTTGTAGATGCTTTTTCTAAAAAAAAAAATTGAAGACAAAAGTGACAACAAATCACAATTTCAGACATTATTAAATTGACCATTTATTAAAAAAATGGAAGTGAGAGCAATTTGAGGAAGAATACTAATAGCATACTTATATATTTCTTTAACATACTTTTTATTATTGTTATTGGTAATATTTATGTGAATTTTATAAAATGATATGTTTTACTCTTTATTTAATTAATCCTATTTCATAATTTAGTGGGACTGATAAGGTGGTATTTAAGTGGCAAAAAAAGGATAAAAGAAGGGGTTGAAAATATTTCTCCAATTGTTAGAGGAGTGACTGTTCGTCTGAGATGGGGTGCAGAAAGAACATATGTAACTCAAAGTAACTTGGCTTCTTGCTGCAGAGAAATCAGATCCAACTCAAAGGGATGCTACTAATTTTTACAATATTTTTACATGTGTGTGGGAATTTGGAATCAAAGGTTGAAAATTTTTATTTTTCCGAGTAATGTTTATTTATATAACTAATCTTTACAATATTTTTATATATTTACTTGTCTCTATATTTATTTATATTATATTGGTTATCTTATTTCATACTTCTTTCTTGTATATAAATGATTATAAGAATCGTTTTTTTATAAATAACATTACTCTTTTTTATTTATTTAGATAGAGTTCAAAACAAAGTCTTTGGTTTATGAAAACTGTATACTATGTGCAAATATACTGAGGTTTACTTTTTTTTATACAAAATATATATTTTGAGGTTCGAGGCTTTTAACATGGATCCTTCACTCATAATTTCTATAATATCATGTTGCAAGCGGTTATGGAAAAAATATTGAATTTTTAATTGAAATTTACTGATAACCTATTTACATTGTCATCTAAATATATATCTCCTGTATAATAAGTTTGTTGTTTTTATAATAATTTTCTTTAAAATAATTTTAAAATTAATTTTTTATTAGTTAATAGTATAAAAATTTTACACTATTAATACATGATAATTAAACATCAATTCATTTGTATTAGTAATATATCGATGTACATTTTGTAAACCTTATATATTTTAAACTTCTTCGTTCAGCAATATATTTTAAATTTATTAGATCAATGACTGAACTTGTAAAATACTGATTATTCATTCATTAGTCATTAATAAATTATAGTATGTAGTTAAACGTATAATAATTAGCTTCAAAACAAGCCGTAGAAAAATCCACGTGGAGAATTAGAGTAATAGAAAAAATGATGGGAAGTGGCAAACAACTGTAAGTGTAGTTAAATTCTAAAATTGAAGATTAATCTCATAATTAATCTAAAGAATGGAAACATTTGGTATACTTTAGGATTCTATTAGAGAACCAAAACTAAACTTTAAATTAAAAACCAGTCCCATAATTAATCTTTAAAACTGAAACATGTGGGATGCTTCGGATTCCATTAGAAAACCAAAAGTCCATCTTAATTAAGATTGTTGAAAAATAAAAGTAATAAAAAAATGTATGTGACAGTGGCACTAACGTAGCCACATTCTTAGAGAGTAGTAGCTGGCACCTAACAGGTAACAACTATTGGACTCACTTTCCTCGTGGCCAATAATCAACGATTTGTAGAGCCACAAGATGTTGACTGTGTCCTACGTTATCTGTGTTTGTGCCAAAAGGACTACCCATTGGTTTATGTAAACATACCCACAATTCGGGACATTTTTATAGAATGAAAAAAAAATATTGATTAAAAATTTAAAAGGAAAAATATCCATTAAAATATGTAAAATTGTGATGTTTTTTTTTACTCTTTTTAATTTTTAAATTAATATTCTTAGAACTCGTTAGCAAGATTAAAAATTAATAATAATACTTATTTCCTAATTATAAGACATTATTGACTAATTTATATTTATTTAAAATTTTTATTAATTTAGTTATTAGCATTAAATTTATTTGTAATTTTATTATTTTTCAAAATTATCCTTAAGTAACTAATGCATGGAGAAAAAAAATAATACTGGAATTTTAATTTTTAAAACTCCAATTATCATAAAGGAAAAAAAATAATTCATGAACTAAATTAATTATTAATATTTTGATTAAAAAATTAATTCATACAATGTCTTAATAAAAAAGAATTTCTAAAACAATATCTTATAAAAAATAGCACAGGCAGAGGGAACACAATTTTTTTTCTCCGGAATCTAGATGGTAGGTATTTCTTTGATCTTAAATATAAGAAAGAAAAATATGTAAATAAGAAAGTTAGTTAAGTATATTTAATATATATAGCGCCGTGATTGTAGAATTAATTTATTTCAATGATAGAACCTTAATTTGGGTGGTGTTGAATGCAAACGACCAATATGCGGTGTTCAATGCAAATTACTTTAATTTGGGCTTTAAATAACACCTAATAGTTCTCAATTTTTAATGTCAGTTAAAAAACTCTGCGTGTAACCTCCTCCACTCACTTATCTAAAATACGAAGAGTTATGTATTAAAGGCATTTCCATTCAAAAAAATTTAAGTAAGTTTTTTGACTTTTTTTTTTTTGGTTCTCATATAATTTTATTTTAATGGTAAAAAATTCTAAAAAATTCACATTTTTATATTTTTTATTTTCACTTAATGATAGCATTGTTATGCATCAGATATTTGTTATTACTAAGAAACAATTTCTTATAGAAAATATAAATCTTATTTTAAAAAAATACAAATCTTATTTTAAAAAAATTCTCCTGGTCACATAAATTTATTCTAATAAAAAAGAAAATGTAAGAAATAGTTTTTTCACTTAAAAACCTAATTGGAGGTATTGTGATAACCTTGACAGTAAGATTTAGTCTTTCAAATATCTCCCAACTCTTCAAATTGACAACCCATTTAAGGAGGCGCTCCAAGTTCATCGAGAATATGTTTGGCCACAAAAAAAAAAAAAATTAAATACTTTAGGAAATACATTCATGGCACGGGGGATTATATATATCCATCCTCTTTTAAGTTTAGGTTCTACTCTGCACACAATTCTTCAGATAGGGTGCTTGATTCTAGTAATGATTTCTTTGAATTCCACTACCAACCTCGCCAATTTAATGCACCGTTACTATCTAGAAATTCCCTTTATTTAATACACAATTCCATGATTTTATGTGTTAAAAAATATTCTCTTTATTCTTATTAATTTCATGGAATGGATTCATATTAAATATTAACACAATTATTATGAGACGTCGTTTTAAATGGGCACCTTTAAAAACTTTATCTCAGTCTCTTTGTATGAGCAAGTGAATAAGTGAATGGCATTGATCATTGCAACGTTTATTATTGATAAAAATAAACCAAATAAATACAATGTTGAGAGTGCATAAGGCCTTGAAAATGTTAGAATTGATCAATGTTTCTTGGTGGTATTTGGAAAGGATTGAACAAGAGAGAAAGACACTGAGTAACAGAAAAATAACAACTTCTTGAATAGGAATTGAGCGTCAGAAAACAACAATCACTCACCCTTATGACAAAGGTTTACATGCTATTTATACACTAAGTAAGGCTTAACCTCTAATGCATTTCACAAACTAACAAAATTGGACAATTACATTTGAATTACACTATTTTTAACACACCACCTTAATTCAAATCTATCAATTTGTGCATCCCAATTTTGTTCTTCATTTCTTCAAGTCTCTTAGGCTTGAAAGCTTTGGTTAGCATATTTGCAAACTGCTCCTCAGTTCTGCAATGCTCAAGTGCTAGTTTGTTCTTGTTAACTTGGTCACGAAGAAAGTGATATTTTACCTTTATATGCTTACTACGTCCATGAGCTATTGGATGCTTAGCAAGGTCTATGGCTGATTTGTTATCAATCCTAAGCTTCATTACATTACTACATTTGATGTTAAGCTCTTCCAGTAACATTCCTAGCCAGAGGACTTGGCTTGCACCAAAAGCAGTTGAGATATACTCAGCTTCACAACTAGATAATGCCACCACCTCTTGTTTCTTTGAACACCATGATATAGGAGCATTTCCAAGCATGAACATGTACCCGAATGTGCTCTTTCTATCACCAACATCTTAACTCCAATCTGCATCTGTGTAGCCAACAATTTTTATCTCAGAATTTTCTTTTGCTGCAGGAAACAGAATCCCACATTCTAGTGTGCCCTTCACATATCAAAGAATTCTCTTAGCTGCAAGTAGATGATCCTTGCAAGGTTTCTTCATGAATATACTAACCAAGCCAACTCCATAGGTGATATCTGGCCTAGAATTACACAAATATATCAAATGAGCCAATGAGTTGCCTATATAGTGTTGAATCAACCAAGTTTGTGTCTTCACCAATAGACAGTTTTATTCCTGGTTCACAAGGAGTAGTAGCAGAATTGCAATCAAGCATATTGAACCTTTTCAATATATCAGTTGCATATTTCTTTTGGTGAAGGAATATGCCACTCTTAGTTGTCACAAATTCCATACCTAGGAAATAAGCTATTCTGCCTATATCAGACATTTCAAATTCATCCATCATTTCCTTCTTAAACCTGTCAATCTCCTGTTTGCTATCACCAGTGACAAGAAGATCATCCACATACAAGCATAGCATCACTACACCAATTACTCCATAGTCCTTCAAGTACACTTCATGTTCAGTGGTGCATTTCAGAAACTTTTGCTTTTGTAGAAATCCATCAATCCTCTTATTCCAAGCTCATGGAGCTTGCTTTAAGCCATATAGGGCTTTGTTCAGCTTCATTACCCTATCTTCCATGCTTATCTTCTCATAGCCAGGTGGTTGCCTTGTGTATACTTCTTCTTCTAATGGATCATTGAGAAAAGCAGACTTCACATCTAGCTGACTCACTGTCCATTTCCTCATGCTAGCAATTGCAACTATGAGTCTCACTGTTTCAATTCTAGCTACAAGGGCATATACTTCATTGAAATCAAGACCAGGCTTTTGCAAGAAATCTTTTGCAACTAGCCTTGTCTTATACTTCGCAATTTCACCAGATGGCTTGACTTTGGTTTTGAAAACCCACTTCACTTCTATGGCTTTCTTATTACTTGGTAAATTCACCATTTCCCAAGTGTTGTTTTTCTAAATTGATCTCAATTCTTCTTCCATGGCCTTTCTCCAATGTGGACTAGCTAGTGCCTCTTCAAGTGAAATTGGTTCTGCTTCTACTAACAGCACTAAGTTCATCAGCTCACCATTAACATTGATAGTAGCATCAGGGAAGACATCATAGTCTTGAAACTTCACTGGTGGAGATATCTGTCTTAGTGACCTTCTCAAAGATACAACCCCAATCACATCTGGCCCATCATTCACATTTTGCTCATCATTCACATATTGTTCACTGTCAATCTGAACTTCATCCTGTATTTCTTCTCCTAGTTCAACTTCTACTGTTTTATTGGTTTGTCTTTCCATACCAATGTTCCAGTCCAATTCCTTTGTCTTATCCATAATCACATCATTACTTATCATAATTTTCTTGCTCAAGGGATCAAAAAGTTTATAGGCCCCAATACTGTGATAACCTACCAAGATCATGGTTTGAGCCCTTAAGTCCAGTTTTCTTCTATTCTGTTCAGGCACATGCCTGTAACAGAGTGAGCCAAATACCTTGAAGTGTTTCACACTAGGCTTGAGTCCACTCCAAGCTTCTTCTGGTGTCAAACTGTCAAGCCTCTTTGTAGGACATCTATTCAAGATGTGAGCAACTATGGATACTGTCTCTGCCCAGAAATCATGTAGAAGATGCTTCTCTCTCAGCATGCATCTAACCATATTTAACAATGTTCTATTCCTTCTCTCAGCAGTTCCATTGTGTTGAGGAGTGTATGGAACCATTACCTCATGAATTATTCCTTCTTCCTTGCAGAAATTCTCAAATTCAAGTGAAGTGTACTCTCCTCCACCATCAGTTCTAAGCATCTTAATTGAACAACCAGATTGCTTTTCAACTAGTAACTTGAATGATTTAAATGTTACAAATACTTCACTCTTTCTTTGTAACAGATAAACCTACAGTTTCTTTGTAAAGTAATCTATAAAAGAGACAAAATACAAGTTACCTCCATGAGATTTGATTTCAAATGGGCCACACACATCAGAGTGAATCACTGCAAGCTTTTCTTTGGCCCTAGTTGGAACTACTGCATTGTAAACCTTCCTTGGTTGTTTTCCTTCACAGCATCTACCACACACTTGCCTCGGTACTTCAATTGAAGATAGTCCCACAACCATGTTCTTTTTCTGCAGCTTGTTTAGGTTGTTGAAGTTCAAATGTCCAAGTCTTTTATGCCACTTCCACACACTGGCATTGCTTTGAGCAGTCAAGAACTTATGCTTAATGGTGCTTACACCCACCTTGAATGTTCTGTTCTTAGACACATCAATTTTCAAGACACATTTCCAATTAGAATCAGCTACTTCCATGTGTTCACCTTCCATATGCATTGAGAATCCTTTCTCTAGCAATTGTCCCAAGCTTAGCAGATTGCTTTCCATGTTAGGAACATATAGGACATCACTGATGGTCACCTTGCTCCCATCTACTCTTCTTATGGCCACCTTGCCAATTCCTTTAGCCATTATTGACATATCATCACCAAATTTGATGCTTCTTTTCATTGTTTCATCAATTTTACAAAACCAATCTTTATGTCCTGTCATATGGTTTGAACAACCAGTGTCCAAATACCACCATTCCTTAACGCCTGTTTCACTATTAACAGTGGCCATTAACATCACTGCTTCTTCATCATCAGAGTCACGCGCAAATTGTGCTTCTTCACTTCTCTTCCTAGGCACTTTAGGATTACTACACTCATATGCATAATGACCATACTTTTGACAGTTATAGCACTGAATGTGCTCCTTTGATTTCTTCTTTCCATTTCCATTGTTTTCTCCTTCTTTCTTTTGATTCTCACTTTTAGAACCACTACTTTCTTGTTTGTTATACCTCCACTTGCCTTTCCCTTTCTTATTCTTCCAAGAATCACCACCACCTTTCTTTTGATTTTTAGCAAATAGGACTTTCTCGGAATCCTTCTCTTTTTTCTTGATACCTTCTCTGTTCTTCATCTTTAACTCGTGTGCTTCCAAAGAACCCAGTAATTGCTCCAATTTCAACGTTTCTAGGTCCTTTGATTGTTCAATTACAAAGACAATATGATCAAAGCTTGGTGTTAAATTGGTGAGTACCTTTTCCACCTTCATCGAATCGGTCACCACCTCACCACAACTCTTCATTTGGTTTGCAAGAATCATCAACCTGTTTACGAATTGTGCCACCGTTTCGTTTGATTCCATCTGAAGCAAACCCAATTGACGTTGGAGTGCCATCAATCTCACCTTCTTGGTTTGCTTGTCATTGGCGTAAGTTGTAGCCAACACATCCCATGCTTCTTTGGTCATCTCATAGTCAATGATTTTCTCTAGGACATTTGAATCCACACATTGATGAATTAGGAAGATTGCTTTATCATCTTTCTTCATTTGTTCACGGTGGGTTGCCCTGTGTGCCTTCGTGGGGTTCATCTCTAATGGTGTGATGTCGGTGCTTATGATATCAAGCACGCCTTGATATCTGAATACCACCTTCATTTGCGCCGTCCACCTCTCATAGTTGGTTCCATCAAAAATTGGTAGCTTCGCTGGGATTTGGTCGTTGTTCTTCAACATTGCCATTGTTCACTGTTGTATGTCGTCGTGGATCATGTAGCTCTGGTGCCAATTGTTAGAATTGATCAACGTTTCTTGGTGGTATTTGGAAAGGATTGAACAAGAGAGAAAGAGAGTGAGTAACATAAAAATAACAACTTGAATAGGAATTGAGCATCAGAAAACAACAATCACTCACCCTTATGACAAAGGTTTACATAATATTTATACACTAAGGCTTAACCTCTAATGCATTTCACATACTAACAAAATTAGACAATTACATTTGAATTACATTATTTTTAACAGAAAAAAATGCAAAGCATTTCATAGCATCCATTATCATATATACCCATCATCTGTTCATTTTTTGTCCAACTCAGCATCTAATTTCTGTAAGTATTTCTTTCTCTCAAATGTCGAAAAGGGTGACAGATTTCAAAAATTGTTCCTGGAAATATTGATTAAATGTTGCAAGCTAGAGTAATTCGTTTGTGGTTTTTCTTTATGGACATGTAGGAAATAGTTGGTCTGTGGCGGTTGCAAGTTCTGTGCGTTCCTTTGTTACTTTTTATTTATTTATTAATTACATAAATTTTTCCAATGTTATGTAGGCACCACTAACATGGCAGGCAACAAGGTATGAGGCAAACAACATATGAAATGAAACCATTTTCTTAAATTTGATAATGACAAATACGTCAATAAAGATGTCTTGGAGCATGATTCACAGGTTTGAAATTAATGTAATATGATTATTTTTGTCTAAAATTCAATTTGCTATGTGTTATGTTTCTAAAAAACGTTATAGTTTTCTTGTGTGTAGCTTTCTTTCTTTGCAATATAAAAAATAATGAGTTTTTCATGATTAAGAAAAAGTTTGAGAGTAAGGTAATTTTGAATGTGAACTAATTTTCATTACCTTTATTCTTACATCTTAAAATGAGATGTTTAGTGAAAAATAACTAATAAGTTACATCAAGGAGAAGATAACAATATCTTTTCCTTTTTCATTATTGATATCAACTATTCTATTTTTTCTTAAATTTTCATTTGTCATGTATAAGTTCAGTCACAGACTGTTTTCTTATAATACAAGTTGTTGTTTAACATAAAATGCTAGAAATGGTAATTTACGTTACTCATAACTGTATGATAACTACTAACATGTATTGTGTAGTAATTCACGTTTCTCATTTATTTTCAGTGCACATCAACATAGCAAGACTGTCAACTTTATTACTTCTAATGATTTTTTATATTTTATATGCATTGAAAATAATCAACTTTTCATTATATAACCACAATGTATTGGATAATATTGAGAAATTCAAATTAAAACTTACACTTAATGAAAGGTATAATTTTATGATTACTATTTGACTAATGGCTTCTTCTTTTATTCCTGATTTTGTTTACTTCTTTGTGGACAGAGTCTTCTAAAAAAATGTTTTTAAGTTTTATTAATTTTTTGGCAAAATTGTAAAATTGGTTCCCTATTTTATCTTTAATTTCGGATTTTGGTCCCCCTATAATTTAATTCATAAATTTGGTCCCCTAGTTTTATAAATCTCTGCAAAATTAGTCCTGGAAGCCCGATTTGGACGTTGACCGTTAACCTCAGGCGTTGACTGCCACATGTCAATGTCATGTGTGACTGCCACGTGTCAATGACACGTGTCAACGTCTGAGTGGTTCCCTGTAAAGGCTTCATTTTTTGTAGGTAAAATTGCACTTTTGATCCCCCCCAGTTTTACTCCAATTTTGATTTTGGTCTCCCTATAGTTTAATTCACACATTTAGTCCCCCGGTTTTATAAATCCCTTTATAAATTGTTCTTGCAAAATTGGTCTTTTGAATGGTTTAACTACTGGTGCTAGAGATATGATAAGTCTTGATAAATCTCGCACTTCTTTTTCATCACAAGTTTTTCACTCACTTGGAATTCAGAGAAAAATCACTCTTTGTCTCTCTCCCACTTCCGGGGTTGTTCAACTTGGGAAAGTGGCGCATGAATCCCAACCTGAATCAGAAATTTTCAGATCTCTTACTTTAATAGGTTTTGTAATAACCCCCTATTTTTATTTTTATTTTGTTCTTCCATGCAGTATTATGTGTATACGACTGCTTGAGTGGTCTATGTATGTCAATGGTATTTTTGTTTGAAATTTGAAATACAATTTCTCCAGTAATGAAATTTGGCTAAATTTATAAGGGGAGCAAAATCGGGCATTAAATTATAAGGGGACTAAAATCGAAATTGGAGTAAAATTGGGGGACCAAAAATACAACTTTACCTAAAAAAATGAAGTCTTTACAAGAAACCACTTAGACATTGACACGTGGCAGTCAACGTTTAAGGTTAACGGTCAACATTCAAATCAGGCTTCCTGGACCAATTTTGCAGGAATTTATAAAATTGAGGCACCAAATCCAAAATTGGAGATAAACTGGAGACCAAAAATGCACTTTTGCCTAACTTTTTAAAATCATATAGAATTTTCTAGACTTGCACTCAATGTTATACCTTAACAAAAGCATTGTTGTTTTAAAATGATATAACGTTATGCATTTTGTTTTTAATTGAGTTTAATATATGAACAAAATATTATTTCAATTCCAGAAAGTTTTTAGGTCAATCCAACATTGTCTCAATTGATGAAGATTATTTAACTGTGACTTGGAAAGTTTATTCTCTAGCTTTTCATGAGACACTAGTAAAGGTATCCAATTATTCATCATTCCGGGTACATTTCTCCAAACCTGCTGTAATTTTTGAAGTCCCAGCGATTGGATCCTACAAAAATACTATGTTTTAGTCTGTGGTTGTAACAAGAAAGTTAAAATGTTGGAGCTTTTAGCTTTTGTTGAAGCAGTGGGTAGTAATGCCATTCGTAAGTACAGTCTTGACATCTAATGAGGTCAATTTCCAGGAAAAATGAAGAAGAAAAAATTGTGTGAGAACCATCCAGAAAAGAGAAAATAGTGCTTTTCTGTATTCATGTTTCTCACCTTTACCAAGGAATTGGTTAATAAGACAACAGAAATAAAAAATAAAAAGCATATTATTACTTTTATAGTCAATAAACTATCATTGTTTGGGACTTTAGGTAGTGTGTCAATATACAAACCAACCAACAAATACAACATTTATGAACGAGCGAATGACACTGGCCTTCTCTATCTATACCTACAACTACAGAGGTTTTGGTACAAATTCTTAAAATGCATATGGGCCTTGTCTAATTTAATTGCTTGTTGAGCATACACAGTAGTTATGTTATAGTTTTAAAGAGTACATAAGAGCATACTTACACAAATTATACCAATATAAGATCCAATCGGTAATTCATGTTTTCCCAAAAATCATACAGTTTTCATTGGTAAAAATGTAGGTAACTGTAGTTAGTTATTATGATTCCACCCCATCTCATCAGAGAGATCACCACAACACATAGTACTGGAAATTATTTATACTAAGCATTAATTTAAAACAAAAAAAAAAGGGCAATACAAGGTTAAGCTCAGGACAATTTACATTACTTAAAACCATGTTTACCATACTCTTCTACTCTATGGAGAGCATCCATGAGAACATCAGTTGTCCAATCCTTTACATCCTCCTGTACACAGCATACGAGGAAACTTCAGCCTTTAAATCTAAATGCTTTCAGGTTCCTAACTCCAATGTAATTGTTTATTGGTTATTAAAGTTATGCAACTTGAGACTACCATTAAACTAAATGAGTTATAGAAATTGCTTATATACTGTACACTACAACAACCACAGTTTCTTAAGCATTACAAGAACAATTTTTTTTATGTCAAAATGTAACTCACTAAAATATGTTAAAAACGCAAGTTGAGTTCTACAATTGGAGTAAAAATTTGTAAGTGTTCTTAAATCAAATATATACGAGACAAATTTAATAAAACTTAAAACTTAAAGAGAAGTTAATTTTAGCCATAGTTTTATGGTTGTCTATGGACTAAAATATGTTTTTAGTCCACGTGCTTTCAGTAAAAATTGGTATAAATCCCAGTACTTTAACTTTAATCAATTTGGTTTCTAAACTTTAAAAAAAAAACATAATTTTTGTCCCTCATCACAGACGACAGTTTTCATTGAGAGGAGGAACAAAAACAACTACTTTTTGTAAAGTTCAAGGACCAAATTGATCTAAGTTAAACTATGGAGACTAAAACCAAGTTTAACGGAAAGTACAAAAACTGAAAACATATTTTTTACCCTTGTCTATTCAAGATTAGTTCCTGTAGCGAAATCATGTTCTCATCTAATACAATCCCTACATGCATATAAAGAAAACAAAGCATACAGTGAGGTGTGCATGTTATTACCGGACGCAACGATTCACCGATTCTTATTTTGGAATTAGGGCGGGCAAGCGTGGACTCAAACGGAGTCCTGGGCCTGACTTCTCGATACTCCTCCCACTCCTCTCGTGTGACATTTTGACACTACCTCGCCCTCTAGGGGCATTCTTTATCTTCCGCTCCAGCAGCTCTTGAGACCTTGAATCATCGTACTGCCACCACCCATCACATCCCTTTATTGTCAGAACATCTTTAATGAAAGAATCTATTTTGGGTTCTTGGACCTCGTTTTGTAGGTTCCATGATATCCCATAAGATGCAAGAATTTTTGTCATTTTTACTTTAGTGGTAGAACTCAATTTGGATTTTTGAATTTTACTTGCATAGAAAAAATATAGAACCTCTTTTTACTCTCAAATGACATTAAAAGACAATATTTTTTGACAAAAGTGGAGTTCTTGAGAATTCTTCCCCTGAAACCCAACCTCCAGCATGGAGGATTCTTGAACAAGAATAGTAGTAGATCTAGGGGACAAAGATTCTTGAGCTCAAGAACCCATCTCAAAAACCCATCTCAAAAACCCCTGTTAGTCACGGCTCCCTTGTAGGGCTGTGCAAAAAAATCGGGTTGGGATGAACTGGATTGTAACTAACCTGACCTGACCCAATTTTGTGTCCAAACTGGTTTGCAACAAAAACCTGCCCCATTTTAAAAATAGTTTGAGTTTGACCCGTCCTGTTTCTCCATAGGCAACAAGTGATCCGAACTGCATTCTCTTGTGTGCCTTGGCCCATTGTCGTCGACTGAATCTCCTCGCCTCTCAACTTTCGCACTCGCAGTCTCAACTCTCGACTCAATCTCTCTCAGACTCGCATTTTGCAGACTCACGCTTTCTTGGCTTCATTTGCGTTTGGCTTTGTTTGCGAATTCGCTGTCTCACGTAATGTTCGAAGATCTTTTTTCATTTTTTTTATTTTGTGTTTTCTATTGTTCGAAGACCCTTTTGAGTTTTGCTTAATTTCTCTATTTACCGTGTTTGAACTTAAGTCTTAGAGGGTGTGTGTGTGTTGGCAAAGTGTGACAGAAAAAGTGAAAGGAACTGATCTACTCAACTGGGGAATGTTTATGCTCAGATCTTTATACTAAAGTGTACATGTTCTATCACAATACAATTAATCTATTTCATGACCATATTAGAGGTCTTGCTGAATATTTTCTCTACTTTTTTTAACTTATGGGTGTTGTAGTGATGCATTGGTGGAGGAGGAGGTTGGTGGAAACTCTGTAGCTGATATATTCAAGCAACATGGTGAGACTTTCTTTCATAATAAGGAGGTCAGTTGGAAAGCACTATGATTTTAGTTGTTATAATCTTAAGTGTTCAGAGAGTGTGTTTAGTTGTGTTGAAATTTTAGATTTTCCTGTTTGTTTAATCTCATCCAACATCCAGCATCCAGCATCCAGCATCCTCATCGTCATCTATCTTCATATTATCTTATATTATGAGCAGCAGTGAGTGGTGCTAGATTGTTTTAATTGGAGTGGCCACAGAGAAATAATAGGCTTACATATTTTTTTAGTCCTTGAAGATATGACTTTTCAGTTTAGACCCTTTATTTGTTTTTAATTCTTACATTTAGCAATGTGTTTTTGGTCCTTTATTAGAGACTAAAAGCACATAATTTTAAACCAATTGAGGTCAGATTTGATGGAAGGGACTGGTCATCCTCAAAGTAGCAATTCAATTAATTATTATCAGTGTCTTTAATGACCAGACATGTCTGTAATTGTTGCATGGCACTTCCTTGATTTTATAGACTAGGTAAAAGTCTCTGATTCACCTGTCATAAGCATACTACGACTCAGTTGACTCTGGTAGATAACTTTTACTGTGGATATATTGGTAAAAGATTATGAGGTATGAATAGCATCCACACACAATTGTTAATATATATATATATATATATATATATATATATATATATATATATATATATATATTTTTAATTATTTTCCTTAATGTAGAATTGTCTGAAAAATGAGATGTCTACTCTATTGCTTTGGAATTGTGACACTAGAAACATCTGCCAATACCATCTAGTCAAAACAAAATGGATAATGATGCTCAAGGTTATTTTCCCATAGTATGAATTGAACCAGAATCTTGTGATAATGATCAGTGAATGCACATTGTGTGATGCTATTACTTCTAGTTGTTTATGGTAAATCTAGTTGGACATTTAGATTGCACAAAATAGCTAAGGGGAGTAGAATAAGTGGAACAAGACCATACAAGTATACTATAAACTATATATAATAGAAGGTAATTAATGAGAAAGAGTGGAGCTTAGGAAAGCTGCATGTATTCATTTTGCAGATACACGTTTGTGCTCCATAAATGAAGACTTGTGATATTAGAATAGCATGAAGGCCAATATGATGATGATCTTTGAATTTTTCTCTGATATCAGCTTAAAAATTTAGTGAGGAATATATAAATGTGTAGAGATTCAATAAAGAATTCTGAAAAATCTGTTAAAGAAATGCTGATTTGATGAATCTTAACTCTTCTGCATTTCTTTACCTTTTGAAAATCTTCTGCAGAACAGTGAAGCCATGATTTCAATTGACATGCCGGCCGGTCCATCTGAAGTTTTGGTCATTGCAGACAAGCATGCAATTCCTTCTCATGTAGCTGCTGATTTGCTTTCCCAGGTTTAATAAGTTTTAAAATACTTTTATTTTCTTTACAAACACTATCCACTATTCACATTCATAATGAGAACTGGTAATCTTACTTTGTCACCCTCTTAGAAACAAAATTCATGTTCTAGTGTAATTTATACATTATTCTAAAAATCTTTTATTTGTAGTTTCTACATTATGATGTTAGTTTTCCAAAATTCAATATAGGATGAACTCATAATTTGCGCAGCATGTAGGAAATGGGAATTAATTGAAGATTAATCACTATATCTGGAAGCAACCAAATTTGTAAGCTGAGGATATGGAGTATAGAAGCATTTGTTTGTTTAGAATCTGATTATGATTCAACCGTTCTCTTAGTTGACAATGAATGTGCAAATACACTACACTAGAGAAAACGAACTGGAACACCTTTCTTCAAATAAGGCTCAAAATCTGCAAAAACTTAAAAGCACAGATAAACCCCAAGTGACAGAACCACTACAAACAAGAGTACAAGACCTAAAACCTGCTAAAAATCCATTTTCATTTGTTATTTATAAGATAAACTATCTTAGTTAAGTTTTAAAATCCAATTTGAAAACCATTTAAAAAAAAATTAGAAACCAATTCAAAACCAATTTGGCTCTGAAAACAATTTTAAATTAGTTTAAAACCAGTTCAGAACCGGTTCAGCTCTGAAAACAATTATAAACTGGTTCAAAACTAATTTAGTTTAGAACCTGTTCAGAACTAGTTTCAAACCAGATCGCAAATCAGTTGCAGATTCAGGTTAAAAACCGAACTGGTTGTTCGGTTTGGTTTTTTTCCAAACCAGTTTTTGCACAGCCCTACTCCCTCCTCTCATCATTATAATTGTCGGGCAAGATAATTGTCATTTTAGTTCTTCAAAGTAACATTAATTACTCTTTTCCACATATATCTCATATAAGATCAATGATGGACTACAAAATCTATTAATGTATTAATAATTATACAAGGTTAATTTCAAAAAATTACTAAGTTTCATTCGTCTATTTATTACTTTTTCTTGATCTGCGGGGAAAAACTAGGCTAGGATGACTATTTTGGGACGGAGGGAGTACTTCATTTCATCGAACACGTGGTGTGCGACGAGATGAATCGCTGTAATAATAATCATGACATTGATAATAAGATGAGTGGTGGTGGTGGTGGTGGTGGTGGTGGTGGCGTACCGTCATGAGGAGCTTGGCCAAGAGTGCGATTCCGATGGCGGCGAAGTACATGGGGATGGTGGCGGTGTCGAGGAAGGAGAGGGATTCGGGAACCGTGACGATGAACTGGTCCTTGGTCTTCGAGTGCCGAGTCTTTCTCTTCTTCTCCAATTCCAACGCTCTTCTCTTCAGTGTTTCCGACGGGGCGGCGCCGCCGCGAAGAGTGTGCAACAATCTACGCCTCACTACATTCATCGTTTACCGTTCATCGAAGTTCAAACCCCAATTTTGATGTGGTGGTGTTTTGCTTCCTCTGAAGAAACATCATTTCTTCCGAGTGAAAGGACAATATATTACCCTTCAAAACTAGGTTGTGTTTAGTTTAAAAGAGAAAAATAAAAGAATTTTTTTAATTAAATTGGAATATAAAAGATGTAAGTTCTATGTAATAAAACATAAAAAGGAATTTATATATTATTTTTCTCCTTCAAAACAAACAAATCCGAAGAAAAAGGGAGAAAGCAAGAGTGAGGAGGTGAGAAAAAGGGGAAAAAATAGAAGAAAAAAATTAACCCACAATGCACAACACAATGACATGTGATGAGGACCAAAATTATTTTATATTACTATAAACTATAGACAAGATTGAAGTTTAATAATATAGAGAAGAAGAAAATTGAAATTTTTAAATTTCAGGACTGAGTTAATATATAAGAAAATTGAAGTTAAAAAAATAATATTAAGAGAATATGGAAAATATGCAAGAGGGTACAGTAGAAAGACATAATTCTTAATTCAAAGCAGCATACTTAAAAAATAATAATTCAAAGCAGCAGATCTAGATCACTTTATTTTCTATTTATTTAGTCAAATACAAACATAAAATAACAGCCACAATTGGATTGGCCTAGTGGTAGAGATATTTAGATAGTATACAACTATTGTAAATAAAAAAAGAAAAAATACAAACATATATAAAATACTTGGTTTAACGAGTAAACGTAAACTCTGTCTTCTGGATATAGAGGGTCAAACTTCCTATTTAAATGGAACATATCAAAGCTGTTGTCAACTTTGAAAATGTTCTATAACATTATTGCTTACACCACACGTGCGTAAGGGAAAATTAAGCCCATTTTGCCATTAGAGACATGCCACCAGCACCCAAAAACACAGCTACGTAAGATTTTAATTGAAGCTTAATGCTACCCTGCAACCTTGGGCTCATGAAGTCAGCAGAGAGAAGGTCAACCAAAGCCATGTAGATTAAAAGCCCAGCAGATGATGCATTAAGCAAACCCACGGTGATTAGGGCACTTGGGCTGTTCTCTTTGTAGGTCGTGGACATTGCAATTCCTAAGGCAATTCCAAATGGGGTTGTGATGGAGAAAAAGACCACCATGATGGCCTTCTTTAAAAACTTGTACTCAGCCTAATAAAAAAATTAAAGGATTAATTTATTTTAGAGAAAGAAAAATTATTATTACGCTATCATTCAATTATAAATCGATATGTATGATTAGATTATTAATTTTTATAATAATTATCTTGAAAATTATATTAATGATGATTTATAATTAAATATATCATAAAATTATTTTTGACTGATAATTGATGATCATCAAACTCTTGATTTTATCAGCATAAAAATGTGAAACTTAAAAGATGTGGGAATATGATGTGCTCTTATTACCTGTAGAATGCACCCACCAAGACCCATTCCTTCAAACATTTGATGGAAGCACATGGCGGCTATAAGACCTCTTATTGTGCACGTGTTATTTGAGGCTCCCATGCCAAGTCCTATCACCACTGAATGAACAATAATTCCAAGTTCTAATACCTGCATTTCCAACATCAATTTCATGTTAAAATGCTCTTTTTTGGGAGAAATTATTATATGATTTAAGATTATTATGATTTTAATTAATTTTTATGTGAAATATAATTAAATATTAATGATTTTTTAAAATTAAAATTTTCGATTATATGCAATTGAAAAATTTAGATGAGACATGATAATTTAAGATAAAATAATAATTTATACATGTGTGAGAGTCCTTATAGATCTAAAATTTGAAAATTCACAATAACCCTCAAAGAAGGAAACATGTAAGAGCGTAATAATCTAGTAACTGGATGTGGTAATGTAAAATTTTAAAAATATTTACTATATATTTTGTCCTTAAATTTTGTAAGATTTATATTTACTCCTTAAATGATTTTTTTATCGGCCAATATGTTTTAATTTTTTTTTCATTCCTTATTTTTAGTCCTTGGTGGGAAAAAAAGTTAAGAGATTAAAACCATTAAAAAAATTTAGGAACTGAGTATAATAAAACCATTTTAAAATAGTAGATAAAATTTAAAATTAATCATTGGCTAATTAAAAAGCTTTAAAAAATTATTATATGATTCAAGGCTATCATAATCCTGACTAGTTATCATGTAACATGTAATTAGGTTTTATTTATTCTTAAGTAAATGATCCATTCTTGTAAAAAGAAAAAAAAAAGTAAATGGCCCATTTAGTTAGTCCTTAAAATTGAATCTTAATTGTGGTCATTAGTCTTTAAAACTTAAAAGTCTCAAATAAAACCCTAATATCTTTTAGGACTTCATTTAACCTTAACCATATATTATTGTTATTATCACTTAAATCAATGGACTAGAGATAAGTTTGAAAAAAAATATTTGGAGACTTAAATAAAATTCTAGACCTAAATGACCATTTTAGAGATTAGTATAACAATGAAATATAATTTCATGGACTAAACTAATTATTTAGTCTTAATTGTTTCACATCAATTAAAAAACTAAACCACATGTCAGTGATTCCACACCACTATTACCATATAATAGTTTTTTTGCTGGATAGATCCCCATAATTAATTTTGAGATAGAAACAATAGTGAGTAACAAAATCGTATTTGATTTGCAAGAGTCAAACAATCTTACCATGGCAACAACACGATAACGTAGAAGCTGCGACTCTTTGCCATCCATCTTAGTCTCATGATGAGCATGGTGGTGACCATGGAAATGCCCTAAGTTAACAGCACCCATCTCTAAATTTTCCTCACCACCTTCAAGGCTGCTCTCACCAGGAACAACCTCACTAGTAGTCCTACACTTCTTGGTGTAAACACTAGTGGCCAAGGAATCAACCATCATCGTGATTATGGCGGAGAACATTGCGACGAGGCCCGAAAAGGGAAACTCGTGCCACGGCTTCTCCTTCAAGCAATCCGACCAGAGCATGGCGAAGGAATCCGGGAGCACATGCATGAACCCCGTGCCGAGGATGATTCCGGCGGCGAAGCACTTCACGATTATGAAGAGGTCGTTTTCCGGGCTTAGGGCAGGGACTGAACGTGTCACTAAGGGTAGGGTTATGCCAATTATGCTTGAGGCTAAGATGGTAAATATGGCTATGATTTTTAGAGGTAGGGCTTTCTCTTTGTTGTTGCAACTGTTTTTGGATTCGGCTTCACAATCAGCCGTGGCTTGGTGTGTGAGGAGAGTGAAGATGATGAAGAAAACAAAGGTTGTTTTGAATAGGGTTAGTGAAGTGGCCATTGTTTGTAGTTGTTTCTTTCACAAACTAAAGGACACTTCTCACTTGTACTTGTATATTTTGCTTTTGATAGAGCTTCTTTATATAGACTTTACAATTGCCTTGTTTGTTTTCATTCAAGAATTAATAGTGGCCGGCAAACTATTAATTTACTCCTGAATTTATAAAGCATTGTTAGTCTCTAAAAGTAAGAAACTCAAAACAACTCCATAAGCTATCATTTTATAATTCCTTAATTAATTGTTATTGCTTGAATCAATGAAAGTATGCTGATATTATTATTAATTTGGATTTAATTGGTATGCATTAATAAAGTAATAAAAGCTTACATGTTAAAGGTTTGAATTTTATCCTAATTATTTTAAAAGTTACACATATTATTGGCTGACAGTATAAAAAATTACACTGGTAATCTATAATAATTAAATCCTTCTTATTTAAGTAATACACACTCAATTAATATTTTAAATTTTGAACTAAAGTGAATAATAAATTACATTTTCAAGATTTTTTAAAAAAATTTATACTTTAAGGATTAAAGTGACGATGCCTCACATTGTTGAGGACAAATTTGGGTATTCACCCAATTACTAGCAGTAAACAAGTGCACACATGATAAATTATTCCACGATGGATGAATAACGCCAACTAATGTGACTGCACAACAGTTTTAATTATAAAAAGGACTAATATTAATAGTAAAAAATTAACCGTACGAAAATGGGTACTACGGCAAGGATCACCAATTATTTCTAATAGGATGATGAAAATAATTTTATATACAAATGTGTAGGGAAGTCAATGCATATCACATACACATAGCCAAGTAGAAATAATTTACGTTTGCATAAAATGAACAAAGAATTGAAGTGTTCATGGATCATGCTGTTTATGGTTTTTTATAATCTATGTCATTAAGAAGTAAACTTGGTGACGTACGTGCGCCCCTTATCAACAAGCATAAAATATCTGAATTGATGATGGCTTCATGCTGTTTGTGATGATCATCATGGAGGTGATACGGCACAGGTATCTCTGCCTTGTCGATTGCCAAGAGGTCCTTGTGGCCGTGTGTGTAACAAGATGAGTTGATTCAATGGAAATAAAATATTTAACAAACGAATTTGAGATTAATGGTTATATATAGTATGATTTTTAAAATATTTTTTTGTTAAAGATCAACGAACTTGCTATCATGTTGAGGTGTGATTTTAATGAGTATATAAAATTATTTTATATTATTATTACATAACTTTCAATGAATTTGTCTTATTAGCTTACAATACTTAATAGTGTTTCAACTTGGAATTTCTTGCAATATTTGTATTGTTATAGAACTTTATTCTATGTAAATAAAGTGTTTAATAAATAAATTTATCTCATTAGTTTATAATAATTCTTAAAATAGTATTTTGATTCTATAATTTACTGCTAGATTTTATTGTTATTCTTAATATTTTAATTAATTTTCTAATTTCCTTCCTCTTTTAATATTGCATATTTTTTTATAAAAATAATATTACCCTGTTAATTATAATAATTAGTTGTTTTTTTCAAAAGAACATTTGATTTTAAGAACAAAATTATAAGAATTCAAAACTAACTAGAATGATAATTATGTAAAGATTGTTCAACAAAATTAACTAAAAAGTTAGCTGTAGGCAAAAAGCTGAAAACTAACTACTTAAAGTATAAGTGAAAAAATTAATTGTTAGAGTAATTAAAAAATGTAAAGTAACTGAAAAATAATAAAATTATGATTTATTTAAAAAGGATAAACAAAAAAATTAATAAATATATTAAGGATAAAAAGGAAAAATATAAAAAACTTAAAAAAATGTTATTTCGAATAACATTTCAACAAACGCTAGACTCCATAAAAAAAAAAACTTGTTTTCCGAATAATCAAATGAGTTTTTTAACTACTTAAAAAATTTATAAACTAGTTTAAATGTCTTATCAAACATATATAGTCAAAGGCTAAAATATATTTTTATCTTCAAAAATACCTAAAGTTAACGAATTTTGTATTAGCTCTTGATAATTTTTTCATTTATTATTAGTGTTTTTGAAAATACTAATAACAAATGTAAAAAAAAATATCAGCAAGGAAATACAAAATTTACTAATTTATCTTTAACTAAAAAAAATGTAAAGGATCAAAAGCAAAATTTTATTTTATCAAAGAGTAAAAACAAAGAAAAAAATTATTAGAGAACAAAGATAAAATTTAGATATTTATTAGAGATCACAAATATATTTTAATCTTACAATATATATATATTTACCGAATATTAAAAATATTATTTGCTTAAAATATAGAAAAATATTATTAACACACTCTTTAAAATATATTTTCTATTAGTTAAAATTTATTTTTAATTACAAATTTTTGTGTCTCTCTTTTTATTTAATGAATTATACTTATGATTTGTAATTTTTTAATTAATTTTAACTAATAATAGAAAAAATTTAGAAGAAACGTGTTAGAGTATGTTATTAACATGCACTTCTCAAAATCATATAAATATGTTCTTTTTTTGTCAGTTAATTATATTTTCAACAACAGAATTTACCTATAATATTTCTAATTCAATGCGCTAACTGTAACACGTAATATTTTTCAACAAATAGCTTTTAAGTTAAAAACTAGCGTTTTAACTTCCAAATATCTAATCTTTTTTTACAAAATATTGCCAAAATCGTAGTCATGTATTAATTTAATTTAAATCAACGGTCCAGTAGAACAACAATAATTAAATACTGAATTACATACTATTTAATAACTTTATTTTGCAAAAATTAAACATAAAATCATTGAAGCATGTTAAAAAAAATAGTGGATATTCAAAGATTAATCTCTTTTGAGATATTAAGATTATTGAAGTGGACTTTTACTTTCTCAACAGAACATTTTTTCATACACATAGTTAGGAATTAAATCATGACCAACTTATTCGAAGGACCCAACTTTGATCTATTAACTATACCAAGTTTTGTTTATAATAAACTAATATTAAAACGAACTTATAAGAAGATCATAAACCAATTTTATAAACTTAAGTCAAACGGCTATATAAATTTCATCATAAATTCATTTAAATAAGCTTTGTAAACTCTTCCAAATGCACCCCTTATTCAGCTAAGATGTTTAAACACTAATTCATTTTAAGCTTTAAGTGAAAACCAAGACACTATATTTGTCCCATGATCAGTAACACGATATGATAATAGTTTACAGTTTCTACTATTTTTCATTTAGTCCTTATATATATATATATAAAAAATTAAACATTTATTTACTTAAGTAAAAAAAAAAATGTTCAAAAATCAATCACTACCATTTGTTGAGGTTTTACTAGATTCTGCCAAGTTGGTTAAGTTAGATTAAAAATTTGGTCCGCGCATTTGATATAATTTTCATTTTAGTCTCTATATGAAAAAAAAAAAATCACACTTTATTTTAGTCCTGTAGCCCATGTGTAGAAAATATCACACTTGTGTGTGTGTGTGTGTGTGTAAGATTCTACCACTACCATTTGTTGTAGTTTCACTAGATTCTGCCAAGTCGGTTAGGTGGTTAAATTAAAATTTTGTTCTACGCATTTTATACCATTTTTATGTTTATATGAAAAAAAATATCGTACTTTATTTTAGTCCATGCATAGAAAAGTCTATGATTTCTATGTGAAAAAAACTTAAAATCTAACGAAAACTAATTTGTAAATATTTCATGTAAAAACCAAAACAAATAACGGTGTCATATTTGGGGAGTAAATTATTAATTTAACCTTAAGAATAAGATAAATAGATTGAAAACAACTATGTGTCGACCAAACTCGATCTATAAAGAAATATGCAAAGTAAAAAGAAGAAAAAAAAAACACCCGTTATATAAATCAATAATTGAGTTATGTTTGAGTATTGATTAATAAAGTTAGAGCCTCATAAATTTAATATGGCACACACAAAAAATTGTATTTTTTTTCGTTTGAACATTTGTTTTTATCTCTCATATATTTTAAACTGAGTTGCAGAAATGATTTGATATTGCTATGTTCCTTCAGCATATATAATTAAAAGGATAATGATACTAGGCACTCCAATATTATAAATATCCATTTGATACTCTTTATTTTTCTTTATTTCTCTATTCTTTTTAGGTTGATTATATTACTTATCAGATCTATTTTTTGTTTATCTTCTTTCTCTTCTATTTCTTTCTTTTTTTTCAAGTATAGAGGAACAATAAGGTATACACAAAACATTATTCTAATTTAACCGATAGGGATGGATCGACGTAACAATAAGTTGTAGACTTAAGTTAACCAAAGTCAACCTTATTAATACAAACACCAAATCGGTGCAATCAGTTATGAAGTTGAGCCATAGACCCATGATAGATTCCATATTATTATCTACATCTATAATGTATGGAACAATACCTACTGTTGACAAAGAACTTCTAGTTTGCACTTTGCATGATTACGATCCTAACCAGACAATATTTTTAAATTTAAATTATTTTTGTTTCTTTCTAATTTAATGTATACAAATTTTTTTAATTGGCGAGCATTTGTGGTAAGTTGAAATTTAATTTTAAGTAAACATATAATTTAGTCTCTGTATATATAAGAGATTCTCTACCTATTTAGTCTCAATACATCTAAATGTTATTGCTTTAGTCCTAGTTACCATCATTAACCCCTTATGTATTTTTAATTTGATCCCAATATATATACAGTGTTTTTAGTTTGGTCCTTATACATATATCACATTCTTAATTTAATTCTTATAATTAGAAACCAAATAAAGAAATTTAATCCTTATAATTAGAAACCAAATAAAGAATGAGTTATATCTACAGGGGTCAAATTAAGATGTCCAATAACGATTGACATGTGATGATAGGAATCAAATAAGTAATATTTATAATATAGAAATCAAATTAATAATTTTTTACGTGTAAGGACCAAATTCAAAATTAAAAGACTAAATAATAAATTTTAATTGAGCCCAAATCCATAATGATTAATCTACAAAATTACTAACCCACTAAGATTGATATAATGATAAAAGGTTTAGATATTCAACCTAAGGTCATAAATTTTAACCTCAATGTTACTATTGAACCCAAATAAAATACTACAAAATTATTAAACAGTAAAGTTATTGTCGCAAATTGTTAAGATCTTTTTATTTCACTAAAATAGTTTCTAAACTCATCCAACTTTTAACTTGAATCAAAGTACGATGCTTCAGTTTCTGGTCAGAAGCCTCAATGGGTATGATGTGGTACACCCGGATAAATTTGAGCTTCATACTCTTATTTTTGTTTTTTTTTTCTCGGTCAATTATTTATTTCGGTTAACTAACTATCCTGTTACTAAAACCCAAATTAATTTTTCAATAACAAAAAATATATCCTATTGGGAACAACTATTCCCACTACATATTTTGCTATTTAGGCTACCAACCTTTATGAAATTCCTATTTTGCCAACTCACCAAATCCAAAACCCTTGCACCAAATCCAAATCCAAATCCAAAACCCTTGCACCACCCCCAGACTGCACTCACACCCATCCTAAGAGTTCCAAGCATCTTTGTCGTCAATCTGTATTGCATCGGCCCCACCCCCACCCTATCGTTGATTCGTTTTGTTGTTGTTTTTGAATTTGTGTTGTTGTTAATGGATTTGGGGTGGTGATCCAGGTAGGTGAATTTGCGTTGTGGGGTTGTTGAGCCAACAACCAAAATACTATTTCATTGTTACATAATGTACAACAGAATCATATTTTCATTGCTTTATTTTTTTCATCCCTTTGTGTGCAATAAAAATATGATTTTGTTGTACACTGTACAACAAGATTGTATTTTTGTTACTTTTTTTATTTTTACCCCACATATGTGCAATGAAAATATGATTTCATTGTAGACTTGTTTGACAGAATTATGTTTCCGTCGGAAGGATATTTTTTGGAAGAAAAAAATCAAACCCACGTTGGTAGTGCCAATAGTAGTTCCCTTCCTATTTACACCATTCAGGCATCCACATCCGTTGGGATTTTATCTCTATTAAAAACACTAGTTTCGATTCAAACGTGAGAGTTCTCGGGCTCCAATTTTACATTTAGGCCCATATAATGATTGGGCTAACTACAAACAAGTAGTTCAAGGGAATTAAAGCATCTCTTCGCCTATAAATGTATTTTCTTCATCTTGATTAGGGCGTTTGAAAAGTTGTGGGATTCGATTTAAAAACAACTGCAAAGACTTAATAAACCAATTTAATACTTGAATAAGATAGATTCAATTACTCTACATGTCCCTGAGGCCTGAACGTTTATCAAACTTTTAATTGAGTTTTTTAAATTTTTTTATTTTAATTGAATTCTTGAACTTGTATTTATTTTTTAATTAGGTCCCTATATTAGGGATCAATTTTTTCATTAAAAAAAAACAAATACAAGTTCAGGGATATAATTGAAAAAAAAACAAAAACCTAATTAAAAATTATCAAATGGTTCAAAAACTTACAAGTTAATTTAACCAATAAATTATCATTATTAATAGTCATTTCAAATTAAATTTCCTCATTACTGCCATCTATTCCAGCCTTTATCCTTAGGGTTTTAAACTCAAATTCATTTCAGGATTCAGAATAACCATACAACGAATAGCATATTATTGTTTGGAAGCGTAATTCTTTTCCGACTATATAACATGTCTGTCCAACGTAAATCTTATTTTTCCAACTAAATAATTATATATTATGAATTGAAAAAGAGTTATTCGTGCAATTATCAAACAATAGTCCTCTTGTTCAAATCATTTAAATACTATATATGTATAAGAAAATTCACATTTTAATAGGAGCAAATCGCAGAAAGAATGTTCAGGGACATCAGATAAAATAGGAATAGGAATGAAAATATAACAAAGGAAAAAAATCAGAGTAGAATATGCACGCAGAAAGAGTGTTGTAGTCACACCAATATTGCAAATTTTAATATCAAACTTATCTTTCTATTGGAAAAAAAAATAGTACGATAAGAATATATGAATCTATCATAAGCTGATAATATATGATGAAAAGGTTTGTGCTATAAAATAACATTTTTAAAATCAAGACAAATCATTCATATGCATAGATAAAATAATAACGTATTCAATAAGAGTACATCAAATAAAATAAGAAACTAGAGTATGCATATGCACCTGATTAATCTTGAAACGCGAATATGTTACGTTAGAATCCATGTGTAATGGTGAACTTGGTGGGTTTCCTCTTTCATGAACTAGCTCTAGTTGCTTCTTCGTGTCTTTGGTTGCTGGTTGAGGCAGAGAAAAATAGAGAATGGAAGTAACGTGCTTCCACTGCCACTGAATAACTGCCACCATAATAATAGATGACGAATTAACTTGTTTAATTTCACTCCTAATGACGTGTTAATGGGAAGACGTACAGAACATAAATCATTCTTTTAAATATTGATTGCTTTTAAATAATGGGTTGAAAAGAGTGATACAATTATTCTTATTTAATTTTGTTTTCCCTTTTCTCTATGGCAGTTGGTACTTGGAACATTTTATGTGCCATCTGACGCTGATTGATATTTTCTCTTTAACTCGACATCTAAAAATGTACTTCCTATATACGAATTTTAATGTCATATGATGATGCAATTAGTTAGGATATAATTTCTTAACAGGAAAAACGATTCAAGCTGTTGTTGAAGTTATCTAAATTTCTGATGCTGCACGCTAACAACATTGCGTAACCTATAAAGGTATATATATACCCTGCTATAACACATCATTCTATTTATTTATTTATTTTATGCAAAAAAAATTAAGTCATTGGAATTGCTCTAACCATATAGAGGGATAAGGTACATCGAAGATGTGAGGGTGAAGTAGAGCTCTCTAATTTTTCCTTTTGATTTCTGCTTTATAGGTTGAGATAACAAAGGGGGTGTAATTTGTTGAATTAACCTTGCAAAAAAATTAACAAAAACCAAGATATGTAATAAAAACACTATTTTTTTATGAAGCTAATCCACTAAGGCATGTCCAAATAAAGTTGTTTTTATTATATATATATATATATATATTATAAAAATAAATTAATTAATATTTATTAAAAAATATTTTTTAGCCATTTTACTTGTGTACTGATTAAGGCGAGTTGCAATTGGTTGAAACATACTAGTCCGACTTACCACTCTTAACTTTATAATCTCTCAAGGATGGATGAATATTAGAAACTCTTTGATATTGTTTTCAATTCTTACAAATAAAAAATACTTTCAAGTTTTAAAGTTGTTAATTTTGACTTCTCACACTAGGTGTTCCTCAAATCTTAATTATTATTTTTTACTATTCACATTTCTCAACTATCATATTATAAGTCTCTAGTTTACGTATTGAATATCCAGTTGCATTTAATATCGAACACGTAAATCAATTGGTGTATGATTGTTTTAACTTAATGGGTAGTCTCAAGTTTAAGTCCTAGATATGCAGTTACATTAAGCGCTCAAACAAAAAATTTGTTATCCATAGGAATCATATCCGAATCGATTATATTGTCTTTTATAAAAAATACACATGATCTTTTCTAAAAAGATACACAATATGTGTGCTCTCTGCAATTAAATGAGACAATATATGATTTTATTTCTTATCTCAAAGTTACTTATGGATACAAATTTTAGGGTCAACAAGATAAATTTATTGATGAGTGATTTGTAAATAGTTTTTGTTAGTGATTTTTAACCCTTAGAGAATCTCTAATGGATGCAATTTAAGCAATACATTTTGAGTTTTTTTTATTTTATGTCAATTGATCCTTATAATTCTACATCATTGTTAAACAACACATACACATGTTACTTCAATGGTATAATTTTACATAACTCTTAAATTATTCAACTTAAATCATTCTTAAAATAGTAAGAAAATATATTTTTTACTTATAAGCAACCGTTGTTTAGATAAACAACTTAACATATGATACGCGAATTACTTCTAATGGTAAAAAAAATTGAAACAATGATATTTAAAAATAAACAACTCATTAAGCAACAATCATTGAAGATGCTCTTAAAACATATTTTTATCCTAATCAGTTGCTGAGATCTAACTAACCTAATTTTTTGTTGACAAGAAAAGGAAAGCATTGTTTATTTAGTGCTGAAAAATAAAGCGTTGTTTTTTTATTCTTGAGTCTAAAAAGTTTTTTTTTTTAAGAAAAAAGGTCAAGTCACATACAGGCCCACGCTAGTACATCAACAATGTTTTGGGTTAATGGGTATATTATAGTTTATTAAACTCATTGGGCTGATTTATTGCTATTTGTACTTCTAAAGTCTGGCAAGACCGTTGTTAGGACTAAGACCATTTGACTTTTAGTATGTCTATGTTTTTAGTACAACAATCACAAGTATGTATAAACTTATAGTGTTTTTTTTAATTAAGAATCAAATATTTATCAGAATTAAAAAACCCCACAATTATATTTAAAACTAATCTAAAGTGAACGTATGTCAAATTGTAGAAATCAAAGATTGGACTGGATTAGTGAAGGTTCTTAAAATTATAGACAAGTACTTAAAAAAATAAGATTTTTTAAATATTTTTATTCAATTACAAATTATCAGATATGATAAGTTTATTGACTTTTATAATAATTTCTTTCAAAGTCATATTAATAATATTTTTTTAATAGTTTTACATTGAATGCCTATTAAAAGAAAAAGAAAAGGGAAATCAGTAAAATGGTAAGTTTATGAAAGAAAAAAAAGTTCACACTAGGAGAGACCACCAATCCAACTTTTATTGGCCACAAAGTCAGTCTTTCTCATCCTCTTTTATAAGTACAAAGTGAATTTTATCTTATCTTATAAGTTTCTAAAGGGTAAAGAATTCCCCCTAGTTATTTGAGGCATTGTTCCCTTTAGAAAGCAAGTTTTTTGAAATACATTATACACCCAACATTAATCACACAACTCTAGTGGCTAACCATGGCTTTCTAATCAAAGATCTAGTCACTTATTCGATTCTTAATGTGCCACAGTGGAAACATTGCAAGATCCCCGTGACCAATATGAGTGGGAAGCTAATGCTGTGAATGTAGCAAATGGGTCAACCAGATATCACTTAAAAAGGAATCAAACACTTTGTTCTGAAGATCTTAGCTGTAAAGGAGCATTGATCCGCACCTCAAAAGCACGGTGGATGTACATGTAGAAAAGATGTGACAATGTTCGACCAATGTGTCACAAATGGGGGTAAGAATCCACTTACATGTATTCATGATGCATTAGCACAAAAGGCTTCCATTTAACTAGCGAATAGTAAAAACAAAATATTGAGTCAATTAATAAAAAAATAAACTCATTTGATAAGGATGTTGACTCGATTCATCTTATTAATATGAAAATCTTATTACTAAATAATCTATAAACACTTTTATAAATACTAATTGAATCTTAAGATTTATTCTAATTTTCTGATAAATTATCTGAATCTAAATCATCTAAACTTTTAGGCGTATTAAATAAAAACACTAGCTAATAATAACTAGTAAGCAATTTATGGATCAAAGGCTATAAAAGGAAGGGTCCACAAATACTTTTTTACATAATTGGGAAAAAAATCAAGGAAATATCAAAACCATTAATGTGCTGTTTAGAATGCCTACGCAGATGAGCCCAACTTAGCTTTTGTGCTCTCAGTTATTTTGACCAATATTGAGAACCCAATTAATTGATATTGGATGTGTCCAGTCATCAATGAATGACACTCGTGTTAGGACCAAAACTAACTAGGCAATGCACACGTTGAAAGATGATTCGTGACTTGTATGAGCGTATATATAGCTTTAGCAGGATGGTAAAGGAAACTGTCCACTTTAAGCACCATAAAGAAGAGAGTACTATGTATAGTTTGGAGAGTCAATGCTAATTATTGAACAAACATTAGAGAAAATTAGATTTCATTTACAATCTCTTGTCAAGCTTAATACCATAATCATATGGTAACATAGCAATCTCTTGGAAACTATAGAATTGTAGAAAGGCCTTAGAAGAAGATCAAATTAGTTCATAATTTCATTTAATTTACACTAAATGATCAATATTTGTTTCAGGCTTTCAATTTGTATCTTACGGTCATTTTAGTCCCTAAAACTGATAAAAACTCAAATAAGTGTCTCAAAATTTTGAAGATTTCATAAGTTTTTATAATAGGACCAAAATAAGAAGAAAAAAAAAGTTATTTTCATAGACCTAAATGGAACTGTAAAAAAAATTGATAGACTTATTTAAGTTTTCTGTAGTTTTAAGAATTAAAGTGAAAATGAGATATTGTATAAATTTAGAAATGAAATTAACCATTTAGTGCATTTTTAGATTAAAGTTTACAAACATGAGTTTGAAATAAAAGTATGTTGATAACTTAGTTTGATAAAAAGAAATTACTATAATGTAATTATGTTTGGATATTTTTGGTTCAAAAGTATGTTGGTAGAATTAAATTTATTTGGATAAAGTTAACTAAAAGTATTTTTATCTGATATTGCTATTGGATAAATATTTCAAACGAAAAATGATTTTTCAAAAGGAATCCCAAGTTGCTTCTAGATGAAACTCAGTTTGGAGTGAAATGTTGGTTATTAAATGGCTTTTGTAGGCAACCAAACATGAAGCATAATACATTTGAGGGTTCAAAAACACGTTTTAACCCAACAAACAACATACTCTTACTCTTTCATTTATTTACATTCCAAAGTAGTAATTTGATGTCCACTCTTCACATTGCCACAAACCCATTCTTAATTACTTTAATACAGTAGTAAATTTTAATTTGTCTTTTACAATGAGTTGAATTGACTATGATACAAATATCTATAATATAGAGCCTTAGCTTCTTATAAATGGTGGTTACTATTTGGAATAAATATGTATGTCTAAGATCCAATTCATCATGTTATCAATTTTAATAAATAATTGTTCTTTATTTTATTATCATATTTATTGTTTTATTAAATTGTTAGTTTTGCAAGTCCTTGATTAAAATTATAGGTTTGTTATCGTGTTAGAGATTATGATAATGAAAAATAAGTTATTTATAATTTTAATCTAAATTATTATTGATCGTAGGATTATAGTGAATAGAACATCAATAATATGAATAGATCAATATATATATATATATATATATAATAGTCTATATTAGATAAATATTAATAGATTTCGTTTATTAATTTACATATATAAATTATGTATACGTGGAAATTGACTCAAAGAAGAAATAAATCAAGTCATTATAAGTTAACTCGAAAGAGTTTGATAGTAATATCATCCTCTAGAGTTAACCCAGAGAGCTGTAAAGATGGGAAAAAATTATTATACTAATCTTCTAATGGTTTTTGAGGGTAAAACGCTACTTCATGTTATCAGGACTTTAAAGAATATTGTTGTATGTCTATCTTGATTAATATAGTATTGAACCCATGGATCACATCCAAATGAGTGTTCTAATATTTGTTAAGGAATTTATTTTAATATTTGATGATAAATTAAATTAGAAAATTTAATATGATCAAATGAGTAATTAATTTTCTAAGTGAAATATTATTATATTTTTTGCTAATATTAAAAATATAAATAATATAAATAATTTGAAATATTTGGTGAAAGGAAATAAACAAACGGGAGGATTTTATGTTTGAACTTTGGTTTGAAAAGTTGTTACATATAAATTGGATTTGGTCAATTATTGTTTCTAATTTCAAATGATTAAATGGTTAACAATAGAAAATATTTTAAAATGACTTAAAAAAGATAATTATTTCGGTTTTATTACAAATTTGTATATCTGTGGTGGAAATACACTTAAAATCTTCATACTATTGGATAAAAAAATTCATAATTCAAAAGCTCATTAATAAATACATATTTAAAAATATCGTACATTTAAATATAATTTAAATGTAAAATAAATGTTTTAGTCCGCTGTATATTTTAAACACTTTTTTCCTTGGGCTACTTCATGCAAAAAACAAGGGACGGATATTTTAACTCTTTCTTTAATTTCTTCTGATTCGAAAGAGTCTGTGGAGTTGGCCGTTGGGCATTTCAATCGTTGTCGCTTTTCTCCTTTTATTATTCAGTTTGGCGTGCTGAGAGAAAAAATATATATTGTACGGCAATGTGATGGTGACCCCTTTTTATATGTGCGTGCATGATTTCCTTTTTCTGTTTCCATTTGGTCCAGTATTTATTTTTACTTTTAAGGATAAATAACCAAATCCGATTTTCAAAGAGTGAGTTATTTATCAAACATAAAAAATACCAATTTAGTTTTTAAATATATAAAATGTATAATAAATTAATTATATTGTTAAATATATCACAATATATTGTTATGTATGTTTAAAAATTAATTTAATAATAAGTTATACTTTCTATGATCAATATAATACTAAGTTATAAAATTAAGTAGTAATTTGACATTAAATTATCAAAGATTAATTTTTTATATATTTAAAAACTAAATTTAAATTTTTATATTTTAAAAATTAATTTATCAATATCTCATATTTATATGGATCAATTTGATTATTTACCTTATTTTTATTTTTATCTTCAATTCCTCAACGCATTTTAATTTGATAAAACAATTTTTTTTATTAAATTTTATTTATCTTTTAGTTAAATTTCAAATTAATTAGTTTTTTTAAAAAAAAAATAGGATCATCAATCTCGTAGATAGATCTCTCTGATTTTTATTTGTAGTGTACTGTGATGTGATATGTCCCAAATTTGGACGTGGTTGTGAAGCCAAGCTATAATAATAATTAATAGTAGTAGGGCATAAAAAATTTTTGTAACACATGGTGGGACTCCTGAAATTATGTCAGAGTCTGGGTATTTTGAGGGGTCTGATTCTGATGTGTCAGTCTCTACTTAGCACATGCTTCCGTTAATGCCCAACAACATATGTACCATTACCCATCTTATATTGCCTTTGACACTATTCCTACTCCTAGTTCTGCCACTTTCCAAACACCTAATTGGAACTATCCAAGCAATTAATGGATTCTACCTCCATAATGGAGGTAAGGCATCATCATGCCAAAAAGGGGGCCACTTAGAAAATGCTAAAATACACGAGCATTCAAGTCGGAAGATTATCACTCATTTAGAATTATATCCTTTTTTCTTTTTTCAAATGATGCATTTTCATTCATTCATATATGACAAATACTAATTAGTATTTTTAACACATTTGTTAAAAAAAATAATAAAATGTACAAAAATTATAATGTCATGACTATTTTTATGTTCTCCTTTTATTTTTAAAGGAAATTTCTGTGCTCTCCTAATTAATATATTATAGATTAATAGATAAGAAATTGTTTAAACACATGTTTGAGTGTGCGTTCCATTGGTGCAAAATCGATTTATTTCCAAGTTTTAACGCAATTGTTTCTTCTTTTTTTTCACATTGAATACGTGTGTCTTTGAATGTTTGGACGCGAAATTAAATACCCTCTAAATTTAGTACGTGAATTTAAGTTTGAATTATGATATATAATTATATCAAATATTTAAATAAAAACTTTATTGTTTATAATAAAATTATTTATTTCAAATAAGATTGTCTAATAAATAATTCAATGAGATTTATTTTTTAGTATAGAATAATCGTAAATATGCATTCTACGAAAAATTCTCATCGTTAAGTCAATTTTAATAAGTTTTAATTCTTATGTGACAGTTAGAGTAAGATCACCTTCAATAAAAAAAAAAAAATACTCGTGATCTTGTAAAAGCAATCATATATACTAATGGTGAAGAATTTAAACATTTTATCTTATTGTAAATAATAAATCACTAAAATTACGAGTTAAGTATATTTTATTTAATTTAGTTGCTTGATTAGTTTAATCTTGACAAAACATGAATTCGCAAACTCTCATTATTTTTGTATTAAGATGTAGGGGAGAAAGTGAAGCATATACTTTTGAATGAGTGGTGTGACGAATTTCTGGTTATGTGAATAAATAATAATACTAATAGTGTCTTTTATGCCTTCTGCACAAACGTGGATTTTATTCCGAAAAAACATGAGGGTGGTGGTGGACTCAAGAAAAAGAATCAAAAGGCAATTGAACAGGAAAGTAGAAAAAAAAGATGAAAGGAAGAGGATATATGACACTCCAATCATTCCATTCCAATTGAGAACAGAAGTACAGCTTAAACCATGAACACCTTTCTTTTCTTTTGGCGACAGACAAGTCACCAGAGAAGATTATGTATTGGGAAAAGATAAAAGATAAAGTTAGCAAATACTACTGACAAAGAGGACTCTCTTTGGATCTCTGGTTTATCAATAAACATGTGGGTCACTCAACCCATGTTTGTTAAGCAATAATGCTAATAATAATATCAATCATAAATGTTTTGACAATTTAAAAAATGTAATGGGAAAGGTATCAGAATCAGACTAGCTATCAGTATCTTCACCCGAGGTCACCTTCAGTTTACTAAATTGAAGTGCCTGTGGGCTTTGGCATTTCAATTTTGTTGAATTTTATCAACACTCAAAGAAGAAAATATGAAATGGGTCATAAATAATTACAAATTGTTGATGTGAACAAAATATATTTTTCATCCTACGTAGTTTTTAGTTAATAATGTTGAAATTATTCATACTTCAAAGTTTAATTATGAAATTATGAAAGTAAATTAAGATGCGGATTAAAATATTACGAGAAAGTAAAATTATGAAATTGCAAATCAAATTTTAAGGTTTACAGTGATAGAAAATATTCTTAAGGACTTCTTTGTAAATTTATGATGAGCATAGAAATTTACGACACTCCGTAATGGTACCTTGTGGCTGAAATTTCGATCTATTGGGTTTTGACGAGTATTGCTGAATTTCTCAACTGCACCATACGTGGTGAACTATTTAGGAAATTATCTTCGTGGGTCTACGTAAATAAAGCAAGTCTCATGTGAGACTTGTGAACAAAGCTAAGAGGCAAGAATGAACAATGCTTCGTAGAGCAAGTAAATTTGACAATCAATGCCCCAACAAAAAAACTATGAAAAAAAAATATTAATGTTGATTTACACGTAGAAGTAACTAATATGGCATTAAATTTTTCAACTTATTTACTTTCGGTTTGTTTATTTACTATTTAATTCAATTAAAATAAGCAATAACTTTTATATTTAACTACTAGTACTTTATATTTTTGAAGTGGGTGCCACCCTAATAACAATAATTATATATCTTATTTAATAAAAATGAACGTTCAAAAATATTATTTAAACATTATTAAAGTGATTAAAGATAAATGATTAATGTGAGATTGAATTTTTCAGAGTTTACCTTCGAAACTCTAAATTAATTAAGATTAAGAAGAAAAAAAATTTAAACATTCATTTTTATTAAATAAATATAAAGTAAACTTTAAAGAATTTTTGTAACATAAATTAAAGGATTATTTAAACAAATAAAAAAAATTTGGTAAAAATAAATAAATGATTTTCTAGCAAAATTTTAATTTTAATTATTTATTAATAAATTCATTATTCTAATGACTGCAAAAGTTTATGCTTAACTTGATATGCTTATGCTTACTACCTTGACAAGCTCTTGTTCTATTGGATATTTGGATGTAAGAAAAAGGAGAATAAAGCTTAATATTATTGGGAAGGTGGTACAAGCAAGCAATACATGATGCTTTTGTGAGTGTGGGGAGAAAGAATTGTACTAGTACTAGCAAGAGGAAGGGATGAAGTAAAAGCACAGAAAAAACAAAACAAAACAAGGTAGTAACAAGAAAGAGGAGGTGGTAGTAACTAGGAAGCATCATCCACCTAATGGTGACACAAGAAACAAAATGATGATGCCCGGTTGGTTATTAGACATTGGAAACTTTATGTACCCGTGTTATGATGGCTTCTATTACTACTACTACATAATACAGAGTCTGCAGCAGCACCCAACAAACAACACTACATGCACAGCACTGGGACTTATCTTGGTTTTTCCTTTTCACTCTGTTTTTTGCTTTCACTTTATGGGGATATCTTAGGTCCGTTTCCAACTTTTTCTGACTTTTTCGTACTACCCCATTCAACCAACATAATGAAAGCAAACAAAAGAAAAAACACTTATCACCACATTCATAGCCGTTTCCAGAATTGATGCATGTGGTTGTGGCCATATACACACCCCCTACTCTGTGTTATGACCTATGACCTGTTTCCCTTGGCCTTTTCTGTTCACACACACTGCACATTTCATTTCATACCCATCACAAACAAAACAACTTTCCCAGTAGTGGGATTCCTCTAGTCTTTCTCCTCCAACAATTCATTCACTCAATAGTTGGGGACGCACACCTCTTGCTTCCTGCTTTTTTTCTCCCATTTAATTAAAATTTCCAAATACTAGTAGTTTTCAATAGAAAAAACAAAACCCCCCACAAAAAATAATAATTTCTATGAACAACATTCACATTTGATAAAAAAATTATTTAAATTTTGTGAATGCCATTAATTTTTATTAATAAAATGAAACTTCCTTTCCATTTATCTCGCACCATGAATCAGTTTTTTCCTTACAAATAAACACCATTTTTTTATAACCAAAATGATAATATTCAAAATAAACAACGTTCACTTTGAATCAGAATATCAAAATTTCTTTGAATGCCATTAATTTTATCAATAAAACCTCCTTTCCAGTTATTCCAATAAAAAATCAATAGGTATCCTAATTTCCAACACCATCACCATGAATCATTTTTCCTTACACTGATTCAAGCAATAACAAATTCCAGCAACTCTAGATATCAAAACAAAAACAAAAAAATCCAGCAAGGCAGCAACTAAAGAATTACTATACATGAACAAAACCAAAGAGATCGAGAGAGAGAGAAAAAAAATCTGTATCAACAAAAGAATTCTACATTCTACTATTTCTTTGTCCTCCTTACACTGTCCTTCGGACAAAAAAGAAAGTAAACTGTAACTATTTTTTTCCGGTGGTGTAAAATGGAGTAGTAGTATATGGAAAACGTTAAGAAAAGAAAAGAAGAAGGAGAAAAAAAACTCCTCCTAAGAGTAATTAACATGAACACTGGCATTAATGCCAGATTGACAAAGAGGGCAATTGTGTACGGTGGACCCACACATTGTGCACAAACACAGATGCCTACATGGCAACAACAGCACTATCGATTCTCTTACCCCACACTGATTGCACATCCTCTTCCCCAAAACGCCGTCGTTTCGCTCGTATCCGCCGCAAACCTCCTCCTCCTCGCGGTGGTGGTGGTGGTTGTTGTTGTTGTTGCTCGCGCAACTCGATTCCGCCGCTTCGACGGCGTGGTGGTTGTGGTTATGGTGATCTTCGCTAACGTGCGCCAGAACTTGTTCTAGATTGTTCCGAAGATTATTCGCGGTGGCTTCGTTTGTTTGCGCTAGTTCTTTCCAAATCTGATTCTCCACGCAGATGCTCTTCACTCGTTCTTGCAGAACCCAATTCAACTTCCCCACGCGCTGAATCTCTTCGTCTTTCTCCTTCAGTTTCTTCGCCACGGCTTCTTGAATCGCCGTTATCAACATTCTCGATTGCCTCACTCGCTGCTCCGCCATCTCCATTCTCACTTTCTCCGTCTAAAAAAATGAACAAAAATATTTTAATTTTAAATCACACATTTTTTTTTATTTTTTTTTTTAGGTTTGGAACAAACTTACGTGTTGTACGATGAAGCGGTCGATCTCGGATTGCTGGTTCTGGAAATGGAAGAGAAGCTCTTGATCGAGAATGGACGGTGGTGGTGATGATGATGATGATGATGATAGTTTGTTCTTCTGCGGAAGTGGTAGAAGCGCGTTTGGTACAGTGGTGATGGAGTCTCTGGAGCGTTTTCTCGTCGGAGCGGTGGTGGTGACGTGGCAGGTGAGGCCACTATCGGATTGGTGGAGAAAAGGTAACGCCGTTGACTGAAGAAGAGGCGTAGCAGCAGCTTCCGTTTGCTGTGCGGTGTAGAAGCCAAGATTCGGTTTCATCATTTCTCTGTTGAAACGGATTTTCAGATTAAACGGTTCGAGAAATGTTGAAAACTTAAAACGAAGAAAGAAAAAGGGGAAATGGTTTTTTGTTGATTGATTGTGTTACCTGGCGGTTAGTAACTGCGAGGGGAAGAGATTCATGTTGTGCGGAGGAGCCTCAACTGCCATGATGAGAGATTTGTTGTTTGTTTGGTTGTTACTCTCTTGTGAGTGAGTGTGAGTTTGTTGCGGTTTTCAGAGTTTTTCGTTTTCTCGCAATGCAAATGAATGAAAGCCAGAGTGTGAAGAGAAAGAGGGAGAGAAATATAGAGAATAACGAAGCATGCAAATGAGGTTGCCCGTTTATTTATTTGAGGCTTTGGCTCTTGTGCCATTCCTAGAGTGAGAGAGAGAGATAACGACAAAGTCAAACTCAAAAACCAATTTTCTAGTCTTCTAGACACACCAAAATCTAAGCATATTATTTAATTCAATTCAATTAATTAATTGCTTTTCACTTTTTCATTTATTGCAAAGACCATTTAATTGAATTTTAATATTAAATATAATTCTGCATAATAATAAAAGACACTCTAACGCATGTGGGAATGGGGAATCCTTTTTTGAGTTTTAACTTTCAACCTTTTCTTCTTTCTCTCGTCTTGGAATTTGTTTTGTTGTATATATTTGAATTTTAATTAACGCTAAAAGGTAACTTAAGAAGAATTATATAAAAAATATAAATAAAACTAAACATAATCTTATATTTAAAGACAAGAAGAATAATAATTTTAGGATAATGCTATGGCCTTGGTCACCCCAAGAGGCATATGTATGGCACAATTAAGTGGATTGAGGAATCGTATTATACAATCCACTTTTATGAAACCATATTATCTTGACTTTTAGCGGCAGTTAAAGTTATCTATCAATTGATGAATTTGATTTTGGATCTTTATTTCTATCTTTATTATTATTTCCTTGGGTTCAAGGTAAGTAATTTTGGCTGTTTTTTAGTGGTGCGAATGTGAATGACGTGGCGGTGTGAAGAACTGACCATGTGAATAAGCACGTACGAGTAGACATGTTTAAAATCAAAACACATTAAGTGTAAAATCAAAGAATAGTTCCAAAAAAAAAATATCGCATAAAAACTTGTGGTTATTGATTTGATTTTTTTATTCAAACTGCAGAGATTGATTTTCAGTCTGACACACGATTTGATTGTCAAGTTTCACACACAAGAATAGAACTAAATCAAATTGCATCGTGAATATTTTGTTGTTGGGTATTTACTTTTTCAATTTTCATGAAGAAAGTATTATGAATATTATTTTATTATTTTTTAAGTTCGATAATTGCAACTTGAAATAAGTATTATGTGTTAATTCTATTTTTAAATTGAATGTTTGCTATTATAAAAGTTAAAAATAATTATCATTTTACTTTTAAGTTTAATGATTGAAACTTTTGTTTTCTATTTATACATTAATTTTATTATCCAAGTTCTGTTTAATTATTAACAAATTTTTTAAATAATTTTTAATATTTATTACCGGAGTTTTTAAATCATAACAAACTGAATCAAATAATAAAAAATTAATTTAATTTTTCATAAATAATTTAAGTTGAAACAAACTATGCTACACTTAATGTTTTTAATCTGATTTTGATTAAATTTAAATTAAAATCATAATAAACCACACTAGGACTACTCACATGGCCTTCCTTCTTCACTATCCCCAATCTATAATATCTATGTAGGAACAGATTTGTATGATCACCTGAGAGTGATAAACTGGGTACAATAATCTCAATTCGCATGCTAGCGGTCAACATTCAACCATCAATGTTTTTTGACCAATTTTCTTACTTTCTCACCTCATCCAACATAAAGAAAAGAAATAAATTAAAGACTTTTTTTAAGTTTATCGTGAAAGTGAGTAGCAGCAAGATATTTGAATAGACCACCATATTATTGGTCAACATTGTTACCATCACTGATGTGTGTGGAGTAACAAACATTCTTATAAATTTATTAAACTTTTAATTAGTAAGTTTTGTATCATACAATAAAAAATTATTTAATATTTTTAAAAGGAAACTAGTCTTTATTAAGCAATGGTACA
Organism: Glycine max; assembly: GCF_000004515.6. NCBI lineage: Eukaryota > Viridiplantae > Streptophyta > Magnoliopsida > Fabales > Fabaceae > Glycine > Glycine max. The sequence continues at coordinate 2,325,759 of NC_038256.2, read as the reverse complement.
ATACTTCATTGCAATATTAATTACATGAAAAAGATGTGCTATATTAAACAAGTCAATTCAGTATTTTTTTTATATTTGAAAAAAGGATTAGTATTCAACTACTATTAATTAGTAGCAAATATTTTTAATGCTATTTTTTGTAACTTGTATTTATTGTTATTTACAATCATATGAAAAATAGAATTTAATATTAATATTTTTTTACAAGTTTGTCTAATTATATTATTATATACGATAATTTTTTATAATAATTACTTATGAAATCACATTTAAATATAGGTTTTTTTAATTGAAATATGAAAACTAAAGACTAAATTGTAATTTTGGTTCTTCTAATTTTTTAAATTCATGATTTTGATCCACTTGATTTTTAATTGTAACATTTGGTCTTCTAATTTTATAGATTGTTGATTTTGGTCTCCAGATAAATTAACCTAATAATTGTGATTATTAGAGACATTAAATGAATTATAAATTAAATAAAATTTATTAATCATTAAATTTTTTAATAAAAGACTATTAAACCTAATGTAATAATATGGTGATGTGGTTGGTGGAGTTGTGGGTGTGCACAAGAGAGGTGGGCGAGATGTGTTTGTGGAAAAGAGAAGGAGCATGCTGTGAAAATTAGAATTATTAATCATTTTTATTGTTTTTTAATAAATAATGATTTTAATTAATTTATAATTAACTTTTCAAACTGAATTAAATCATGTCCCATTCCGAACATCCCTATAAATTATTATTGTAATTAATATCTTATTGTTGGATATCTATTTTCTAAATTTTCATGATTGAAAGAAAGTATTTTGAATATTGTTTTACTATTTTTTTAGTTCAATAATTATACCTTGAAAGCCAGTATTATGTCTAATTTTTGCAAGTTGAATATTTATTATTATACAACTTGAAAACAATTATTATTTTACTTTAAGTTTAATTATTGAAACTTTTATTGTCAATTTATACCATTGATTTTATTATTCAAGTTCTATCTAATTAATAACAATTTTTTTTAAGTATTTTTTAATTTTTATTACCAGAATTTTTAAATCGTAAAAATCAAACTAAATCAAAAATCTTAAAATGTTAACTTGATTTTCATAAATAATTTACGCCAAAACAAACTATGTTTTTTAATGTGATTTTCATTAATTTTAAGTTAAAGACATAATTAAAAGGCTTACATAAAGTCTGGCTTGGCCTAAGAGCCTATTTAAAAGTTTGCTTAAAGACGTCTTTGATTAATTAATTATTTTAAAATTTAGTGAAATACTAACTAAAAAACGAAACTTATAAAATTTTGTATAAGTAATGCATAAATCTAAAAAAAATTGTTAAACAAAAATCATATTGAATTCAAGTCGTTAAAACACAAAGTATATCAAAAGAAAATGAAAAAAAAACATAATATTAAAAAATGTATAGATTAGAGATGATTTATACTAATGAAGCCGAACAAAAATATTTAAATTGTCTGAAAATGTCTTTACAAAATATTATTTTGCTTGTAAGTATTGATCGGGTTGCATTATCCTTCTAGCTTCACTCTCTTTCTTTTTAAAAATTTTCCAAGTGAACTCTCCAAGCACTATCTCACATCTACCATACAATTAGAAGTTTTCATCCTTATTTACCATATTTACCATCCATGTAAATATGATATTCATTCCATTGTATTTCAAAAATTAAATCCAAATCAAATATTAATGGCTGTTTATTGTATTGAAATTTCAATTTCAAAATTAGAATTACCCACAGATTTTTTTTTTCTTCTTCTTAAACATGTTCCTTGTAGGCATCCTATGTTGTGTGAAGACCGACTCATCCACAAGTAAATTGACATGTTCAGGTGAGGAAATCTTCTTTTATTTTATATTTCTAAATTAAATTAATTAATTAAATAGGTAAGTTATATATATATATATATATATATATATATATATATATATATATATATATATATATTATAAGCACAAGATCAAATGATTAGAAATAATAATTATGTTTGATAATATTAGTTGAAAAAAAAAATCATGATTTATTTAAGAAGGATAACTAATAATTTTGATAGATGTATTAAAGATAAAAGATGCTAGAACATATAACATATGCAACAAAAACTTGTTTACATGTGAGTTAAATAATATTTTTCATGGTAAAAAATAAAAAAAAACAAATGAAATGATTTAACAAAAATAATTTATAATTTGAGTATTTCTTGTTTTATTTAATTTACTTTTTAAGCTTTAAACATTATTTAAAAAAAATCAACCACAAAAAACTAAATATTAAAAAACATCATCTAATTTCAGTTGAAATTGAAGGAAAAATATATTATATTAATGTTATTATTTAAATTGATACTTAAAAAATTGATTAATTTCATGTTAACTTAATTTCAAATATATTTGCATTATGTTATCTTTTCCTTTCATTGGAATTATTTCTGAAAACATACAAAGTCATGTATTTTCATAAATTTTGTTTTTAGTTTTATTATGGTTAATTATATTTTAAATTAAAATAGTTCTAAAATAGTTTTTTCATTAAATGTTTTTTGTGAATAAATATCATAAGAAATTAAACTTTATTAAAATAAATAAATATTTTTTATGATTACATTTCAATCCAATATTCACAAAGAGATATATTTTTATCAATGAAAAAATCTTGCATAATTTTCATTTGCAAGGTCTAAATTTTTTTATGATACAAAAATGTTATTTAAATAATTTTGTATAATTATTTTTTTGTATGAGTATTGAAGAGATGCAATGCATAAATTTTTTTCTCTCTCCGTGTCTATAGATAAGTAGTACATAACTAAGAATTTATAAATTGATTCAAATCAATCATTATTTAATTTTCTAAATAATAATATATTTATTAGAATACTCAAATTAAAGTTGTTAAAAGCGCCAAGGGTGGTGTGAGCTTGTGTTGATGGGAAGAGGAGTGAGTAGGTAGCATTGTGATTTTTGTGGGATTGAAATGTTGGGGGTTGAAGTGCAAGGGAATTTCTTTCATATTATTCACTATGGAAGCATAGTTTATATCTTTGTTTCATGCGTTTTCAATCGTAGGGTGTTGTTGCTTCTTTGTGTGTGCATGAAGGGTTAGGTAACAATGTGCATGATCATCTCGTGTTTTTTTTATTTTTGTTTTACCATTTTGATTGTATTTTATACTTTTGAATCCTATAGAGGTATATTTTGTGCTTTTCTAAGTTTTCTTTAATAAATTTTGATTGGCCGTTAAAAAAACATTGTTAAAAGTTTAAATAAACTAAAGACTAATATATGTAATAGTTATCATATATATATATATATATATATATATATATATATATATATATATATATATATATATATATATATATATATATATATATATAACTTTTGAAGATAATAATATATTTTTTGATAAATTTTTATGGCTAATATATGTAATGATTGACTGATTATATTTTTTTTAAAAGTATTATAAACCTAAATCAACAATAATAAATATTTGTTTAAGGTATTTAACGCAATAGTATTAATATATATAATAAATATAATAAGTTATAGTCATCACAGGTATTATGAAATAATTAGGGTAACAGTATTATTTAATAATCCGTACCAGAGGAGATTATGTGCAAAAATTAAGATAACAATATTAATTGATCATTTATATTTTATTTAAATATATTTTTAATCCTTTAAATTTGGGTAATTATTTTTCTTAGTGCTTAAAAAATTATGTTTTTATTAGTTTCTCAAATTTTTGAAAAATTGCTTTTAGTCCCTCTCATTTTTGTATTCATGGTGTAATAATTTGTGGGACAGTTTTCCCCGTCAGAAATATTTTTTTAATTTAATTTATTTAAAATAATTTGTAACATTTTAAAGTACTAGAATATGCAAATAAATCACAACAATTTCACATTCATATTTTTATTTTTATTTTTAAAAATACTAGAATATGTAAAAAAACCATCACCAAATCATACAAATATAATATTTTGATGATTTAAAATTGTTAGTAGTCATTTTTTTAAAAATAATTTTTTGTGGTTAAAGATGCCAAAAATTATGAAACTATGAAGAAAGATAAACTAAAAATATTTTTTCAAACAAATTAAGGGATAAATAATTTTTTTAAGAACAAAAAAAAGTTACCCAAATTTGAAGGATTAAAAAAATATTTAAACCTTTATATTTATCCATTATTTTTACATTAATAATTAATAACAATATTTAATATAATATAATAAATTATTGTCATGAATATCATTATAATAAATAAATTTTATAATTTATTAAATAATAAAATATAAAATGATGATAGTAAATATAAATCATGATCATAATTTATATTATTATTATTAGTTTGAAATGTTGAAATCATAAAAATCTTACGAATCATAGTATACTCGTAGTTTTAGTTTTGAATATCTTAATCATAAGAAAATGTCGGCTAAAAATTATTTTATAAATTAGTTTGAATTAAAATATAAATACTTGTATGATTAGGTTGAATATTCAAATCATAATTTTTTTAATTCAGTCAATTTTTTAGACAATTCAGTAATTATTATGCATGATTTTGGTTTTAACAGAGGAGAATAAAATAATTAATTAATTGTATTTAATAAAGAAAAATGAAACAAATAAATATGAAATTGATTTATTTAGTTGAGAACAAGTTATATATATATATAGTCCATTGAGGCATAGACATATGCACTTTAAAAAATAAAGTTAAAATATATTAAATCTGTCAGTTGCCTTACAGGTAAACACAGACACGAGCATTATCTAAGTGACTTGTTCATGCCCGCTTATAATCACTAAGAAGTTCTTTATATTAAATTAAATTGAAATACATAAATGTTATAGACTATAATATACTCTTACTCTTTTATGAGAAAATTATATAATTAGTTAAACTATAATGATTCGTTTAAGTTTAAAAAAATATAAGAAACTATATTAAATAATTTAAAGTGTTCTTTATATTAAATTAAATTGAAATACATAAATGTTATAGACTATAATATACTCTTACTCTTTTATGAGAAAATTATATAATTAGTTAAACTATAATGATTCGTTTAAGTTAAAAAAAATATAAGAAACTATATTAAATAATTTAAAGTGTACTTTAAGATTAAATAAAGATGTAAAGATCTTTTTACGAACTTTAATTTATTTTAGTAAATAATTGAGAAAATTTAAGTTCTAATGTCTATGAAAAGTTAAATAACAATAAACCTATTTTGTAACTATTGAACCAGTGACCAAATTTAAAAAGAGTAACAACGTCATGTGTTGAGATAAAAAAGATCAGACCGTTGGATAGTGATATATAATTTAGCCTATAAAATAAATTAGACTAAATCTTTTATCAAAAATCTATTTAATTAGAAAGGTTAGGCCTTAGACTGTTTAGAAAGCCTATTAGACCTAACAGACCAGTCTATTAAAAAAATATAAATTAAATATTTATTTGTATTAAATCACATTTATTTTACTTTTTAAATGTTACAAATAATCATCTTTTTAAAGAGTGAAGCTATAACTTTATTGAAATATGCATTTATGTCTTATTTAAAAGTTTTAAATAAGTTTGATGAATATTATATTAAATCTTAAAAATATGTTAATATGATATAAACAAGTTAAATTTAATTCTTATCAAGCCTAATATATATTTTTTAATCTTTATTTTACTTTTGAATTATCACAAAGTAGATCGTAAGGGTTGTTTGGCTTTGAGATGGGAAAAGAAGAGAATAGGTGAGAAGAAAAATAAGTAAAAAATAAGGTGGAAATAAAAGTGATTTGGTTAAAGAGAAATAAATGAGGATAAAATAATTTTTTTGAATTAAAGTTAGTTGGTAATTTTTTGATTTTTCCCCTCCAAAAGGTTAGGTTACTATCTTAGCAGAACTTTGGGGCTGGATGTCTTTAACCCTTATTGTGTGTGCCTGATTATCTAAAAAAATTCAGTTTATTAAAAAAATATTAACCATTTGATTATATTTTTTCATCTTTTAATTTGAGAAAAAAAGTTTACACAAATAGTTATGATTTATGTTCTATTTTATTTTTACGATTTTAATAATACTACATTTTGATCCGTTATTTTATTTTTGATTTAATTGCAAATTTTATCACATCAAATTTTCATTATTTTACTAATTTTATCACTTAAATTTTATTTTTATGAATTTTATCACTTAACTTTGATAATTTTGCGAATTTTACTATTTGACTTTCAATATTTCACAAATTTTACCATCTAAATTTTTTATTTTTGTGCATTTTACCATCATGGCACTACTGGCAAAATTGCATTTTTGGTTCCTCAGTAATTTAATTCACGAATTGATTCCTCTTATCTTGTAAAATCGTGCAATGTTGGTCCCCTAGTGTGGAAGCAATGCCTTCTAAGATTATTTTGATGATGCCAAAGAATCAAGAGTCAAGCAAGTTTCAAGAATCAAGAGTCAAACAAGTTTCAAGAATCAAGATTCAAGAATAATCAAGATCAAGATTCAAGTAAAGAGAAGACTCAATCAAGATAAGTACTAAAAAGTTTTTTCAAAAACATTGAATAGCACAAGAATTTTTTAAAAAAGAAAAATATTTTACCACAGAGTTTTACTCTTAGGTAATCGATTACCAGTAGCCAACATTGTTTTCAAACTGATTTACAAAGCTGTAATCGATTACCATGAGCATGTAATCGATTACCATGAGCATGTAATCGATTACCAATGTTTTAAAACGTTAGATTTCAAATTTCAAGAGTTACAACTTGTGATGAAAAAATTTCAAATCATTTCAAACTTGTGTAATCGATTACACAATACTTATAATCGATTACCAAAGTTTCTAAACATTTTGATTTTCAAATTTAAACATGAAGAGTTACATCTGTTGATGTGTAATCGATTACACTATGATGGTAATCGATTACCATATAGTGTAATCGATTACCGGTGACTGATTTTGAAAAATTACCAAAAGTCCCAATTCTTAAAATGATTTGTTTTTGAAGAGTTTTTCAAAAGTCACAGTCTTTAAGTGACTAGTTTTCAAAAAGAGTCACAACTTTTAAAGTGACTAGTTTTCAAAAGAGTCACAACTTTTAAAACTAGTTTTAAAGAAATTGTCAAAAATCACAAACTTTAACTTGAGTCATCAAATGATTATAAATATGTGACCATGACACAAATTTAAAAGAGACTGATTCCTTTCATGCATAACAAGATTTCTTTCATTCATTTCTCTTCATCTTTATAAAAGTTTTTGTTCAATACTTTCTCTTTCAAGAAGAGTTCATTGACCAAAAATTTGTGCTATTCTTCTTCTTCATTCCTTCTCTCTTGCCAAAAGATTCAAAGGACTAACCGCCTAAGAATTCTTTTGTTTCTTCCCTTCTCCCTCTTGACAAAAGATTTCAAAGGACTAACCGCCTGAGATATTTTCTGTTTCTTACAAAAGATTTCAAAGGACTAACCGTCTGAGATATCTTTTCCCCTTTCCCTTTAAACAAAAGATTTCAAAGAACTAACCGCCTGAGATATCTTTTGTTTCCCCTTACAAAGATTTAAGGGACTAACCGCCTAAGAATTCTTTGTCTTAACACATTGGAACGTGCATCCTTTGTGGTACAAGTAGAGCGTACATCTACTTGAGTTGTTATACTGAGAACAAGAGAGGGTACATCTCTTGTGGATCAGTTCAAGTGGAGCGTACATCCACTTGGTTGTTCAAAGAGAACAAGGGATGGTACATCCCTTGTGGATCTTTGCTTGTAAAGGATTTTACAAGGTTATTGGAAATCTCAAGAACCGGTATTTGCTTGGGGGCTGAATGTAGGTACAGGTTGTAGCCGTACCAGTATAAATCTTGTGTGTGTCTTCTTCTTTCCTACACTCTTTAATTTCCACCTTGTACTTTTATTTCCGCTTTACTTTTTGTCTAAGTTATTGTTTCTGTTCTTTACTTTCTCATAACTTAGTAGTAAAGCCTAATTGAATCTAGTAATATTAAGAAGGATAATTTTTTAATTAGTCAAGACACGTTCATAATTAATTCAACCCCCCTTCTTAATTATTCCGAGGCCACTCGATCCAACACCCAGGCCACAATTGGACGTTGACCGTTAACAAGTGACGTTGACTGTCACGTGTCACTTTCTTATTGGATCATACTTGTCACATGTCATGTTCTGATTGGTCAATGAAAACAACAATGCATTTCATCTTTCATAGAGTTGACATCCAATCAGAACATGACACGTGACAGTCATCATTCAATAAGAAAATGACACATGACAGTCAACGTTACTTGCTAATAGTCAACGTCCAATTGTGGCTTGGGGGACCAACATTGCATGATTTTACAAAATAGGAGGACCTAATTCGTGAATTAAATTACTGGGGGACCAAATCCGAAACTGGAGATAAACTGGGGGACCAAAAATGTAATTTTGCCAAAATGATATAAAATGACAATTTCTACACGGGTGGCAATTACAACCGAGATCAAATGTTAAAATCATCCATTTTCTATCAATGATGGTACAATGCGCACAAATTGAAAATTTAGATGGTAAAATTTACAATTAAGTTTTTATTTTTTAGGTTCAATTTAGTCTTTTTAATTTTTAAAAGGTTTAATTGGATCTTAATTTATTTATAAGGTTCATCCTTTTATTTTTAAAAACTTCAATTAAGTTGTTTATTTTTTAAAATTGATTCAATTTGATCACATTTAAAATCAAAATTTACCTCTTTTTTAGAAAATGAAAGAAAACTGGAAATAAATTTAACTCATTTTAAGAAATGAAGGACTTAAATAAACCTTTAACAATAAAGGAATCAAATTAAACTTAATAAACAAATCAAAGGATTAAATTGAATTTTTAAAATAAAATTATCAAACTAAATCTAAAAATTAAATTAAAAAAACAAAATAACAATTAAACCTTTTAATATAGCATCAAAAGTTATGGTTTCTGTCGTCTATATATGAAAAGTAAAATTGCACTTAACCTATTTGATTGAACGAGTGATCATTAATTTTAAGAAGACAGAACCATATTCCCAATTAATTAATTGATACAACTTTTTCTTTCGAAATCCGTCCCAAAACATGTGCTGGGGTAATTGATGTCTAAAATAAGTAAAGTTAGTTCGTTAGATCGATACACATAAGTTTATGTAGTGGGTCAACCGTGTCTCATCCTGCTACTTTTGTGTAAATAACAAAAGTGGCGATCAATCACCTTGCTTAACTTGCTAAAATAATGGAGAATCTGAATATATTATATATAATCAGGTATATGTATACATGCAACCTCACATGCATATTCAGTTTACAGCATTTCCTCCATAATATGATGGATGTGCCCGACACATTGCTAATGATTTTCAATATGATAATGAGGGAGGGTGAACAAAACCTTTGAATCGTGCTCAATAAAGATCTGTCTCTTAGTTGTCCCAGTTATGCATGTCCGTACGCATTTTTACCCACTAATTCCCATCATAACACCTCAGTCATTAATACCTAATGAACAATTAAATAAGTAATTAAAAATATATATAGTTGATGGGTATATCTCAGTTGGTAACAAACTTTAAGTTTATTGAAAAAGATCTGAGTTTAACCCCCACAAGATATTCTCTTGGAGATGGATGAAGAGTCTAAGTGTGATTATATTCCGAATAAAATGATATCCGTTGCTGTTAAACAAAAATATTAAAAAATATAAATATACTTAACCTCATTGCCTGTGCAACATTTACGTTAATTAGTCTATGTGAGTTTATATATTTATTACTTTTAGCTAGATTTTCAACTTTAATATATAGCTCTTCATTAATCCAAGAAAGTTTGGCGCTTATATTAAAAACTCTAGTGCATGATCCACTCCTACTTTTCCTTTTGCCTAAGGGAACAGGTTTTGTGATGTGCTACGATTTTTTTAAAGTGCAATTTATTGAGATGCCAATGTTTGTCTTTTTACATGAAAATGTGCTAGGCATAAACCTCCATGCAATGGGGCAGAATCACTTTTGTGTAAATAAAAAGAAAAACGTAGAATAAATTCACGTTATAATGACTGTAATTTCAAACGAATTAAGTTTTATATTACATATAGTAATAGGCACTATAGTAGCATCTTGGATCCCAATCGCTTCCACTCAGCCCCACCTTTTTGTTTAGTAATTAATATGATAGGTTACATCAGTTACCTCTAAAAGCAGCTAATAATAAACTTAACGTCTTCATTACCAGTATGAGAACTTTAAAGGTTATAGGTTTTTACTGCAAAAGCGTGTGTAGGCGAATTAACAACTAAGTCCATAGCTATAGGCATCATTAGCATGCATTTGAACATGTATATTCAAGCTAGCTAACTATGGGTTGGAAGAAATTAAAGCTTAAAATTTGAGAAACGTGTGATCTAGTTTACACATCTAGATGGTTGATATGAAAGTCGAATTTTAATTTTCATTTCTCAATGCTTAATCAAAGAAACAAAATGGTCTAAAAAATCAAATTAAAAAATTGACTAAACGAGGGGAATGAGTGTTGGCTGACATTAGTTTTAAGCATTATTCTTGAAAAGGACATTTTAGTATAAAGGATTTGAAAATTTGAAGCTGGTATTTTCAAACACCTAACATGCATGTATTGTTCTAATTGCCTTCCTTCCCGGATCAACCAATCAATTTCCTTATGTACATAATGTAAATTATTTAAAATTTAAAACAATATATAAATTAAGGAGCTGAATGTCAAACCACTTGGTATTCGATCATACACTTTGAATCAGTATGAGAAATTATTCAGGGAAGTTGTCAATTAGACTTCTCATATATGTCGTGCTTCATGGGTGTACATCATTTTATAGTCCAATTGCTAAGTTGGTCAAATTTGCAACGTTTTAGGCGAGAATATATAGGTCAAGAACACACACACACGCACAAAACATAAATATTTAAATTATTATTATTAAATATTTTATTATATTACATATGAATAAATTAGAGATAAAAATTTCTAAAATTGAAGGAAAATTATACAATATATATATAAGTCAAAAGACTCAAACGTCAAAAATAACTTTTGTCAAAATTTAAATTCAATTTATCTAAAAAAAGAAATGTATCTTCAAAATAATATATTGTATTAATATTTGCAATCAAAATTAAAAATTAAAATAATTTAAGTAATAATATTTGAAAATAACGAAACTTATAAATAAAAAGCTACAAGTTCAATAATGTAAAGGGAGTTATATCATATAATGAGGAAGAAAATAAATCTTATAAGGATATAAACCTTGATACGTTTCAATTTTACAAAGAAAAAATATTAAAATTTTCAGAAAAAATTTAAATATTTTTTATCGATAAATATTAATTATTAATAAAAGAGATTGAACTTATAATTTTTTTCATTTTTCTTATTTTCTTAATCATTTAATCAATCTTATATCTTTATATTTAAATTCAAATATTTTTAATTCGAAAAAAACAAAAAAAATATTTTAATTTAGAAAGTGACATTTAGTTATTAGGCATAATCGACACAGTTTCTAGTATGCTCTCGTTAGGTCTATCAGATGTAACAAAAGTCTAAATATGTGATTTTTTTTTCTTGTAAAGAATGCACCGGCCTTCTTAGAATATGAGTACGGTTAACCTAGATTTTCACGTAAGATATTTCGTAGAGAAAGGTATCCATTGGATTGTCACTTTCACGGAATCAAACAAAGAATACCTCTCCCATGCAAGGTCTTGCATCAAACCTTCAACTGATATGGAGCCTACATATCATATTCTTCACAGAAAATTTATTATTATTTTTTGTATGATATATTGCAAAATAATAGAAGTTTGATAAAGAATAATGATATTGACAGGTAGGTTGAATAAAAAGGAGCAGTCACCCCACCTTGTCCGTAGCAATCTATAACATTTTCCATTTTTAATTTCCCTCACAAACACGCATAATATGAAGAAGAAGAAAAGGTATATAAGATAAAAGCGAAAAATAAAAGTAGTGGCCAACAAAAAAGAAACATAAATATTGACAGATGGATTCCTACATCCACTTCTCCCAATAACTTTCTCTTTCTCTCTTTTCCATGTCCTTCTTTATTATTGCTTGCTTCCATGATCAAAATATATCATAGATTCCTTCAATACTATACTTATATCAACCTCTAATTACCTTGGAAGAAAACAAAGGTATCTTAAACAATGAAAGAACTTCTTTTCTGTTCATTTAATTTTAAAAAGAAATTAAAGTATAAAAAAAGCATAAAAAAGTTCATGTACTTATATAATTAGATAAGTAGTTATAAGACTGATTTGGGATGGATATTTTTTGTACACATACTTTTGTTGATAAAAAAAACCTATACAATTAAGTAAAATGTTATAAGATTAATTTGATAGTGAAAAAAAAATGAAAAAAAATTGTGAATTTAATTTTTTCATTAAAAGACATAATAATTAACCGCTAACATAAGTACAGAAAAAAAAACTTATACAATTAGGTATGATAGATTTACTTGTGCAAAATTAATGATAATTATGAAAACACTTTTTTTTATTTATTTTGCAATCTAACAGATGTTGTTAGATATTGTTACAACAGATGTACATATGCTTTTCAGCTTAGCCCAAGGTAAACCAAACTTGGTGTGCTGGACAAATAAAGATAAGAACAAATATTTAAATTATATGTATAAAAAAAGGAACAAATTACTAAAATTGATGTGGAAGTTTCAAATTGGGGGCTTGAAACGTGTGTCCATGGATTAGATGCGTTTTTAGTTGCTGAAGTAAACATTGTCCTTTATAATGAAAGTTTCAAAACCTAACTGTAGAGGCAATGTTTGGTTGCATATGTTTATATTACATGTGGGCTTGAAAACTCACATACATGGATACGACACAAAATGCCAAGTGTCTCTAAATTAATATAGATGTACTTTACTTTCGATGTCTATGTCATCCTTATCGAGGAAAGATCCATACAACTTTTCCAATTGGCCTTAAAATGTATAAAGGTTCTCCATAGTAGCCTCTAATAACAATTATTTCTATAAATAATGCAGTTTTTTCTTTGAAGAGCATCAACTGCCACGAATTAACCATCTGTGTTTCGCTTTATCTTCTCACAATTACACACAAATATATATGAAATGAAAACTTTTCTTATATATTATAAAAAAAATAGAAATATAAATACGTCCTTAAGTAATATTAGAATTCGTTAAAATTAAATGAAAAACAAAAAATATATTTTTTTGTTGAAAAAAAATACACTACTTTTTAAGTACTTATTTAATCATTAATTATTTTTTAATTTTAACAATAAATTATATTTTCTCATTTGTATATATATATATATTGATGATGATGAGAGGGGATGGAAACTGGCCAAAGAATGTTCATGTATTTGGTTATACTCAATTACTAATAAAGATTTTTCGTACTTTGTTATTTCTCTCCTCCCCCGTTCCTGTGAGTTTTCACTAATAAAAAAGTAAAGAAAATGATATCGTTGTCCAATAGGTTAAGTAAGGGATAATATTTAATTTAATAGATAACCCCTATTGTAATTATCACCGATAGTATAATGTGATCTTTATAGCCAGCACGGGGTGAAGAGGATCACTTTATTTGGTGCAATTTTGGAGTGGATTTGCGGTGGTAGCTAAATGATAGTTAAATGGAACCTAATGAAAAAGTGTCATCGCTTTTATAGCTAAAGAAGGAGAGCAGAGGGTCCCAAAACCCTCAAAGATATAGACTTTTGAATAATTAATTAATTAGTTTGAGTGATTATTGACCAAGTCTAAAAGGAAACTGATCTTGTTATTTTAATCGCAATGCTAATCAAGATTAACTAACTGATTTGACCCCATTGTGTCTTATTCATTGACACTGCCTCATACAGCATAGATATATAACTTTAATATAAATAAAGGCAATGCTACATTAGTGCAAATCGATGTTTTAGGTACCTAAATCTTCATTGCTTTCACATGATCGAACCTGGCCATGTTAACTTTTATGATACCATCGCAAGCAATTAAGCTGTTCACGATTGGATGTTGGTTTTAAAAACAAAAATCAGGAAAGTCCGGTGTATGTTCTTTTGCACCCAGAATAATAAAACAAAGCCAAGAATAGGTTAAGAATTTCATTAGAGAGAAGAGAAACACCAACATGTGTATTTTAATTTTTTTTATGTCATCGATAATTCGCTAGGTCTTTTGTTTTTGCCGTCTGCTTGCTTCAGAGAGAAGATCAGGTCTCATTAATAGCCTCCTTAATCAATTGATGCCTAGTCTTTTTCAAGAAATGGAAAAAAAGAAAGAAAAAAGAACATAAGTCCACATTACCAATAATAACATACTTTGTTAATAATTAGAAGAATGAATTAAATAATCTTTGAAAGATGATTAATTATTTAATAAAACAATTTTAACACTTATGAGAAATAAAACAAGTAATCATTTATTTAATTGAATAATTATGTTTTATGTCACATTTTCTTTTCAGGTAAAGAATTCTTAAGGATAAAAATCCCTATATATATATATATCATACATAATTAACATTGAACTCAAGTGCATAATAATTTTCACTATATAATATAAAATATGCAATATTTTTCACAATTTAAATAAATGATATTTGAACTTGTGTATCACTACAATTACATATTATAATATATTACATAGTTTATCATTTCACATTTCAAAATTACAAAAATATTATCATTAACATAATTTAATTTTTTAATTTCTCTAATACCCCCATGTGTATGTACAATTTATTTAAACATAATTAAGCATTTTATTTTCTTGAAGCATTTTCTAGATCGACAATGATGGAAACCATGATTATATAAAATCAATCAACATTTGATTTACTGGAGGCTTCTCAGAAATACGACCTTAATTATTTATCAAGCAATTCTATTCCAACTTAATTAGTCGCACCACAAGAACAAGAATGACTAGACATTTGAAAACCAATTTGTCGATTTGTTATCATCTTTGGATCCATCTTTTCAAGGCCAACCAATCAACATTTGTCCTTGACGCATGTACATAGGCATTACAGGCTTATAGCTACAATTTCAAAGTAGCCGCAATAAATAATTAAATAAATAGAAACTTCTTGTGAGTATTTAGGGATATAATTGCATTATAAATATATATACAAGGAACAGTATATCTGTATATGTCTATCATAACTGTCATCTATAAATGTGAAATGAATATATGTGCTGCGCGTAGGGTTGAAATTGCAAAGACAAAATGATGTATCATATCCTTAGCAGTTTCCATCGAAGAAAGTAAGAGAAAAATTCAAATATATATATCACAATTAAGTTGGCCAAGACAATATGGCAAATGAGAACAATAAATTCGAACCAAACTGATGGAGATTTGGTGCGTCACTTTCTTGGAATTTCTCTTTTGGAGGCAGCCGGATGAGCACGATAGCGAGGAATTTGTGCGTATTATAAAATAGTTTTGAAAGAAAATTATAATAATAATCTTAGTGTTGTCAAGAGTCACGTACATTAATGAAACTATTATATTCGACCCCACAAAGAGGGTGTGGACCAATCTCAACATCAATGTTGTTGTTGTTGTTGTAGTGACGTATAGATGGGATGATTGTTTTCTTTGTCTCCATTAGGAGTACTTGGTTGGTTTTTAGTGACGAAATTGATATGATTAAATATACGTTTTTGTTTTGTTTAACACAAGTGGAATAATGCACCCCACACCCTGATTTTTCCAAGAGTTGGCGGAATAGGACTACTATTAATATTATAAGTCTTTTTCATGCACTAATCACATGGGCTAAGGTAATTTTTTTAAAATAATGCATCATTTATTTGCTTAATTAATTTAATTTGTACCATTGTATCAACTTTTTGTTTATGGTATCTAATATCACTACTACTGTGTATGGGTAACGTGTCGAGGGCAAACATATGGCATATATTGGCATGCATGCGTCAGAAAGTTCATAAAATAATGAAAGTAGGACTAGGACATACTGAAATCATCACATGCGAGACATTTTCTTTTTACATATGTTAAAGTGCAAAGGGTCACGCCTCTTTAATATTTATAGGTGATCTTTCACTTGTCTAAGTTATACTGAGCAGAATGCGACTATTTATTTAATAAGATTGCGATTGTCATTAATTGGACAATGCACATAATGTATTCGTTCTTGATTACATTATCTGATGTTGAAAGTGACAGTAATAAAACATTTTTTAATCAACAGAAATAAAACATACTGAATATATATATATATAATCCAGAAGCTTCATCATTTTGCTAATGCTTTTTAATTTTAACTGTTTTTACTCCTATTATTCTGAAGTGTCACTTAAGAATTTTTGTTTGAAACAGACTTAGAATAATTTACAAGAATAGTAAAAATAATAATTATCTTATATAACTAAGAGGAAAAAGTGATTATAAGACTAACTTATCCTCTTTGTTAAAATAACATAATTGTTAATAATTCAACTCTATAAAGAAAAGAAATTAACTTATCTAGTTGCAAGCATTAGTAATTTAAAATTAAAAAAACTGTAAAATTGTAATACTCAAGACAATAAGTACGTACTAAGCATTGGTGTAATATATTTTTTTAATACCTATTAACATAATAGGTAAGAAGAATTGATGTAAAAGGAGATGGAAAAAATTGTAAAAATAGTAATAAATGTATTTTTATTATTATGGAATGATAAATAATATAAATGAAAATTGCAAAAAGTATGATTTTTTAATTAAGAATGTAGGAAGTATGTTCTAATATTCTATATATAGTATATAAATATGAATCCTCATTCTCATGAAAAAAATGATTCCTCATTGTTTAATAAAACGTTTTTTAGGATGAAAATACCGAGCTTGAAATATAAATATTTGTAACATAAGTAGGAAATTCTTTGCATGATATCATCAGTGACACGCAATGGTTTTATATAGAATATTAAATCATATTCCTTAAATCCTTGTATAGTTTCTTAAATTAAAATTAAGTATTTTTTTAATTTCAATCATTTTCGTATTAAATATTGACACGTACTACAACAAAACAAATCTCTATTTTAATTAAGAAATAATACCAAATTCGTACTAGAAAATAAATTCACAGTTTTTTGCCCCTTATTATATAAAATGCAGTGCAACTTTTCGTTAGCTTTAAAAAAAAAACTGTAACTTTTCATTGAGTAAAAAGGCTTTGTAAAATATATCTTGTTATTTTTTGATGGTGTCTTGTCCTCCACCAGAAAAAAAAAATTGAAATTAGTTTGGTTGTTTGTTGGATATTTATAACCGCGAAAGAAAAGTCAATTCTTATTTCTTTTATCAAAGTGTCTCATGATAATGTTTAAATAACCTAATTACAAACAGACAATAACCGATGACAAATGAAATTAAAATCAAACTAAGAATTTGAACACCGGAAATAATAAATGAAATTAAAATCAAAATAAGAATTTGAACACCGGAAATAATAAGTTTGAATATTTGATAATTTTATTATATATCATCATCAATCTGTGTCAGTCAACTTTGCTCCTCCAAACACCTTTAATTTTATCGAGCAATTGATTAGTTATGTGGCTTATTTGCGCAACACAAATTTCCATCTTAAGCCAAAGATAAATGTCATAACAAACAACATTGCTAATTAATGGACCAGTCATTTCGGGAAAACAATGACAAGCTAAACAGTTCCAATAAGGGCAAGACATATTGGCATGTAATTGTGTCATTTTCAACAAGTGTGCCTGTAATTATAAGCTGATTTAGACCATTTAGCAATGCCATCATTTATTCATATGGTAAATTTATATATTTTTAATTACTTTTTAAACTATATTATTAATATAAAATATATACTTATTTTATTGATGATTAATTTTTATGGAAGAATTTAATTAATCACTTTTAATTATGTTTCCACTCAATTGACCTTCAACCTTATTTAGTGGAACACCTTATTTAAAGGGCTTCTATTCAAATTAATGATTTATTAATTTTTGTTTTATTATTTCATTTCTTTTGTGTTTTATATATTTTTTTTCTGTAGGTACAATTTGTCTTCAATGTTCCTGACCTATCTCGCAAATCGTGATTATTATATATAATGTGGTTCTCATCTATAACACGTTCCATCTAACTTTAGATTCAAGGAATCAAGATAACAGTTTTTTGAAAGAGGAATCAAGATAACATTGGGATTAAAACCTTCGTTAGGTGAAACATCTACCGGTTAGACAATGACAAATAATTAATCGTCTCTCAGTCTAATCCATTGTGCCTTATAAAATGCCGCCTGAATTGATGCCCCTTTTTTCTACGTAATTGTTTGTTAATTAATTTGATAGTTATATTATTACTATTCATGGTCATCGAATAATTAATTGATAATTCTATTATTTGCTGTTACCACCCGTCAGCGACGATCCTTAATTTCCATTGTTTCCTTCTTGCCTGACTTGTCGCGATGCAACCTACGTGAACAAAACATATTGACTTCCTTAAAATTGTTTTAATTTATGGAATCATGATGTCATAATCAAAGTGTTAATTGTAAAAATTGCATCTATTCCTTGAAATAAAAATATTTTCAATATAGCAAAAGAATTTTCAATAAATAATTCTATTAACAAATAAATATTTAAAGATGAAATATAAAATTCATTTTTTAATTATGAGTTTTTTTTGTTAAACAAGTAAATTCATAGTTTTCAACTTATAAAAAAATTTCTAATATTTAATGCGAATTACAATTATAATTTCAATAAACATATTCATTTTTGTTACTATAGTATAATAGCTCATAGGATTATTAATAAGGAAATTTTGATAAAAGTGTGTTCAATTTAATGATTGGTATTTAAATTATTTCAATAATAATAAAAAGTAAGGATTAGAAGCGTAAATATTTGAGAAGAATTGAAGACTAGAAAGGATAAATGATTTAAAAATGTGTAGTAAAATAAACAAACATGAATTCATAAAAGATAATAATTGAATACATACACGATGATTCGCTAAACCTTTACCCAATTTTTTATGATAGATATTATTGGTGTCTAAGGAATTAAGTGATTGTGTTTCAATCTCCGAAAATTGACGGTCAATAGTTTTATTTATAGACCTCTAATACTAACGATCGACTTATACGATTTTGACACATGTACAAAGATATTCTTAAATACATTGATATAATACTAGTAATTATTTTCGCATAACTTCTCTGCACCCGTGCCAGCTGGTACTTCAATTTGTCAAAAAATACTTCATTCTCCAACACTTTTCAATCATACGTGCATGAATGAAATTATCAAAGTCACCAGTCTCAATCGAAATTATTCACTTCGATTACATAGTCCTGTTTCTCGAACTTTAACCCATTTTTCAATTGCTTTTAAAGGAATTCTATTACTCATCTCAAGCCAAATATATCAAAATTTAATTTCCATGACTCAATCAAATTTTACATAGCAAAGGTAACACACATTATATTCTTTCCCCAATGTTTGGGTGGACACGTAGATATGGAGGTTCATATTTGAACGGGGAATTCCCCTTAATTAAAGGGTTGTCTTACTGTTTATGGTACAAGTTCATTTAAGTAACCAGACTTAAATTTTATTATGTTTCCATTGTTGATTTTAATTTTTAATCAAACACAAACAACTCATTAGCCTTCAAAGGAGAGACACAATTGATTGTTGGGCTGGACGAAGACATATAGGCATCGAAAAATAATACAAATAAGGTACTTACTATATACACCCCCATTTCTGATTAGTACATCCCCATGGCCCTTTTGTAATTTTAATTATCCATTATACCCTTTTTCCTTAAAGAGATACATCCCTTGAAACTCCTTTTTCTTTTGCAAAATAATATATACCTATTATGGAAATGCATTTCTAGAACTATGTATATCAGTTCCAGAAATACATTTTTGGAATAGGTATATCTTATTGCAGAAAGACACTTATGATATTAGAAAATAAATGCTTATCTTACACCCCCTATTTGTTAGTCTTATTTTCATCCAATCTTATTTTTCTTGTGTAAAAAAGTATGATGTACATTGTATAATAGATAAGTCAACCATGGATATACCTTGAAACACAATGTCACATGGGAAACACAATAGTATGTAAAGGAGGTTTAAAGAATAATGAAGATGAGCAAGTATGGGAATTCAAAATTAGGATTTAATAATAATAATAATAATAATAATAATAATAAAGATGAGATATACCTTTAAAAGCAGTGTCATGTGAAGAAAAATGCACAATGTTACATGTAATATACACATTATATAATGAATATGAGATAAAAAAAATTAGGGTATAAAGAACAATAAAAATATGATAAAATAAGAATTCGGACATGATTTAAAAATCACTAATGATAGAATGAAAATAACACTCACAAACATGTGGACGAAAGATAAACATTCATTTTCTAATACCGAAAATATCTTTCTAGAATAACATATACCTATTGTGAAAATGTATATCTGGAACTATGTATCATAGTTTCAGAAATACATTTTTAGAATAGGTATGTTATTCTGGAAAGACATTTCCTAAAAAATAAAAATGAGTTCCAAGGGGTGTATCTCTTTAAGGAAAAAAGATATAATATGCAATTAAAACATAAAAATGGGAAATAGGAATATGTTTAGCAAAAATAGGGGTGTAAATAGTAAGTGTCCATAGTGGAAAAAAGGAGCTTGATACACAAATTGACTTTAGGCCCAATAAAGCCTTGGTTGGAAGGTCTTTTAGTGAAGAAAAAGGATGTGACCGAGACACGATAACTTTAAAGGAGTTGAGCATTACTATAAAAATCAAATTGGACTGGTCGGTCTGACCAAAACTTAGTGGCCTAACCGATTTGGTTCAACTATTGGATCAGTCAAGTAGTTAACCCAGATCAACTTGAATTAAATCGATCTGGTTTTGTTAAAATTGGTGGCCCTAGCGATTTCGGTAACCTAGATCAACTTGTACAACTTTATTTATAAAAATAATCGAAACAACGTTGTTTCAATCAAAACATATGTTTTGTTTTTGGGAACCAATTAGTCTCAGCCCAAGTCTATAAATAGTTTAACGCTATTCTTCTCTTCACCAAAGTGACAAACCCTAATTCTCACTGCCTCTTTCTCAATCTCTTCGGTGATGACCACCACCTCTCTGAATCTCGCTTGCATATGACCACTGGGTTGGAACTTTGTGAACATCACTAGTGCATAATCTGATAATCTACAAAAATTGATGTTCATCGTTGTGTTTGTTTGACGATTCCTTTGGCGCCGTTCAATCTGTTTCTTTCTTATTCCCCCTTCCTTTGTTATTTTCCAAGTATGCCTCTACATTCATTCTCAATGAATTTATTTCCTTCGCTTTTCTCAAACTTATGTACATTTTGTTATTTGTAGCAATGTGATTTGGGTTTCATTTCATCTTTTCCTATTTTGGTTTTCATAATGTTAAGTTTCAGTTCATCTACTAACAGTTTGTGTATATAGCCTATTTTGGATTGAATGGAAAACATGTATATAGCCTTTGTTGTTTTGATTTTGTTTGCCTATTTTTGATCTAGTCCTTTGTTTAGTCATGTTGGATTGATTCTTGAAAATTGAATGGAAAATTAATACCTAATCTTTTTAGGTGAAACAAATTAGCCCACCAAATAGATCATTTATGCTTGATTCTATCTTCTATAACTTAGACATGTTGATTAATGGTTCATTAGTTAAATAATTTGGAGTAGAGTAGCAAAGAAATTTTAGTATTGGAATATTATTAATTAAATGTATCTATTTTGGAAGCATAGTGAATTGAAATTTAGGAATGTTATAAATTTAGTGTATCTATTTTGGAATGAACTTTATTTGCAATTTGGGAATTGGGATATTAGGTACTTTATCATGATAATATGATTTTAATTTGTAGGTGGGTGGGTGAGTGGGTGTGTGTGTGTAAAATTTTGAATATATATTAGGTCAATTAGTGATTCACCTGTTTGACCATATGCCCATTAACCCAACCTAGTGTCTCGACCAGGTCATTTTTCACAACATTGGAGTTGAGAGAACAAATTGAAATAAGTTAGAATAATTACGATGTCTATGTTGGAAGGATACACGAGGACATATTGGAAGTCAATTGGGCAAATAAATGTTGTGATTTTGAGACTGGAAATGAAGATTTAAATGAAGAAATCAACGAAGGGACAAAAAGAGAACTAGTGAAAAAAGGAGGATATATGAAAGCTCATTACTGGAAGTTGCTTACATGGAAACCAATTATCCATTCCGAGTGATAATTTTGCAACTTCATCCTACAAAGGAAATAGTGAAAAGAGAAGGATGAAAGATGTGACAATAGCTTATCACACATCTAGTAATTTCTTGTCTAATAGTAACACTAGGAATTGCAAAAAGATCTCTTGGCTTAACAAGGAGGTAGTGGAGGTTAAGAATTTATGGGAATTAGGGAAAGCCCCAAGAGTATATTATGAGGGTAATGATGAAGAAATTATATAAAAAACCGATGCATTTGAAGGAGAAGGGTCAATGGGAAACAAGAAAGGTAAATGAAGTTAACCATGTGTGGATTAAATTCGTAAAAAAAATGAAAATCATGTCATACGATGTAAAGGGCTTATGAGGGAAATAAAAAGGAAATTCAAAAGAAAACTAGTTGTAAAGGAACATGTACAATTACTTTGTATCCAAGAAAGAAAGAAGGGGGAGGTGACTAAGTTGTTTTGCCAGACAATGTAAGGTGATAGTGAAGTATAGTGGTTGATGTATGCAACAAGTACTCTTCTCTGTGGAAAAACATGGAATGAAATGGATATCCATAGTTAGGGACAATATGTTTTGAAGGAAAAAATGAAGGGGTTGAGGAAGTATACAAAATGGAATGAAGAGTAGTTTGGTCTAATACTATCTTTTAGTGAGTTAGGACCTTTCTGTTGGGATTTTCAAACCTACATATCCAAGCCATTTCAACATTTACTGGAAAAGAGGAAAGTCAGCATCTGGCTCTACACCCTTTCTTATGTATTCAATCTTTGTGCTACTGTTTTTGATAGAGTTAAAGGTTTTAGAAGCATAAACATATATTGTAATAAGTGATTCATTTTTCTTACTATAGAAGACATTATGGATAACTTCATGAGGACATACATTGAAAAAAACAAATCCTTTCCTTGATTTCTCTACTACATTTGCAACCAAACTAGACTAGTAAACAACGGAGACCACATTTTTGGCAGAGATGATTTCAACAATTTTAGCTTTTCTTTGCCTGATGAAGGAAAAAAAGGGAAGAATAAGCATCGGAGGGATCATATTTTTCATATTGGTGCATCAAGCAAATATTGCAGAATCTGTGAGAGGTAGTGGTAGAGGCAAAAAACATGATGAAGCTTCAAACAAATCTCATGGCTTTGAAACATCTTGACGACACTATTTTTTTTGTTGATGCCATTGTATTTCCCTTATCTATTTTGATTGCCATTATGCGTTGAACATACCAACCTATGCACCTCATTAATTCCATTCTCACCATTCACCAAGAACATATATGTCTCTAATAGTTCTAATTCAGTTGTAGCATTTCGACTACAGTACATGTAACACACATAACAAGTTATCAGGATCTGATTATCTCTTACTGCAAGGCATATTTTGATGATCAAAGGATGGAAGACAACATTTCCTCCATTAATGTCAACAATATCTCGATCGATAAATGTGTGGCTAAAATTAGTGCAACAAGTAGTGACATCAAGAAGGATGAGTGTAGTAGCAGTGCTTATAGTTGCAACAAGCAAAGTCACTTATTCCAAATGAAGAGTTCATTTGTAGAGGCTTTGAAGAAAGTTACTGCCACTTTTATGATAAAGATAGAAATGAGATATATGTTGGTAACAAACACATGGTCTTGTTCATGCAGAGTCTAACTAATGAAAAAGAAACATGAAACTCTTGCCATTAGTTAGACCATACATGAACAAGACCGTGTATGTTACCAATATATATCTCATTTGTATCTTCATCATAAAAGATTGTAGCAACTTAACTCCTCATTAGGGATGAAGGAGTTTGCTTGTTGTAGGTGCAATCTATGCTACTACACTTGTTATCCTTGATGCCGATACTTGTTGCATTAATTTTAGCCATGCATTTCTAGGTCAAGATATCACTAACATTAATGCAGCCAGTGTTTCCTTCCATCCATTGATCATCAGAATCTCCCATACAATCAGAGATAATGGGATCCTGATCACTTGTTATGTGTGTGTTATTCGTATTGCAATCTGAATGCCACAACTGAATTATTATTTTTGGTGAAATGGTGAGAATGAAAAGAAGGAGGTGTGTAGGTTGGTGTGTTCAACGTATAGTGACAAGAAAAATAGAAAGAGGAAATGTAATGGTATCAGCGAAAAACATCAGTGTTGTCAAGATGCTTCAAAGCCACAAGATTTGTTTGAAGTTTCATTGTTCTTTTGCCTTTTTCACTACCTCTAAAAAATTCTGCAATATGCGTTTGACACACCAATATAACAAATACGATCCCTCCAATGTCTTTTCTTCCCTTTTTCCCTTTGTCATGTAAAGAAGAGCTAAACTTTTCGAAATCATCACTGCAAAAAACATAGTCTTCGTTGTTTACCAGTGTGGTTTGGCTACAAATTTTAGAAGATAAACCAATGATTGGATTTTCTTTTTGAATTCCCGCCCTCATAAAGTCATCCACAAACACTTCTATAATATGAACAATGACTCATTAAAGTATGTATTTATGCTTTTAAGAACTTCAATTTTTTCAAATGCAGACCCACGAACATTGAGTACATAAAGAGGGGCAAGCAACATGTCAACTTTCCTTTTTTCCGGTATGAATGTTTAAAATGACCACGATATGTAGAGTCTGAAATTCCTAATGGAAAGGTCCTAACTTACTCACCAGAAGATAGTATTTACAAGGTCTTTGATCTTAAAGGGTACACCTTTCTATAATCAGTTTCAAATAAGCACATTCAAGAAATCAAGATTAGTCCTAGCATCATGTTATTAATTTTCAATAGAACCAATGGTCGCATTCCCCTGAAGATTATACCCATTGAAGATGACACATTTCTCAAAATATCCAACCACCTAATTTATTAGAATAAGAAGGTGGACTTAATAGAGCTATTTAATGAAAAGCTTCTAGTTCAACAAGATAATGAGAACCTTTAAATTCTTGATGTTCAAAATGTTGAGCTAATGGAGATAAGCATAATAGAGTTTATGAATCCATGAACTTTTAACTTTTTGTACGAGAATCTATTGTTCCATACTTTTAACTATCAAACATTATTTGTTTGGAACTTTCGTGAGGAGCTTGCCACTTCATTTAAGGATCACCAGTTATGGCACCTAGAATGCAATACAAATAACACACACATAACAAGAAATTAAAATCTCATTATCTTTTAATGCAAGGCAATTTTTTTAGGATCATACGATGAAACAAATGGTTGAATGTTTTTAGAACTATATCATCTTGAATGGATATAATCTTGAGGGAATATGGTAGTTGTAACATCCTATTTTTCATAAATAAATTAAAAAGGATTTTAATTTAAAAATACATAGAGTTTTAGAAAAAAGATGAGGTTTTTATAATTAAATAAATAAGGAGAAATAATTTTATTAAAATAATGGTTTGAAGGAAAAAGAAAGAAAGATATTTGATTAATTCATTTGATAGGAAATAAAAATAGAGTAAATAATAGGTTGTGAGTACCCTATCTATAAATAGAGACATCGTAGGTCAATTTTCAGACGAATGATACTCTCTACGCCTCCTATTCCTCTCAATCTCCTTCGCATCGTAGCTTTTTCTTTTCCTGCAGAAACCCAAAACTGAAGCAGTAAAACTACGATCTTGGAATCGTTAACCGTTGGATCATCGTGAAATTTGGTCAGCAGGTTTGCAATTCATTTTCTCATAGTTTCACCATTGAGATTTGCAAAATAATGTCTTTGGTGGTAGAAATAGTCATCGCACATAGACAGTAAAAAAATGGAGGCTTCAATCTCTTCTCTTTCTCTCTAACGCTTGAAAACTCTATTAGAATAATCAGAGGAAAAAGCTTGAGGAATCCCACAAAAAGTCTAAAGATGTCGTTATCACTATCATAATACACATGTGAGCCCACTTAGAGGTAAGAAATGAGTTATTCACAACTGGGGAGTAGTGAGAACATGTGTAGGGATCCTTAGAGTATCAATTGGAATTAGTTTTTGGGGTGTTTCCACAAATTTTGATTCTATCCTTACAATTATAACTGTGAATTATATATGTTTGATGAACCAATTGATATCTCAATGAGAAATTGCTATGAAATTGATATGTTCTTGTGGACCACCGGTCTGTAAGCCCCAGCTGGTCTAGTCGCCAATTATCATAGCCATGTGGCTTTTCTTGTCCGCTTCAAAGTAGATGGCGATTGTGATGCTGCTTCTGTAGGAGGAGGAGGAGAGCTGAGTAGAGTAGCCATCTTCCTGCAAAGAAAAAAACATTACTTAAATAACATTATCAAAAAACTATAATCGGTTATGTAAATGAATGGACTCAAATCATTGCACGCATAATAAGAAAATTACATTAGACGATGTTAATTAATTCTCCTTCATCATGATCATTACGATTAGCATGAACGTCGTCAACTTCACCTTCTCCGACGATATTAGGCGACATTTTTGTGGACAAAGGACTAACATAAGTCTCAATGTATGAATCATCATCTTGTACATTAACACCAATTATTTTCCCGTGTAGAACCACTAACCACCTTTCATCACAAGGGTCTTGAACATAAAATACCTATTTTGATCTTTTCACCATGATGAAAGGGTCATTCTGGTAAGCAAGTTTCTTAAGATCTACCAACGTAAATCCCACATCATTGATCCGCATGTCAGTGTTGCTGTCAACCCATTTACATTTGAAAACACAAACAATAAATTTGACATAGTTAAGCTCCCAAATTTCTTCAATGAACCCAAAGTAAGGGATGAAAGCTACACACGGATTGTCATCATGTACACTGACGAAGTGTTGAGATTCAGCCCTTAGGGTGACCCCATTGTTTTGCATTGTACTTTTCTCGTCTTGTGCTTTTGTATAAAAGGAAGACTTGTTTATGTCGTATCCTTGCCAAGTTATAACATTTCTTTTAGGTCCATCTGTTAGCTTTCTTAACGTTTTAGAAGCATTTTCATCAGCAAAGATTGTATCTTTAAACCAATCAAAAAAAGTCTTGTTATGCTTTTTCAATACCCAGTTCTTCGACATTTTTGGATTACTTTCTTTGACTAAACCTTCATGCTGAAGTATGTATGGCAATACTTCATTACTGTTATTCAACACATACAAGTGAGCTTGCAACAAATGTTCTACACTTTGAGTGATAACATGCAGTCCTCTTGAACCCTTACCGCCCAATCTATCGTCATGCCAAGACTCAGGAAGCCCAACAAGTTTAGCCTTTTCAATGTACTCTGAACAAAATTCAATGACTTCTTCTGCAATGTATCTTTCAACAATACATGCTTCCAGATGATGTAACTTTTTCGTATACCCTTTTAAGATCTTCATGTATCACTCAATCGGGTATCACTCAATCGGGTACATCTACCGCAAAAAAATAGGACCACAACATTTGATTTCTCTAACTAGATGTTAAGTGAAACATGATGTCAAAGAAAGAAAGAGGAAAATACATCTCCAACTGGCACAGTATAATGGAAACCTCGTTTTCCAGCTCATCTAACTTCACAGGATCAACGACCTTGCTACATATGGCATTGAAGAAAAAACATAGGTGAGTTATGGCTAACCTGACTTTGTTAGGCAAAATGTCTCGTATGGCCACTAGTAACAATTGTTGCACCAAGACGTGACAATCGTGAGACTTTAACCCTACCAACTTTAGATCCTTCAACTGCAGAAGACTCTTAATATTTGAAGAGTATCCTTGTGGGACTTTGACCCGGTGCAGACATTGACAGAAACTAATCTTCTCCTTTCTGGACAAAGTATGACAAGCTGGAGGCAAGTATATTTTTTTACCATCAGACCTTGGATGCAATTGTGATCGTATATCCATCTCAGTTAAATCTTGACAAGTATTCAAACCATCTTTCGTCTTACCTTGAATGTTAAGGAGCGTCCCAATGACACTATCACATACATTTTTCTCCACATGCATAACATCAGTACAATGTCTAATATGCAGATTAGACTAGTACAAAAGATCAAGGAAAATTGACTTCTTCTTCCATATGCAAGTCTTACATTTTTCCTTCTTTTAGGTCTTTCCAAATGTAGTATTCAGGTGTTCAATTCGTTGAAAGACCTTCTCACCAGTCAACAGTATTGGCGTAGTTTCATGCTCTTGACTTCTATTAAATGACTTTTTCAATCACCTGTAAGGGTGATGAGGTTTTAGAAAACGTCGATGTCTAGTGTAAATTGTTTTTCTACCATGTTTCAGTTGTATGTAACTTGTGTCTTCTTCATAGATGGGGCATGCATGATGACCCTTAACACTGTAACCGCTCAAATTCCCATATGTTGGAAAGTCATTAATGGTACAAAAAAGCATTGCACGTATTAGAAAAGTCTCATCATCCTTGACTTTGTACCGCATTACCCCACACCTAGGGCATTTGGACATTTCTTCAAATTCATGTCTGTAAAGTATGCATGAATCTACCATAAAAATATCAATCTCCCCAAACTGTCCAAATGGATAATTCAAGATTGAATACAATGATTAATGCAAACTGTTCGTAAGAGTCATTGCATTCAGTCTCAAACGGGAAGCTAAGGTTCACTCATCATGAACATAATTTGTATAACATATATCAGTGGTCATTAATGGTAGTGAATAAGTAATAAAAACATTAATTGGTAACAAAAATTTGTACATGTGATGATGAGCAACACAATCTAAATAGTAAGGCAACTAACTCTTCCTAGAGCAGAGCATTTTTTAGGCTATCACATTGGGAATCCATACTTTTATTTTCATTAGGTAGTTAATTTGAACAAAATGTTAAGTGTTATCTACAACTTTGATACTAACTTGGAATACATACTTTAATTTTTTTTAATGAAAGAAAGATCAAGGTGGCTTTAAAGAGAAGAAAATAGATAGAAAAATGAGAAGGGAGGGTGACCGTGGGAGGGAGACAGGGCTGGGGGAAGGAGAAGGCAGAGTACTTTCAGTATTTTTTTAAAAAATGTGTCAGAAGTTACTTCAGTAGTTTATTTCATTGAATGTTGTTCTAACTTCTCACAGCTGAATTCCTAGTTCTTTCAGCAGAGGTTATAAATTAAGTTATATGACACTGTGTGTGACAAACAAACACTTGAAAGTTATTCTAGTGGGAGTGGGACAACCCAATACTCCAGCCCAAGACCAAATCATTGCTCACAACAAGAGGAAATTTCAGCACCAAGACAAAACATGCATCCTTAGCTTAATGGGTTAGCTATGGCTAAACAAAATGCAGAGAAAGTTGATTCAAACCTCCATGGTTCTAATCTACTCCTGGTATTGAGACACCAATTGCTTCAAATGCAGCCACTACTGCCCACTACAACCACTACTAGCTACGAATTACGATTAAATATAGTGTTTCAGGTATACAACTTACAAAGTTAATGGACATTGGATTATTCCACTTTAAGCTTTACTTATCCTAACTAATAATTGATGGACACCCATCACCAGCTATTAATCCTATCAATGGAACAAAGACTAATGAATTTCTACCCATTGCTTTTTACCATCATGCTACTCAAGGCCAGAATTGATTGAGGGGACAGTAAACAGTTGTGAAAAATCAAATCAATTTAAAAAGTTGACATTTATCTTTGCTTAAAATGATGTGAGTGCAAATTTCAAGTGAGCACAAAATAACATAACAAACATAAACTACAACCACTACTATCTAGGAATTACAATTAAAAACAATGTAACAATGTGCTTTACACATATACATGTATATATGAGCAATAGTAACAATGTGCTTTACCTGGAGTTGCTTTAATCAAACAGCTTCCATAACAAGGCCACTAAGCAGTAGTAAATGATAACCTAAAAATAAAAAGCATATGCCAATTAGCCATGGGCCATACTGCCACAACAAAGATATGTATCACATTTTGCAGAAAATAACCTTTGAGAACTAATGAGTAATGACATTAGAAGAACTCAGAGTCAAACCTAGTTCAACTACAACAAAGTAATTTAGCTTATGCTCAACCAAACTATGTAACATTACTAATGCTCATATGACTAGACTGCATGGACTAACAACTATGTAATAACTTAGCCTATAGAATTGTGGAGTTCATATAAACTTCTCATTATTTATTAAAGTACCATAGTTAAATGAAAGACAAAACTCTACAAAAGTGATCATGTTCTCATTATGTCTTTACTATCAAGTTCTCAACTCAAATTATGATATGTGGATAGCAATAATTCAATATGTGCATTTTCTCTAGTTTTTCAGGGCTTTATTTGGATTTTCTCTAGCTTTAAGGAGCCATACATGCTAGTTATCAATTATGATTCGGAGCATGATCACTTTTGTAATATCTGCATACTACCTTTAGTAATGTTGACAACTTGTCCTATGAGGCTTTCAGCATATGAGATCCTAAAGGAATGTGGACTTCGAAATTCTAATACGTGCATACTACCTTTAATTAGAAACACTAAACTATGTGTTTTGTCCTTTTAATAAGAAAGAGTGAACTCTGGATTGGGTTTTAGATTCAATTTTAAAAAGCAACTCAGTCCAATCCAAATTAAACTTATATGTGCATATATACTTTTTTAGACAAATTTCATCTCCATTTTCTCTCTCTTCTATATCTTTCTAATCAGTTTTCTACAAAATCAAGTGAAAAACACTGTTATTCTTTCTATTTTCTATGGTATCCATGTACAATACTTGATTGTGTAGGGGTGCAAACATGCTTATATGCTGGCAAAATAGCATAGTTTTGCCACTATAGGACATGCAGTTCAGGTTATCCATATTCTACAAGGTAATGGCAATATGGAATGTTGAACCAAATGCCTCACATAACACAAAGTTTAGCCAACTACATATCGCAAGTACAAAACAAACCCATGCTATACTACCATAGGTTTAGTGAAATGTTATAGAACAAATAAATAATTTTACCTGCAATGTTCCTTCTGTGGATGAAAGAAATAGAAACTACAACTCCTAAACCTACAACAACAGAGCTTCATCAACAACAACACAAATAATAATCACTAAGAATAAAGGGGTAATTGTCAATAGGCTAACTCACCTCTGATATAGTGCAAATCAAAGGGCCTGAACCTAGTTTCAGGGTATCTGAACCTTCAAACAGTCAAAACAACAACTTTCCTAAATAGATCAAATGCAGGTTGCAACCAACTAAGGGAAGTTAAAAGCTCAGTTTAAGGGAACTTATAACTAAGGGAAGTTAACAGAATGGCAAAGATTGCGAGGGTGGGGTGAGCAAAACTTACCTTGTGATTTCGAGTACAAACACGATCAAAGACTGCTTTCGTGCCAATGGAATGCCTGCAAGAAAACCAATGAAGCTTGTTCAAACACAATGGTAGTGACTTCAGGGTGAGGTCAACGTGTTGAAACACCAAGCTTCTTCAAACATAAAGGTCGTTCAAGGAAACCAACAAAACTTACCAAAACACGAGGGTGGGGTGAGCGTCACGGCGATCACAACAGCATGAGCGTGGCTATGCGAGACTCAGCATCGGGGTCAGGGACAATGCCAGTGACGACGGCGGCCTAAGGGTGCCTTTGCGAGAGTGAGAGTGGGAGGTCAGGGAGAAGCAAGAGTGTGATCTGATTAATAATCTAGTCTTAATTACAAGTATGCAACCGCGCTGGTGTTAGCATCGGTTTTTCCGAAAACCGATGTTAACCTATGTTAAATGTTTAATTTTTAGTAGTGTTTATATCTTATCGATTAAGGGATCTGATATGATACATATATTCTGAAAATGTATTAAAAAAAATATGTCAACACTGTTATGGACTCAGTAACCGGTTATCAAGAACTACTATGGGTTACTCAATCCGGAACAATTGTACCACCATTCCAGAACACTTGATCCAAATTCCATTAAATTGTAATCTTACAGAATACAAAATCCATAAAAACTAATAAAATAAAATAAAAACCTGACCCAATGATTTCAAATAGGAACCTCGATGTCTACAAACAAAGGAGGAAGACAGAAGAAGGTTAATGTCACCTTCTACACTTCATACAAGTGTTTCCTGCTAAGGAAAATACAGGGAAGACAGAAGGAGAACGAGCATTAGGAGATAACAAGAATGCAGTAAACCAGCTGTTAAAATATAGGAGACATGTTTGAAGGAATCGTAGAATTTCGAGAAAGAAGGTGAGAGAGGAAGTTATTTAGAATCTATCTATTAATAATGAGAATTACTCTATTTTATTTACACATTTTAGTGGATAATTTTATCTTTAAATTACTTTTTAAATTTCAATTTTTTCTTCAAACTTACGTTGACTTTTCACTATTTTTATATTATTAGTTTTCTTTTATTTTATTATTTTTTATTATCTGTATTTAACTTTTATTTTTTTATTATTTAAAAAATTTAGAGAGGCCTGGTAATAAATAAAGATAATTCAAGGTTATTAAAAATTATGGGGTGCAGAAAGCAATTGCATGAGAGAAAATAATATTTTTCTTGGTTTTTGACAAAGAGGCATCTCCACACAAAAGAAAAGACAGGTAACAGACATTTCCGCACCAAAAATTAAAAACAAGGTAAAGACATTTATCTTATAATCAATCTTAAATTGTGATTCAATTTTTTTTCCCTGAGTTGCAATTTTTTTTCCATATTTTTTCAAGTTAATAATTTTGATTTTTCTAATTGTAACATTTAATTCCTTTAATTTTATAAATTAACTTGTTATCTTGATAGATTCAAAAATTAAAACATGTGACTTAAGATATCTATAAACAGGTTGGATTGAATTTGATTCAAATGTTCAACAATACAACTTAATTTGTTGTGTTGATTTGAGTCTCATTAGATGGACATGTTTTCCGTACATATAAACACTTCTATCTTTAGACCAAAAATCTGATCGGAAATAATTTGCATATAACATTCATGATTATCGTATGAATATAATAATATAAAAATAAACTATACATGAAAATGGTAATTATAATATTTTTTTAATTTATATAATAACTTAAAATGTGAAAAAAGATGATTGATTGATAAATAATATAAAATCTTTTACTATTTATTAAACTCTAATGTTAAAATATAAAAAGAAAATCCTGCACCGTACATGAATTATGAATATACAAAGAAAATGACAAAATCCGGTATATAAAAAATATCCTTAAAAGTTAAGACACTATAAAAATTGATAAATATACATTAACACCAAAAAATGTTACTTTACAACATATAGATATACAATAAAGAGAAAAAAGCATAAAGATTGAAAAGAAGAAAAGTGTTCACCCTCCACCACAAAAGAGGGACCACTTTTTTTTTATTATATCACATATTATATTTATGATAATTTTTTACTTTTTTTTTCTTTTCTGTCTATAATAATAATAAATAATAAAAATTCATGTAAAAATAATAATAAAAATAAATAAATAATTGTTAATATGTTTTTTGACTTACTTTTTTTGAAACATAATTTCTTTAATTCATATTTTTATTCTTATTCATTTTTTTTTCATTCTTTATACTTTCTTCTCTTATTTCCTCCCACCAAATACTATGGAAATGACATTTCGCAATACGTTTCCTTACAAATCCAACTAGCACACCATAATTTGAAACCAAACATTCTGTATGTTGGAAGTTGGAACGATATGTTGAGTTTGAACCTTAATTTGGACCCATATATCAAATATATTAATTTTGAAATAATATAATTTATGTTTAAATATTTTTATTATAATTAAAGAATATATTTAAAACCAATTGTAAACTTAAAATTAATTGAGCGAGGTAAAACAAACACTAATTCCATACTTGAATGAAGTAGCAATGCATACACTAACTTGTAGTAACTTCCCCACTAACGGCTCTTTCTCCCTAAGCCATGGCCGAAATCGAACCATGTCCCTTCCTTCTCCTCGCACTCTTCTCATGCACCCTCTTCAACGCTTCCTCCACCGCCAAAATTGGCGTCAACTACGGCACCGTCGCGGACAACCTCCCTCCGCCGTCAACCGTCGCAGCCTTCCTCATATCCCAAACCACCATCGACCGCGTCAAACTCTTCGACGCCAACCCCGCCATTCTCCGCGCCTTCGCCGGCACCGGAATCTCTGTCACCGTCACAGTCCCCAACGCCGACATCCCCTCCCTCTCCACACTCCCCGCCGCACAAGCCTGGCTCTCCGCCAACCTCCTCCCCTTCCTCCCGGCCACCTCCGACAAAACCCTAATTTCGCACATTCTCCCCACCATGAAATCGCTCCACGAAGCCCTAACAATCTCAAACCTCACCACAATCCAAGTCTCCACCCCTCACTCCCTCGGAATTCTCTCCACTTCAAATCCCCCCAGCGCCGCCGCGTTCCGCCGCGGCTACGACAGAGCCATCTTCGCGCCAATTTTAAACTTCCACCGCGAAACGAAATCCCCTTTCATGATAAACCCGTACCCGTTCTTCGGATTCTCCCCGACCCGAGACCCTCGCCTAAACCAAACGGCGGCGTTTTGGACCATCTCACGGGTTTTAACTACAGCAACATGTTCGATGCCCAGATGGACGCTGTTTTCTCTGCGATGAAGAGGCTCGGGTTTGCTGACGTGGAGCTTATCGTGGCAAAACGGGTTGGTCCTCTATGGGTGACCCGAATCAACCGGGTATGGATTTTGACAATGCTCATATAATGGGAATCTTATAAAGCACGTTAACTCTGGCAGAGTATGCCTAATTGAACATTCAAAACTTATGTCTTCTCTTTGTTTAATGAGAATCTCAAGCCTACTGTTTCTGAGCGGAATTCTGGGTTGTTTAAGCCTGATCTTACTCCGGTTTATCACGTTGCCGTCTACACTGCCAAACAGGTACTTGCATATTCCGTTTTTTTATGAATAAATATTAATTAATAAATTTGAACTCACAATTTCTTCTTTCTTCATCAATTCACCATCACTAACTACTTAGGTATTTCTTTTGCTTTCTCTTTATTTTTAAAATTTAAAATTATTAGAAAAATGAAAATGGATGCTTGCTTTTCGTTCAATGTGTAGCGTAGAAAGTTGATAAAAAAATAATATTTATCGATAATTTTTTTTTTTACCTTGGGTACTACTCCCTTGCAAAATAATGACTAACATATGTCTTTCCTGTTTGCATGTACAACACTGCCCCTATGTTGTTTAGCAAACTTTACATATCTAGCTTTAATTTCAAGTATTAGGGTTGGCTTCAGTCATTTATACTTCTTCCTAAATAATGCCCA
Organism: Glycine max; assembly: GCF_000004515.6. Taxonomy (NCBI): domain Eukaryota; kingdom Viridiplantae; phylum Streptophyta; class Magnoliopsida; order Fabales; family Fabaceae; genus Glycine; species Glycine max. Next base: position 2,290,032 of record NC_038256.2, on the reverse strand, counting down.
ATAATTTTTTTTTCTTTTTGTTTTCTTGCAATTACAGCACTGCCCAGTCTGCCACTATGTGATTTAGGGTTTATCTGTGTTGTTTTTTTTATATGGCTGAACATTTTTAAAGGAGAAGTTATATTATGCACAAATTTTATATATAACATCATATAACAAGGAGTGAAATAACAAGAATACAGAAAAATACTCTAAACTAATGATGATATACATTTTTATATTGAAATAATAAAACTAAAAAATATTTATAAAATGATGAATATTATTACAGTATTTTTATCTTTTATTTTCCATTTATCTATAAAAACAAGTTTATATCAACCATTTTCCAAATAAATAAATCACGTCCTTTCTGATTCCTAACCACGTGGTGATAGGTCAGAAAATGTCACCGTCCTTAACCTAAAATGCCAAAATGATCCTATTCAAATTGCCTTCTATGATTCATTTAATTATGGGAGCAATGCAACATACTATTATAATGCCTAACGAAAAATCTTAATTAATTTCTTATAAATATTAATCAAGAATCCCAAAATAAAGTATTATAAAAAATAGTAGGCATACATTTTTATTATAAAAATTGTTGATTTCTTAATCAGTGTCTGATGAATACTGATTAAGATTTATTTAGTTCATTTTATTTTTCTATCACATTCAAATGATTTATACAAAGTATTGCAATAATTTAGCATTACGCTACTACCCTTTATTTATTCTTGTTAATCCATGTCAAAATAATCAATAAATTAATTAAAAAATTGATGTTTGGTTAACAGTTTAAAAAGTATTTTTGAGTGTTAGAATATACTTTTTAGAGAATAATTTCAATTCCGTAACATGTTTGATAGTTACTCTCAAGAGTATACTTGCGCATTAAAATTTTGTCTTAAAATTTAATTTGTAGAAGTATGACTTTGAGTGACTTTAACTTGGAGGATTACAGTGTGAGCCAATAAGGAGGGTCATGGAATGAAAGCTATGTGATACGGTGTAAGCAAATTTATCCATGCAAGAAAAATAAAGAATTAAAAGGAAAGAATCAAGTGTAAGGAGGGAAGTCTATGTCTCATTTATCAATAATTCCTACTTTTTATTATTAATTGTTTTTACGTTAATAAGTTGAACATTACGAGTTACGATTGGTTTAATGTTGTGTAGTGTAATAATGTAAATGCAGGCGCTGGGTCCCACATCTAGAACCATTGCATTAACACCTTCAGAGTCACCTGCATCATCTTCATCTTCTTCAAAGAAAACGAATGCTAGTGAAGCAGTGTTGCAGGCAAACATTGACTTTGTTTGCAGACGCAGTGGAATAGATTCTGGGCCCATAAAGGACGGTGGGCCATGCTTCAAGCCCAACACAGTTAGGCCCCACGCGGCCTACGCCATGAACGCATATTACCGGGACATGCTAGGTGCACCCAGCAACATTGCTGGTGCACCCAGCAATTAGGTGAATGGGCAAAATTGTCCTTGTATTAAAAAAATAATTCATTCTTTCGGAAGAAGGTTCTTCCGGAAGAACAATTTATTCTATCAGAGGAACTTTTTTCTAGAGAAGTTACCGGAAGAAGTTCTTCCGGTAACTTCTCCGGAAGAAGGTTCTTCCGGATGAACAATTTGTTCTACCGGAAGAATAAATTGTTCTACCGGAAGAAACTTCTTCCGGAAAGCTTCCGGAAAAAAGGTTCTTCCGGTAGAACACAAATTGTTCTTCCGGAAGAAGGTTCTTCCGGAAACTTTCCGGAAGAACCTTCTTCCGGAAGATTTCCGGAAGAACCTTCTTCCGGAAGAAGAAATTATTTTTTTTAACGCAAGGGCAATTTTGCCCATTCACCTAATTGCTGGGTGCACCAGCAATGTTGCTGGGTGCACCTAGCATGTCCCCATATTACCAAGCATCTGGTCGTCACGATTTTGACTGTAATTTCGGCCACACTGGACTCGTCATATACACCGATCCTGGTAAGTAAATGATCAATTTAGATTGTGTTTGATTTTTTGTTTTGTATGTTTTAAATTCAATTTGAAGAATAAATTTATTTTGGTTACATGTTTAGCTATCTTTAAAAGTTTGCATGTGAAAATTGTCTAGGTTTTATAAAATTATAAAATTAGATTTGAGTTGTTTTTACAAAATCAGTTTACAAACTTAAGTTTAATTCAAATTTAAGTATATAAACTTTAATTTAAACAAGCATTCGGTCTTTGAATTTGTATCACTTATTTTAGTCTTCGAAACTAAAAAATTCAAATAAGTCTCTAATTTTTTTTCAATTTTTCATTTAAATTCCTAAAATTAACCTATTTTTGGTAGTAACATGTTTTTCTTATTTTGGTTCCTATTCTTATGTTATTAGTATCAATTAAATCTTTAGAGTACGGATAAAAATAGTAAAAAGAGATTAAATTTAAGGAACTCTAAGAAAATTTATTAGATTTTCTTATAAAAAAAATATTAAAATCACAAGATACAGATTGAAAGACTAACTTTATTTGCTCAAATATATAGTATTCAACATGGGAGACTTTGTTTTAGTAACTTTGGTTCAATATTTTAATTGCTCCTAATTAAAAGAAGCATATGATTCCTCTTTTTTTCTCATTAAAATTGATGCATTTATTAAACTATTAATAAAATAAAATAAGACACATTTATTGGTTGAATAATATTCATATCTCAAATAATTAAACATCATGGTTAGTTTTAGAATAAAATTAAAACTTATTAAAAACTAATTACTTTTATTAGGTAATTGTTTCTTATATTCTATGTGTTCTTAATTATAAGATATTTTTTAGAAATATTTTTTTATAAGAATATTTTTTAATTTATAGATGCGTTAATTATTTTTTTTATATGTCCTGACTTAATTGTTCTCTATTCAAAAATTAATAAGAAACAATTAAATAAATAAAAATAAAAATAATAATATAAATAATTGATAAATTTAATTTGATTAATTAAATTAACTAATTTTCTTTAAGAGTATAAATCAATTAAAAATATCTTATTATTAAGAATGAAAAGAATAATATATAAGACCAGGTTAGTAGTATTTTGTTGGAAAGAGAATAAGTGAAGTGATGGAATAGTATGGGTGGGCGATTTGTGGGAGGTTATGAGTCATGTACGTATCCAAATGACGCTACTGGGACTGGGGATGGGCTGAATACAGCCACTTACAACTCTGGATCATATATCTTCTTATTTATCATTCAAATTTTAATTTCTTTCTGTTTTTTCTAATTTTATTGCCTGTGTTTCTATTAATGTTATGAATGCAACGTACAAAAATGATGATAACGGGAGGGTACTGAGTAGTATTATTAGTATTGTTTTCTTATTCTTTTAGGTCCTACTGACTCGGCTGGGTAGTAGTACTTCGATCTGGGTTGGTATATATACAGATATTTTCCTTTTCATTTTTTGTTGAGCTGCACAAGCATTAGGCATTAGCTAAATCACGATGGATTCTTGGCAAATTAGTAAGAATGTATATTAACTGGTGCATACAATTCATGATTTTTTTAATCGGTAATTTTTTTTTTTGAAAAATTGACCAATGTTAATTTGTTAATTGTTAGAAATATTAATTAGAGAGATTTGAACTCACAATTTTTTTTTCGTTCACTTTTTTTTAATCATTGGGTCAATCTTATATCTTCCTGTTTTTTTTTTATTATTGATTACTGTGATGTTGAAAAATAAATTATTTTAAAATTGAGTTATTTTATAAGTTGAAAAAAATACTTGAAATGATAAATTTTGGGGTTAATGTAAGAAAAATAGACTGCATTTCCTACGCGTGCAGTTTTTACCTGATGCTTTTAAATTTTTGTGGCTATTGGTTTACTCAATCTATTTTTTTTATTCTAATTACTTTAAAAATCATACCAATAATGATTTTTTTTATTGATTTTTTTTATTAATTAATAGTTTAAAAAAATTTACGCTGATAATATAAAACCATTAAACAATTTGGTTTAAGTGGTACTCAAAACCTTATTTTGAATCAAGAAATATACCAAATATAATAATGAAATCATCAAAACTTATTTTTAACCAAGGTATTATAATGATAATAACTTGAGACTAAATATGTATTATAATGATCGTCAGTATTTACGGGACCAAAACTAAAACTTCAAGGGCGTTGTTTATAGATATAGACATACAGCCCATGAGTAAACGGGGATCCAAAATATTAAAAATATAGCTTAATAGTTTTTTTTTTCTATATTATTTCCACAAATAGTTTGAAATTTTATCTTGTTTTATGTCTTTTTTATCCAAATAAATGTAATAATTAGAAAAATCTCTTGGTTATTTTTTTTTGTTACATTCATAAATTCATGTTAAAATAAAATTTTAGCTATAAAAGCTTCGTAATGGACCTCCTATGTTCCCCATTGTCTTACTGTAGAATAAAAATGTTCCTCATTGTCTTTCTTCACTGTTTTGGAACTTTAGATCAAAACACATAACATGAAACACTCTTTATATTTCGTGGTGGCTAATTGCTCGAATTCCCTATCATGGTATTCAATAAATTCGTAGTATTTATACACTAGTCCAAACGGATTTTATGAAATACGAAATCTGGTTGAAAAATAGTCGAGCTTTGCACTGAAATGCTACAGAACGTAATTGCGAGAGAATGATGATAAGATGAATGAACGAAAATCGAACTACAATAGACAAACAAAAAAAATACTTCCAAAAGCATTCTTATATCATACTGTGAAACCTTTAAAATGAACAGTATAAGCGATCTGATACTTTTACTACATACAAAATCATGCATTCATTCGATATCTTTTCCTCATATAATAATCACAAGGTAAAATGACTCCTCGTCGGAAAACGATGCCTTATTTTCCACAATTGAACCCACGGCAGACAGAAAGGACTATTATGAGGATCAGGGCTATCAAAATCGCCAACACAATCAGCTTTATCTTCATGTTTTGCAGCCACATTTTTCTACGAATTTTGGTCCCAGAATTCCTGAAGTCTTGTGCCTGCCTCAAAAATTAGTGAAAAGTAAACAAAAAAGCAAAGACAGTTACCAATAATTTGTTACCTCCACCGTTTTTTTGAGGTGGAGAGGAGTGGGTAGATCTTACAAGAGAGACACTACAGGATCAAATCAAATAGAGAAAGAATAATCCGGAGGATGAGAAAATATTTACTAATGATCTTGAAGCATGAAAGAATAATCCTCCTAAGTTCAAGACCTTTGAAACCCTAAGCAGTAACAGGCAGATGCACATATAATGATGAACTGACCTGGTGATGAAGATTTTCAGTTTTGTCAACCAGAAGCTCTATCTTTTCCCCCCGGTCCAGAACCTACATTAAATTACGAGCATGTCAATATAATCTGAATAGATGCCAACATAATCCGATCAAAGGTATTGGAATGCAAAAACATATTGTGTATCATTATGTATGACTGGTTTAATCTCTGCTTTTCTTTAGTGTGCATAATGTATATCATTATGGCATAGAGAAGACATAGAAACACACTCCATTATGTGTCATTGAAATGCACAAAATTTTAGCTGTCAATAATAATGCAGAGGAATAGCAATTGGTAATTGAAGGATTAACTGTTACACAAATTCACAACTAAGTCTTGGCTTATTTATAATTATTTGACTTAGAAAACAATTGAACTTGAAAAGTTATTCACAAAACACAGCAGCCCAACCCAAGTGCAACTGGAGTACCATTAATTATTTAAGGAGAAAACAATTTCTGGGATTTGGATCCTTTCCTGCTATTTAGTAGAATGATATGATTATGTTGGAATGAGAAAGACATTTATTATCAAATATAATACGTGAGTCCTATAACTAATCATGGCGGATTCTTATTTGATAAAAAATATGCCTTTCCCCTCCATGATCACATCCTGTTTCTCAACAACAGAGGATCCATTCTGTTAATTCCTTCCTCTCCCTCCAAACAGATGTCTTCAAGCGCAATTCCCTTCCTGTCCCCTCATTTCCTGCCTCTCTGGTAAAAACAAATATTGGGGCCCATGGTTTAGGGGCCTATAAAAAAAGTCTACCTTTCAGTGAAACTACTTTTGGCTAGATTTGCTTTCAGAAAGAATTAGGCTAATAGCCTAAAGAACTTGGGATAGAAAAAAAATGCACACATCAAAAACCTCCTTCAAAAAGGATAATAGTATCATCAGTAAACTGGAGGTGGGAGACCATTGCCATGGTCCATATCAAAGGCTCTTGGACAAACAGGTAGAGGGTCCCTTCACCGAACTTCTTGATGTCCACAAATGAAAGCCCATTGTTCACTATTCACAATCACAAGAAAGATCGCCAGAGACATCTGGATTCACTTTCTCAATCTAGAATTGAAATTACTTCCCTGTCATGAAACCTCATCTACAAAAGGAACTGATCATACGCCTTCTCAAAACCCAACTTCACACTAGGCTACATATTTTTTCCTTCCATAACATCATAGTTATCTATCCTGGATAGTGGTGCAGAGCAGCAAACTGCAAAACTACTATCAGAGAATAGTGGATAGCGAGATGACTGCTATACTGAAGATTTTAAATACAAATTAAATGATTTATATTACACACTAAATAATTTATACTACACATAGAAAAGCTCAAAAGTAGAACATAGCGTACAATAACAGCAATGAATCATCACAATTTCTGGCACATAAATATGGCTCACATGTTTCAATAATCACTTCGGATCAAAAATTGTAATGAAGAAGAATATCTGGCTGAAATTATACTAGATCCCCATCTGACATGCCTAAACTTGACATGTAGAAATATCAATACTTTAGAAGTTTAAAACCAAACCACAAATCAATTTTTTTAATCGTGAATATCAATTGTAGGATTAAAAGACACATTGAAAAACAGATTGAAATATATCATATTAAATTAAATGGTGAAAAGTGCTCAATGCTATAATTTGAAACTACGACTTAACAAACCACTTAACCATAAATCTCAATAAAATCATTAGTCATTAACTAAGTTTCACTATCAATCTATAGAGAAGCTAATAAATAGAAAAGTCAAAACAAAACATAAGCAAGCAATCAACTGAATTCATAAGTCATAATTCTTTAGTGTCCCACCTAAATGGTAGTTCATCCTAAGCAAACTACCCCATATTCAATGTGGACATTGAACGTTAGTTACATTTGATGTGTGATCTATTTATAAATAATCTTTCATCAGGTAACATCCTTCTGTTTCTTTGCCTTTGGAACCACATAAAGTGATGCCTGAAGCCTTACTTTAATAAGGCATGTATAGAGTGAGCAATTGGCTGTGCATCTGTGAAGCCTCTGTTTCAAAAGAATAAAAACAGAACAATAGAACAGCCAAATAGGATGCAGAAAGTTAACGACTGCAAGAAGTATGAGTGCTCATAAACTGATCCAATTCACTCAGCGTAAACAGCAACAACGAACCAAAAAACAAAAGCCAAAAAAGAGCAATTTTTTTATTGGATTGGATTTCAGATCCAATTTCAAAGATTAATATAATCCAATCCAACCCAAACTAATATAAATATGCTTGAGTTTATTAATGAACTTATCTTATCACCTATATTTATAAAAATATGCATTGATGATATTACTAGTTTTATCAATCTATGACCTTATCCTCTAAATTACATCTTATCCTATTATTTAAAAATATATTTATAAATTAATTAGTTTTGAATGAATTTATTTCTAGTGTCTCATTTTTATCAAATCATTTTTGTATTTTTTATATAAAAATGATTTTGAAAAAAAGGAGTAAAGCAGATAAAATATGACTTATATTTTGTCCTAACCAAAATAATAATAATCTAATTCAAAACATTTTAGATTGGATCCTATCAGATCTCATTTTAGAATAAAATCAATTGAATGGTAAAATTATAAAATAACAAATTATGAGATTGGATCAAATAGTTTTTCTCCTTAGATCTGATATATTCCTGGAACACCTGTGTGTGAAGCCCCTACTTCATAACAATGAAAACAAAGCAATGGAATAATAAAATAAAGATCCATTTAGTAGTATTCCTTTAACTTCTTTTAATTTGAGAGTTTAATCTTATCTTCTAATTTTTTTTATGAAATTTGATGAAAGAAATGCAAAAAAGAAATAAAAATAACAAACTGCCGAAATGTGGGAATCACCCTGGTCCATGCACACATATCACAGTCCAAAGTCAATTTGTATTGAATCACTTCACTCTAAACGTGCCATGTGCAACACTAACAACTATAACAGACTCTAGTATCAATACCACATGAGCACAATGCTGTAATTCAACAAAATGCTGGCCAGACTATTTAAACAGTTTCATATGAGGTTGAAGCATTCACACATTTAGATTTTCTTAAAGATCCACTCCTACATTCCCCTTGTCTTTGTTTTTATAAAAAATTTCAAACAACCACAAGTATACTTCCCTCTATAAAACACAACTCTTGCCATTTATGATAACAATGCAACTCGATCAACTTAATTTATGCTTGATCTATTCAATTTACACAATACCATCCAAGTAAGCAATATAAATCGTTACCTTTTCAATGTTCTCCATCATGACATCTTTAACTTCAGAAACCTGAGCTTTCACCTTAGCAAGCTTGCTTATCTCTTCAGGATGCTCAACACAGTACTGCATGTGCTCCTTCAACTTAGACCTACAACAAGCAAATAGACAAGAGCATATAAATCTTCTCACAAATCACAACAAATTCAGCATTAGCAAGTTCACATGTCACAAATTCAATACCCGAATTCCTTGTTCAGGCTGTTCGCAGCCACGGTTGCTGCCTTTCCGCCGCCGTATTTGGCCACAAAGTCATCCTTCACACGCTCCAGAAAAGCCACAGGCACCTGTCTCCCAATCGATTCATCCGCAACAACACAATAAGCTACAAAAAACAAGTGTGTGAGTCAGACATTCATTTCCAAAAACACAGCACCGAACTTCAAATAAGCCTATAAACAAATAATAACAACACGAATTTCATTTCAGTTCATTTTCAAACACATCACCGAACTTCAAAATAGCCTCTAAACAAATCAGAACAACACGAAATTCATTTCATTTCCAAACACAACACCGAACTTCAAACTAGCCTCTAAACAAATCATAGCAACACGAATTTCATTTCACTAAACCGCGTTTGGATGTTCGAATTGAAAAATTCCACCAGATCGGTGCGAGGAAACACTCACTGAATCCGTTGTCGACGAGGTAGTTGAAGGTGTGGCCGTCACAGTTGTAGGTGAACTTGTTGTTGGAGGCAGGGAGCTTCTGGAGGCACTGGAACGCGATTGTGTTGAAGTTGCCACTGAATTCAGTGTACTCGGCGAGAATCACCGTGCCGCGAGACACGAACGCGTAGATCAGCGATCTCTGGTTCTGATCCTGTCCCATCTTCTTCTTCTTCTTCTTCTCTTCTCCCAGATCTGTGCGTTTGAACCTGATTTTGGTAACTGTGTAGTGTGTGCTTCTGTTTACCTACACTCTCTTCTTTTTCTTTTCTTTTCTTTCCTTTTCTTTCCTTTGAGAGAGAAAGAACAGAGAGAACGATGAGTGAGAAAAAAGAACAGAGTTTATTGCGCTTATAAAGCAGGTGATGTCTCCGATGTGGCGTTTAATCCGTGGAAAGTAAACAAGGTTTTTAATTATTACTTAATTAACGGGTTTAATTATTGTCAATTTGTATTGGGTTTTAAAATGACGAATAAATCTTGATATAATCTTCCACTGATGATGAATCATGTATCTTTTTTCTTCTTCCTTTTTTTTTTTCTTTTTTGTTGAAGGATGCATCATGTATGATGTATCTACAAATACTAGCCGTAAGGTTAAAAAAAAAAAAAAAGCAACGGAAAATTGAAATTTTAAAATTTGAACTAAAAAATGGAAAGTTAAATGTTGTATTTTAGAAGTTGATTTTTTTCCCCAACTTTTTCTTTAATTGAATAAAAGAAAATGCAACATTATTTATATTTTTTTTTGCTTTATCCAAGCATAGTAAAAGTCAATGTTTTAGATAGTTTATGTTGACATTAGTCCTTAAAATTTTAATTTATTATTAAATTAATTCTATAAAATTGAAATTAAAAGAGTAAAGTAATAAATAAATTTAAAAATATTAATGAATAGAAAAATAAATTATTTAAAATTTAGTTAATGATAAAATCTTTAAAGGATTAAAATAATAATAATAACAAAAAAATGTAATAGTTTTCAATAAAAAATATTTAAAGAATTAAACTAATGTAGTCATCTGATTTTGTTTAAAGTTCATTAGCTAAGTTTTTCAAAGAAAATTAATTATTAAAAAAATAGTGATATTTCACATTAATATTATAGTGACCAAAACAAATCAGATCTTTTTAGAAGTTTTATACTATAATGATTAATGCATGTAATTTTAAATAATTAAATTGAAGGTTTTATTTAAAGAAAAACAGAGGAAATGGAGTGGTGGCATTGGCGTTACGATAGCATGGAACAATGGTAGAACCGTGCGGCCACAGATAATAACTACGGAAAATGAAAGAAATAATAATTTAATTTAAATTTAAATTATTTACATTCGTCCTTTTTGTTTGAAACATCCAACTTACCCTCCTGACTGCGCCCGCTAATCCAACAACAACGACATCTCAATTATCTGACATTCATTAAAATAATAAGATTTAAATTTAGGTTAAACGTACTTCTAATCCTAATAAACACTATTTTCAAAACAAACAAAAAAACCCTAATAAACACTTTATTTGATTTCCTCAATTTATTATTAATCGTAAGAATGTGAAGATTTGTTATCCCCCTTCCAAAATCGTGCTGTGATTGTGGTCCCAAAATCGAACTAGGCATTGACATTATTTGTTAAGGTAATAAAAGTATCTTTTTTACATAGTAATATTCGTTCTTAAATAAAAGTAATTTTAACAATGTCTTTTTCATTGAATTACGTATTTTTTTATATTAGGTATTTGGATTAATTTTATATTTAAGTGGAGAATTCGTATTTAATTTTTGTCATGTGTAAAATTCTATTTGACAAATAACAATCAAGCATTATGAGCATAATTAATCTATAATAAAAGTAATCTAGGTATTATGTTTAAATTATATTTGAATATTTATATTTACTGGATATAACTTTTAAATGGTCGGACTTTTTCCAATATGCATATGAAGATTAAAAAATGTATGCTTCTAGTTTGTCTTTGAATTGATTATCCAGTAAAAAAAACATTTAACTTGATTACCAAGACTTTGCAATTGTTTTGCTTTCAAATAAAAACCTTTAAAATTTTATGTCTATATTAGGATAGCGCTACACTTCTTATTTCCTTTATTAAAGATAACTTTGTAAACAGACGGATTTAGGGGGCAAGAAGGGTTGTGTCCCCTCCCTCTTCCCTCAAGATTCTTCGTGTATATGTATGAGAAAAAAAAAGAAAAAAGAAAAAATAGAATATTAAATTAATATTTATTTAATTTTCTTCTAATAATGGATTCTATTTTTAATTTTACACATAAAATTAATTATAAGTATTTTTATAAAACTCATTATTTATTAAAAATTAAGTATTTAAACTATTGTGAAAAAAAACAATTGGCCCCTTTAATACATTTCTAAATCTGCCCATGCATGTAAATATTCAAATTCAATAGTTTCTAAAAAAATGGATAATGTATTTAGCAGTAAGTAGATTGATGTTAGTTTTACATGGTAGAGACATTTTCTTTTGTTTCTTTTTTAAATAAAATATTTATCAAAAATCAACTGTTATAATTGTAAGATATGTATTATGATTCATAAATGGTAATGTTATTTTGTTATAGTGTACAAGAATACCCTTTGGAGATTTTAACATCGGCCATTAAGAACTTTTAAAAATATCAACGTTGAAAGTAATATTGTTAACATCGATTTTCAAAAATCGATGTTAACATAAAAATGAAAACATTGGTACTTTAAAAAACCAATGTTATATAATAAGAATTATAAAAAAAAGAGTCAAATATCTACAAATCAACACCAATTTTTACCAAAATCGATGTTAACTTATACATACAACATCAGTTTTTAGAATATACATAAAACATTTAACTTGATTACCAAGACTTTGCAATTGTTTTGCTTTCAAATAAAAACCTTTAAAATTTTAAGTCTATATTAGGATAGCTGTTAGGTGCTGGGTTTGTTGTTGCTGGTTTCGAGGGTCCAGCACCTCTAGAAGAAGAAGAAGAGAAGAAGAAGATAAACTCAAGGTAAAGAGGACTCATATCCTGCTTGTTTATTTACATGGCTATATATAGAGAAATTCAAATAGCAGATTTGTGTCAATTCTTATCCAAAAGGAATATTCTAATAACAAATTTTGTTATGCATGTCTGCCTATGAGGGAGCAAACACCACAAGCAGGATTTGGTGCTGATTCTACTAATTCGTTCTTCCAATTCTGCCTCTTATTCGTAATCATCAAGGTACGTTGGCTTCACCACTCTTCTCTTGGTCCCTTCTTCTCTTTGCACCTTTGTTGCTGGTGCTTCCTCTATTTTTGGGATTATAAGCTTACTCGTATCATTCCACGACCCTTGGAAATTCACCTTGTCCTCAAGGTGATATGCTTCAAACCATGGCTACCAAAGTAATGTCGGGATCCCAAGGTCTATTTCGACAAATTGCACTCGGTTTAGCAGTTGAGCATAATGCAAAGGCAATTGATTGGAGCTTGTATGTGGCCATGATAGTCCCATAAAGAGGGACAATGCTGAAGAACTTGTTGAAGGAAATGGTGGTGCATTCCAAATTCTGGTCGTTGCCAACCATGACCCGCAATGGTGACGTCGCTCGACAAGGGAGCCCCAACTGAGCTACGAGCTGGTGCTGGGCGAAGTTATGGGTGCTTCCTCCGTCAAGGAGGAGCACCACACTATGGTCAATGATGAGTCCCACTAAGCGCAAAGCTTCAGGTGCCAAGTGGCCCGTTAGAGAATTCAAACTTATTTGTGCCGGGTGCGGGTCAGGTGGTTTAGGTGGGTCAGTACTCGAGTCAGCTGATTCTATATTAGGGCCTGAGGTATCTTCGTCCTCCGTGATGAAAAGGAAAACCCTGGAGGCATAATGGTGACCTCTATGGTACCTCTCATCACAATTGAGGCACAAATCGTGCTCATGATGCGAGGCGATCTCGTCCGAGGTGAGGCGCTTGATCACCAGAGGTGGCTAACGAGAGGGGGCCGGGAGCAGTGGTGGAAGTGACGCGGCGCAGGACTGAGGCTCCGTACTTGGCGTACTGGACGTCACGCGAAGAGGAGGTGGAATGGGTGGCGGTGCTCACACGCGCGGTGGTTGACGAGCGACAAAGAGCTTCTCCTCTTGTAATTTCGCGAGCCCGACTGCTTGGACTAAGGTGAGGGGCTGGTGCGCCTGCACCTCACTGCGAATCTCCGGGGCCAAAACGGAGATGAAGCAGCTTAAGAGGAACGGCGGCGGTAGCCCAATAATCCAGTTGGCCAAGTCTTCGAATTCTCCAGGTATTGTGCTACTGAACTTTTCTGAGTAAGCTTGAACAGGGCACCCGTTGGGTCTTCGTATTGTGATGGAGCAAAACGGGTTTGTAGAGGTGGAGTCGACATGAGCAGGGGAGGTGTCAGTGGTGACTGTACGGAGGAAGAAGGATAGTGGAAGGTGGAAGCTTCATACGGCGGTTGCTGAAATGAAGGAAGAGTTCCCTCGGTATCGAACAAGCTTAGCAATCGTTTGCGAGTACTCTCAAAATCAATCCCAAGGGATTGAGCTGAATGTACAAAAGGATAAGGGGTGTGCAGCAACGAAGGTGTGTGGAAATGGGTATGGCGGCCATGGAAGGCGGCCATGACTCTCAATGAAAGCACCAAATGTTAGGTGTTGGGTTTGTTGTTAATGGTTTCGAGGGTCCAACACCTCCAGAAGAAGAAGAGAAGAAGAAGATAAACTCAAGGTAAGGAGGAAATTCTATTTCTCATATCCTATTTGTTTATTTACATGGCTATATATAGAGGAATTCAAATAACAGATTTGTGTCAATTCTTATCCAAAAGGAATATTCTAATAACAGATTTTGTTATGCATGTCTGCCTATGAGGGAGCAAACACCACAAGCAGGATTTGGTGTTGATTCTACTAATTCGTTCTTCCAATTCTGCCCCTTAGACGTAATCATCAAGGTACGCTGACTTCACTACTCTTCTTTTGGTCCCTTCTTCTCTTTGCACCTTTGTTGCTGGTGCTTCCTCTATTTCTGGGATTATAAGCTTACTCGTATCAATAGCACTACCGTTACACTTCTTATTTCCTTTATTAAAGATAACTTTGTAAACAGACGGATTTAGAGGCCAAGAAGGGTCATGTCCCCTCCCTCTTCCCTCAAGACTCTTCGTGTATATGTATGAGAAAAAAAAGAAAAAAGAAAAAATATAATATTAAATTAATATTTATTTAATTTTCTTCTAATAATGGATTCTATTTTTATTTTACACATAAAATTAATTATAAATATTTTTATAAAACTCATTATTTATTAAAAATTAAGTATTTAAACTATTGTGAAAAACAACAATTGGCCCCTTTAATACATTTCTAAATCTGCCCATGCATGTAAATATTCAAACTCGATAGTTTCTAAAAAATTGGATAATGTACTTAGTAGTAAGTAGATTGATGTTAGTTTTACATGGTAGAGACATTTTCTTTTGTTTCTTTTTTAAATGAAAAATTTATCAAAAATCAAGTGTTATAATTGTAAGATATGTATTATAATTCATAAATGGTAATGTTATTTTGTTATAGTGTACCAAAAATACTATTTTCTTTTTATCTTTTGGGTTTAACCTACCCTATTTAAATGAGTGAAAAAAATTGTGATAGTCTAGAATATCCTGTGGAGATTTTAACATCGATTATTAAAGACTTTTAAAAGTATGAACATTGAAAGTGATATTGTTAACATCGATTTTCAAAAATCGATGTTAACATAAAAATGACAACATCGGTATTTTAAAAAACCAATGTTATATAGTAAGAATTATAAAAAAAGTCAAATATCTACAAATCAACATCGATTTTTACCAAAATCGATGTTAACTTATACATACAACATCAGTTTTTAAAATATACTGATGTTGTTGTTTGACAACCAATATCGGTTTTTACAAAAAACTGATATTGATGTTCAACAACAACATCAATTTTTTAAAAACTGATGTTGTGAGTCCAGCTTAACATAGGTTTTTGCAAAAATCAATGTTATTTGTAAATATCAACATCGATTTTTACTAAAAACTGATATTTTTTGTATTTTTTTAATATGTTGTCTATTTTTTTAATTACCTCAAATTAATCTGCAAATTTAAAAGTAGAACTATAATGGATAATTTTTAGTTTATTTTCAGATAGTTTTTAGCAAAAATTTCATAAAAATTGAGTATTTACTATGAATTAAAAGAATATTTAATGTGCATACATTACATGAATTGTAAAAAATGTAAATTAACTAAACTACAATTCCAAAATTACTAAATACTAATTGTTTCATTTTTAACTTTCAAATAGTAGCTTGCCCACTGGATACGAAGCGCCTTCAATCTCTCTAGTTTCAATGGTTTAGCATCATTGAAATACTGCATGATATAATAAAATATAAGTTAATAATATATAATATCAATTATAACAAAATGAAATATGTTTGAATTAAACAATTATCGTTTTCCAATTATTCTTGAAACTTTCTAAGATTATAGTTGACATCCAGTGCATGACGTTATATCCGCACTCAGTACTTCCTTT
Organism: Glycine max; assembly: GCF_000004515.6. Lineage (NCBI taxonomy): Eukaryota > Viridiplantae > Streptophyta > Magnoliopsida > Fabales > Fabaceae > Glycine > Glycine max. The sequence goes on along the minus strand of NC_038256.2, from coordinate 2,274,149 downwards.
TTGTCTATTACACTAAATACATTATAAAATTTAGATATTCAATGTTAAGTATAAATTCGTCTACACAGTAATAAAATATAATTAGAAGCATTGTTTAAATGATTTACTCTAACAGCAATCCACCTAGCAGCAACCTTGGATTTACTTTGTGGAGTATCATCAAATTCTTTCAAAGCACTGTTCAATACAAACATGGATGCATATTGTACAATTAAAATATTGATGTTCCCGGCTAATGCTAATGTAAATGTATTGAAAAATATAACTGATTTGTTAATAATTCCTTTCAGGTAGTTGTCTGGCCTATTGTGTAACGAACAAAACCAGATGACAACATTTTCCTTAGGCAAAATGACGACCATTTGTCAATGTGCACTAAAGTGGAGAACAATATAAGTTATTATACTATTATACATTAAATTCATTTGTTCAGATTAACTTACCCATTCAAGTAGGCTCCTAGGTACACACCCCTCTTTGAATTCTGCATCCAGTTCTTAATATAACTTTCTGATTCAAATTGTGATTGCACAGATCTCTGTATGGATCGTGGCTCGAGGAATCCATACACATCGGCATTCCCCGCTCGCAGACTTATCTCAGTCATATGCCTATTGTTGTTAAAATAAAGTAAATTATGTGTGAATTTAAAACAATAAGTTAGGTAATAAACAATAATGTAAAGTGACTTACAGAATCCACAATTGTATAACAGAGATGCTAAGACATTGACCATCGTGTGTTATTTCAGACATATCTTCATGTTTTATGTACTAGGGGAAGTTGTCATTAAACACCACAAACATGGTAGCATCCCACATAACTTGCAACGACTTTAGAAAAAGTTGTGGGATGGTCAATGTCATCAGATATAGGGGATCATCAGCATCATGATCCGGCCTATCTATAGGTTTCGTCAGTCCTACAGCTCTTTGTTTATCCAACATAATTAATTAATATAATTTAATGACAGTGAACACTTTAATTGAAAAAAACATTAATGACAGTGAAATACCTGTTATGATAAATGCTTGACAAGATGTATCAGCCAAGCAATGAAGATGTTAAGTGTTTGCCCCACTAATTGAACCTCTTGAGTGGGTACAAGAATGTGAGCATTTGCATCTCTAACTTCCTCAACACCAACCTTGACTTGATCATTGCCTAAATGGATGTTGTGAATGGTTGTCGACCCCTCATAGGGCAACCAGGCGGGGAGGATTTTCTTCAACATACAACCCGCATTTCTCTAAGTCACTCATGTATGGGTCGTTTCTTGAGGGATCAACACAACTCTCCTTTGTGTTGACACGAGCAGTTGAAGGACCAACCTCAGGCTCAGGAGGCAGTGCGAGTCCCTCTGATTGCATCTGCGATTGAAATTGGGACTACATTTGGTTGAAGGACATCATTAGTTGTCGAGTCACTTTTTCTATAATCGACTATGACTATATGAATACATGGTTTTGATGATGCCAAAGAATAATCAAACAAGGTTGCTTTCAAGATTACTTCAACAAACATTCAAAGGGTAATCATTGCTTCAAGATTAATATAAAGTTGTTTCAACAAATAAGCATTGCTTCAAGATTAATTCAAGATCAAGCTTTTGCCTCAAAACAAGTGTTTCTAAAGAGATCAAAGCTCTGGTATTCGATTACCAGGCAATGTAATCAATTACTAGAAGACAATTTTGAAAATCAGCTTTTAAAAAAGGTTTTGAATTTGAATTTTGAATCATTTAATCGATTACCAGATGTTTATAATCGATTATCAGCAATGACACTTCAGAAAACACTTTGAAAAGTCATGACCCTTCAAAATATAACTGTGTAATCGATTACCTGAAACCTATAATCGATTACCAGTGAAGAATTTCAGAAAAAACTTTTTGGAAAGACACATCTCCTCAAACCATTTTAAAAAGGCATGAAGGACCTATATATATGTATGTCTGACTTCAAAAAGAAAGAGAAAGATATTCACAAAGAACTTAATTGCCAAATGTTCTCTCAACAACTCTTGGACAAACACTTGCAAATCTTGAGAATTCATCTAAGAACTTGTTTCTTTTTATTTTTCTTTTCCTCTATCAACTTGTTTTCTAGAAATTCATAACTCCCACAAGACAACACGTTAGGGGCAATGTTTTGTTTCTGAATGGTATGTGCCTTCTTTCACACATCCTTTAAAAATTAAACATTATCCAAAGTTATTATTACTGACAATAATAAGTAAATTTAAAGTTTAAAACAATGAAAATCACAAAGTTACCTCCCACAAAGGGTCTCTGCGGCTCTAACAAAATTGAGTCCACTTCTCCTTGCTAATGTCGTACTTTTCGCATACAGTGTCATCGACAACATCCTTGTCGGTTGTAAGTGCACATTTCAACGTCAAATTAGACTTAAACTATCTCCATCGCTCCCTCACGGTCTGAAGTATTTTCTTTTTCTTCCTCAAATTAGATGCTTTAGGAATATCAAATTCAGCCTGACAAGCGAAAATTACATTATATTGTTACTAAATCACAATTTTATTGTTAATCAACAACATGTAGCATTTAAGTAAAATACTTGAATATCCTCCGATATCAAATCCTTCTGGGCAGTAGGGACTTGTTTTAAATTCTCGTATGTCACATCCACATTATCACGAGCGACGATCCCCAAATATGTTCTTAACTTCTTTTTGTGGGGACCATCGGCATTCTCGGTCTCAGGATCCACATGGACTAGGGGTCTCTCTACCCCAACTACTCTAGTAGCCAATGATCTCAGGTATGTGGCTTTTCTTGTTCGCTTCAAGGTAAAAGGAGATTGTGATGCTGCATCAGAAGGAGGAGGAGGAGGAGAGCTAGGTGGTGTAGTCATTTGCCTGTAAAGAAAAAAACATTAATTTTCAAGATGATCACAAAACTCTATTATCTTATGTAATTGAATGGACTGAAATGAAGTACATAATAAAAAAATTACATTAGACGATGTTAATTAATTCTCCTTCATCATGATCATTACAATTTTCATGAACGTCGTTAACTTCTTCTCCGACGACGTTAGGCAAGATTTGTGTGGACAAAGGACTAACATAGGTATCAATGAGTGAATCATCATCCTTGTGGGACTTTGGCATGGCACAGACACTGACAAAAACTCATCTTTTCCTTTATGGACAAAGTATGACAAGTTGGAGGCAAGTATATTTATTTACCATTAGACCTTGGATGTAACTAGGCTCGTATACCCATCTCAGCTAGATCTTGACGAGTATTCAAACCATCTTTTGTCTTGCCTTGAATGTTAAGGAGCGCCCCAATAACACTATCACATACATTTTTCTCTACATGCATAACATCAATACATTGTCTAACATCTAGATCGGATCAGTACAGAAGATAAAAAAAATCGACCTTTTCTTCCACATGCAAGTCTTACTTTTTTCCTTATTTTGGGTCTTTCCAAATATAGTTCTTAAGTCTTGAACCCACTAAAAGACCTAGTGACCAGTTAACATTATCGACGCACTTACATCAAACGGTTCAGATTGGGACCCCCTCTACATGTCTGTCAATTCACCATGTCATATTCTCATTGTACAATTCTTCTTAATCCCATCACACAACAGATGCTCTCATATGTCATCGAGTATTTGTCATCTCCCATTTAAACAATTTATACAAGGACAAAAAAAATTTCCTTCCCCATCCGGTCGACTTCTTTTCGAAGCAAATTACAAGAATTGTTCTATGCCTACCTCATATGTAGGGCTCATGCAACTTTCGTTCATCCAACTTTGATTCATCTAAATAATAACTCTAATACTCACAAAGTTATTCAATGCATGAAAATCTCACTTTTTCATTAAAGGTATGGCCCTATCCTATTCATGAAGACATTTTTTTATGGTAGATTCATATGTCAAGGTTAAGTCTCTTTTGTTAAATTTGACAAATTTTTTGCAGTATTTCACATTGATCTCCAAATATACGACATGAAAGCAGTGAGATTAATTCCCCGACAATCAAGCATGCACTCAGAGAACAACTAGAAATGCATTGTACCAAAATTTCATCAAATTCAACAAAATAATCTTAGCCTTAATGCATGAATCTACCATAAAAAAATGACTCTTCCCAAACTCTCCAAATAGACAAATCAAGATTCAATACAACGATTAATGCAATATATCCGCAAGAATCATTGTATTCAATCTCAAACGGGAATCTAAGGTTTACTCATGATGAACATAACTTGTATAGCATATATCAATTCTCATTAATCACAGTGAACAAGTATTAAAAACATTTGTAACAAACAACAACATCAAAAGTTTACAAAATACATTTGTACTTGTGATGATGAGCAGCACAGTTCAAAAATAAAGCAACAATCCAATAAAGAACTCAATCACCACGTACATCAATCATCATTCCCAAAAAAATTAGATATAAAACTTCCCCAACGCAGCCAACACAGTCCAAAACCACCATGATCCAGAATCCCTGACTCTGTATAAGTAAATAGCATAATACCAAAGGCATAAAGCAACTAATTCTCTAGTTGAAGACATTAAGTTCTTTACTACCGTTGAATTACAAGTTTGCAACAGCAAAAAATGGAGACAAGGAATTAAAACAACCAATTTTGTTCAACCATATTGCTAACATGTGACATACAAAAGTTGATTGTACCAATAATATAGAATTTGTAGTACAAAACACTAACACAGGCCTTTGAAGCAACAGGGAGTCACCTCTTTTGGACAAAATTCAACAATTTAACACATAATGAATCAAACATGCCAATAATTGCAGTAACAAACTAGTGTCAACCTGGGTTGGAGTGGGAGCAACCAACTCACGGGACACAACTTAAATTGCTCCTATCTGGAAAAACACACACACACACACACACACACACACACACACACACACACATATATAAATGATGCATCACATTCTTTAACACTATTAATAGGTTCAACAACTTTTATGGTATGTGTTGAGTAGAATATGTTAATGGTTCCCTGCAAGATTGTATAATGAACTTGGAGAACTACGTAAATGAACTTAAGAAAGCACTATTACAAATTTTAACTAGTCAAACCAATAATTATTTTACAATTTCAGACTATGCATGCTAGTAGTCATGAGTCAAAGGGCCTCTGACACCAACATTTATTAAGCAGCTGAATTCCATGTTCTGTGCAAATGACTCTAACTAAAACAAGGTAAAAGTATGGAGTAATATCCACATGGCTCTGTCTTTCCTAGACACACACCTCAAGTGAAGAGTTTTTGTCCTAGTAAAAATGGAAAGTTGCTTATCATCAAACTTGCTAGAACAAACTGAAGAAACCTGTGAACAAGACATATTTAGATTTAGCACTCACTAGAACATATAAGAAAGGAAAGTTGATATATGTATTAAAATTGAAAAATAAAATAAAACCAATGGATCATTTTTGTTTGTCAATGTTAAAAGTGCAAGGATGCAATCAGAACCTGGTATTACTACTTCTGCATATGCCAATTTCAGCAGCAGGTAGTGAAAGACATTGAAGAACCCAATATTTCAAATACGTAAGACCTATATATAATTTAACCAAGACTCAATTACTCAATTTAACTCAAACTTTTACCCAGATATAATATAATCAATGTCCTAGTCATCTAACGGATGACCCTTTACCCATTCCCTTTTTTCACAACTTTTCTAGAAAATTTTACCAAACAGTATTTATTACCTTACTCACAGTTCCTTTACCTCTACACACTAATTGATGTCTTGTCCCATGTTTCCCTAGTACATAACATAAAACAAAAATCCAAGAAAAATCCCAAAATAGATAAATAGGACGAGGGTTTGTCGACAACGACAGCAACATGGTACATAAACTTGCTGAACATGGGGGCCATATATTTAACTGTAGGTGTGAAGAGGAACCTAAAGTGTTTTGGGCCAGCAGAATTATTTGAGTGTTATGTCAGAATGGTAAATTCAATCACTAAGAAAGAATCACAATGATCTGAACAAGAGATTTAGAGCCAATGGATAAGTTAGGGCCAGACTTTCCACTATAATAACTTATAGTTATACACAATTAAACTTCTCTAACTAATAATTAACTTAAGTTGTGTAGTTTATCATCAAAACATTCTAATCATACAGAAACCAAAGCCCTATTCCAACTTAGTAGGATTGGTCACATGTCTTTCATGATAACCATGGCATACTATAACCTTTCAAGTTTTTTCATTTCACTATAGAAATTTTCCAACCATCAACATTCATATTTTTTGTTTATGTTCCACAAAATCAGTGAATGCTCTCTCTCTCTTTCTCTTTATTTTTCAATTATCTCCTAAAATTTAACTAACTATATGTTAAAGAGCATAGCATGTTGTTTGCAAGTAAGTGTGGGAACAAACCTGATGATTAAGGAGGTTCCAGTAGTGGTGACACAAGCAGGGATACTAAAACCTTCGGAAGCGGAACCCGCGACAATTTCTTTGATTTCAGAATGTTGGAGATTCGAATTGTTTTTCAACTACAACATGCATATTTAGATGAAGCAAGAAAAAGGAAAAACAAGAGCAAAAGGAAAGAGATATAGATAGATGGATACAGACAACATTTTTGATAGATTGAAGCCTTTGATCAATTTTGGTGTCATGTAAATGGCACAAGGAATAACCTGAAAAATAAAAAAGAGTGAGTGAGGGGTTGTTAATGTTATGCAAATAGAGAGAATAGAAACATACACACACATAACTAAAGCGGTGATTTAAACTCTGATAAAGTCCGAGCAAAAGAACCCTAAATAGAATAAGCCTAAACACGTCGTTACACAAACATTGCTACTACAACAACCTGCTAAATGTAATTATCAAAACTCAGCCATGTGAGGTCTAGCCAAGAATGTTGCGGCCACCAAAGTCGAGGCAATGTCACGCCACTCAGCCATGGCACTTGGCAAAAACTCAGTCATGCAAGGTAAGCCAAACTCAGCCATGGTATTTAACATAAAAAGATGCAAAGAGAGACACAATCACAAAAAATAAGCAGAAAAATACCTACTCACAATGGCAAGGGCACAGTGGTGATAAGGTTGCAGAGAGAGGCAGAGCCGAGAAGACGAAGCTGAGACGGAGAAGAGGAAGAGCCGCGAAGAGAAAGCTGAGTCGAAGAATAAGAGAGCGCGAGAAAAATAGGGCTTGTGTTCTGATATATTTAAATTTAAGTTCAACATCGATTTCTTTATTGAAAACAAATGTTAATCAAGTGATGTTAACTTATCATAAATTACCATCGATTTTTTAAAAAATTGATGTTAACTAACTAACGTTAACATCAGTTCATTAACATCGATTTTTTAGAAAACCGATGTCAATGAATACACGTGATTTATAATTATGTCATTGTGGTTATGTTAGCATCAGTTTTTGACAAATCGATGTTAACCTAGCGATGTTAAATCTATATTTTCTAGTAGTGATTGCTAAAGTAGTGATAAACGCAATTTTAAAATCTAACCAGCTGGAAAGTGTTGTGTCATGGACGGCTCCTAGTTGGGTGTTTCTCAAATGCAATGTGATGCAGCCTTTTGGAGTTAGGATAAAATAGAAATAGAAAGTTATTTATTTTGTTAAAATGTGAATGCAACCTTTTAAATAGAAGCAATTTAGACAAGTAGACTAAAAAAAAGTAAAAAGTTGTTTATTTTATTAAAATTAATATTTTTTTTAAAAAAAATTGTTTAAACAAACTGGTTCTATATCTTTTGTAGTTGGCTGTGAAGTTATCCAGGGTGAAGCATTAGGCTTCCTTCATGCTTTATTTGGGGCACTGCAGTTGGGACTCCCTTCTGTTATCTTTGAATTAGACTGTAAGCTTGTAGTAGATTGGGTTCTTACAGGAATTGATGATGTTTCTAAAGTGGGGTCAAATTTTGGCAGAGTGCTAGTCTATTCTCCTTTCCTAATGCAACTTTAAGGTCAAGTTTGTTAGACGACAAGCCAATGTGATGGCTCATGTATTAGCAAGAGCTTTCGTTGGCTATGCTAGTTTCACTTTGTTTAATTCTATGTCTAGTTTTATTTCTTAGTTGATTTAATTATCAATGATATGAGTTAAGCTTTCTTCCTTAAAAAAACAAACTCCTAATCAAATTATTAAAGAACAAAGTTATTTGTCAAATATCACAACTATATTGGTAACATATTAGTTTTTTCAAAGCAACATTTGATATTGAAAATCTAGTTCAAATCATTGCTCGCATGCTTAGGATATTTTATTAAAGAATGAAATTGTTTTCTTATTTCCTATCATTGCTTTCACTAGTTAATCCATTACATGTTTTGGATTAATTGGATCAATTACAACTGAAATGAGATGAAAAAAAAAAACACTAATAACTTTATTCATAAGTGAATAGTTGAACCTAAACATTCATTGGTTCAACAAGCTCAATAGCTCTTATGTACTATTTTTTTCTACTCACCTTTACTCTTATTATTCACTACTTATTTGATTATAACCTTTCTCTAATATTTGTCTAAGTCTTGACCCATTTCTACTTACATTTAGTCTTATTAAAATGACATTGAGATTTGTCTCCCATTTTGTTACGAACTCTTACTTCTGAGTTTTTACTTATGCTACTATTCATTTTATATCTAGGTTTGTATTTTCTAATTATATTTGGATTTGTGACTCTCAAATGATGTCAACATTATCACTAATAAGTGCATTGATGTTTAAAACTAGATAATTTTAATATAAAAATAGACTTTATTTTATTTTTTCTTTTTCATGTTTTAAAAATATTTAATTCTAAAACAATTAAACAAAATATAGACTAACTTTCCTGTCCCACTTTCACACTCCTCACAGTACGCAAAGGAATTTTTAGTGTATTGGTGATCTATCTTGTAAGTGTCATTAGATGTGATTGAGATTGATGACTTGAAAATGGTGTAACAAGTAATGCAAGCTTTTTTTCAAGAATTGCAAATAAACTCATTTCCCTTTCAAACTCCAGATTATAATTTTGGGTTTTGTGAGTGGCCCTTTAGTCCAATAGTTGGAACAAATCATAGTAAATTGGTATATTCTAAAGGCCAGAAATCATTACTATGTTTTGCATTTTGATGATTCTTTTTATTGAAAAACACTTACCGACATAGATGTACTATTAAGTTTGGTGGGGCCAGCCCCTCTGTAAGCCCCATTCTAAAACGGGTTGTTGCTTTGGTGGGAACTACTAGTAATTACTAATTAGGTATTAATAAAATTTTCTGCTTTGGCTTAAAAAAAACAGTAATGAGGTAGAAGACAGATTTGGTAGTGAAACTACCGTCAGAGATCAATCCCCAATGAACCAAAATTCTGTTTTAATTTTGATATTTTAATCCCCAAATGAACCTTTTTTGGTCGTTGATAGGGACGAAATTAAAAATAAAAATAAAAATGAAAATAAAAAAAATTAACAGGAAAAAAAAGATTTTAAATAAATGTTGCATCGTAAAGTTAAGGATTAAAATGTAAACTTAATAAAATTAGAGATTTAATTAATTGGGACTGTTTAAGGGATTTAAAGGAAAGTTCCACCTATATGATTATTGATTAGATTCTTTCTTAATATGACGTACAATCAAAGCATAGGAAACAACTCAATAACAACGTTTCAAAAAAGATTCACATTTTTTTCTTACAAGAAAAAGGATTCACATAGAAATCTTTCTTTTTACAAAACATAAAAAGTTATAATTATATATCGGCTAAAATATGTTTTTTTTCATATAAAATTAATAAAACATGGATTTCATTCTTGTAAAGATTTTTGTTAGTTTTTCCCCTCCAAAATTGAAAATATTATTTTTTTTATCCAGTTAGATGGACTGATTTTCATACCTGCTTATCACTCTTAATTACGCATCATTCCCTTATTGGCTCAAGTGGTGGCTACTATTCTTACAACTAGTGTTTTGCCTATACCGACGCCCGGGCTCATACTCCTGTTTAAATATTACCAACACATATGCAAAGTTCAATAACGATGTTTATTTGAATAATAATAATGTTGACATATGTTTAGAAAAAGTAACAAAAGATGTAGGACTTGGAAGTATAACAATTTGGTAAGCATACTTGTTTATAAGTTTACAAATACTTCTTTGTATATCACATTAATGGTAGTATTTTTTTGCAATGCCTTGTTTATCATGAATAAGAATACATAGTCCTTTTTTACTTTGTACTCATGAAAGTGCAACATATAGTTGACCATGACAAAAAACGGGGTTTGGCAAATACAATCCAACATGTGCCAAGGATTGTCCTTGAGACTTGTTTATAGTCATTGCAAATGAAACGATGAATGGAAACTGTCTTTTGATTAATTTAAATGGCCATGGAGAATCGGAAGGAGACATATTCATTCTTGGTATGTATGTCTTATAACCTACATTGGGTCCAGTTATTACCTCTGCTTCAACTACATTGGTTCCAAGTTTGGTGACAATTAGTCGAGTTCCATTGCATAAACCATTTGCCTGGTCCAAATTTCGGAGTAGTATGATGGGAGTACCAATCTTGATTCTTAGCTTGTGATTTGGAATCCCTGATGTTTTCAAGGTGTTAAGAAACTCAGGTGTTAGTACTCCAAAAGTAGGATTGAGTAGTTCATCAGATTTGTCAACACTATCAGCACTACAATACTCTTTCTCGTCACTAGGAATCAAAGACAGGACATAGTCATTTATTTTGTCGACAACATCTTTTGTAGAGGCTAGGATAGCTCTCTTTTGCAAGAAATCTGCGTTGTTGTAGTTTTGTAATAAATATGGATATGTTGCATCAACAATTGCTTGGATAGGATCCTCAAAATCCATTATAAGAAACTCATATGGGATGGTGATTTCGCAATGTCCATTGTTAGCTTGGCCAACTTTGCCATCACCTATGTCTAGTAACCAATCAGAAAACTGTTTGAGTTCATGAATGTTGCTATGGTTAGAAGGATTGGATTGCAAGCGCATATTTTTTTGTCAATTTTAGAATTTGACAATGATCCCAAATGTATGATGCATTTAGAGATACATGGACAATATCAGAGCGACTACCAAAAACAATAACCTTTCCCCCAAAAGGTCTATCGTTGTACATGATGTCTTTTAAGCTTTTGTCAAGTGCCTCAAAACTAAATTTGTGACACATTGGAGCTTCGTCCCAAATTATTAACTTTGTCCTCTGCAACAATTCAGCCAAGTCACTCTCCTGATGAATATTGCATGTTGAATTTTGTGTTGCAAGCACAGGTATGGCAAACTTAGAATGTGTTGTTCTACCTCCGGGCAATAATAATGAAGCAATGCCACTGGAAGCAACAGTTAAAACAATGCCTCCATTAGAGCGCACAGCAGATGACAAAGTTTTCCACATAAATGTCTTGCCAGTCCCACCATATCCATAGAGAAAATAAACTCCCCCTAATTGACTTGCAACAACACACATAATATTATCAAAAATAGAAGCCTGCTTATCTGAAATTAGTAATGTAAAAATCATAATTAATAGTAAGCATTGCTAGGAATGAATCTTTTGTGAGTTAAAACTGAAATGGGGTGTACGTACCTGTCATTGAGTGATAGCATCTGTTAAATTCGGTAGCCAAAACTTCCTTGTCATAAGCCATTTCATTGTAGATGAGCTTATTTTGGTGTGGGTTGGCAGCATAGCCTATAGGATATGGCATTGAAGGGAAATCTCATAGACTTTTTCTATTGGCTTGTAGCATGTTTTCAATTTGAGTCAAACAAAGATGCATTGTTTCTTTGTCAGTGAGTTGAATGCCTATGAATACTAAAATAATCACATTGTTAGCAAGTACATTGTTTCCTATGAATGAATGGTATATAGTTATTTAGGATTTACGAAATTACCTTGACTTTTATGATTAAATACAACATCATCTGTCATCCACCGCCAAGTTTGTTGCCACACATATTCTGGTCTCTCCATTGTATTCATAAATAACAGGTTGACAAATAATTTTCGAAGGAAGTGTGGAGTTCCCCAAGTGTTAGCTTCTCGCAAAGCACCAAGAAATTCTTGATCACTTCCTAGGAAACCTTTTGCAAAGCATGCTTCTCTAAAAGTATGGTAGACAACATTATCTACTGTTATGATATCTTTGAAAGATTGTGAGCCTTTAGCGGAAGAAAGCATCATCCTCATGTAAAACAACTCTCCAGTTGAAGGGGGTACCCATATCAGCCTCCCTATTGTATTTCCTTGTTTTCTTGGCTGTCAGCATCTCTTGTGTGCAACATAAACGAATTTGGACACATATTCAGGATAAGTAAGATCCCTTCCATCATGGTATATTTTATTTGAATGCATCCAAGCTGTAAACATTGATTCTTTGATGGTACTCTTAGACAGTACTGTCCCAATTTGTTGGTTGTCTGTCCAGTAAATTGGCTATTGATTTTCAAGGTGGAAATAGAGACGCTCAACTGCTGGTGCACGTCCATGCATAGGGAATGCAAAAAATTTTCAACATGCTTCAGGGGGCGAGACATACTTAGAGGATGATTAGTAAAACATAAACACATAAGAAGTAGGTCAATTAATGTAATAATAAAGGGTGTGTTGTGTATAGGTCAATGTTATGCATTTAATGAACATATGGTTGATATTATAATTTGTACCTAGTAATGTTGAAGTTGAAAGATAAAGACAAAAATGTCCTGAATTAAATATAATAATTTATACCCTTTCAGAGAACACCATAATATATGAGATAAAGACAAAAATACAAAAATGTGGAAGTTGAACATATAAAAAGCAAAAGAAGACTATCCAGGCAATGAAAAGCATAAACGAAGGGTGTGTTGTGTGTAGATGAATGTTATGCATTTAAGAAGATATGTTTGACACATACCGACAATCAAGATACTGTTTAATTTCATCGTCAACTTGATGTTGTCTGCCATTTTGGTTCTGCACATTAACAATAGATGTTGTAATTCGATCAGAACCTTTGTTGATGTACTTAAACAGGTATTTGATGGATGTGCTCTGATTGCACCATTCAACATTCAGGTGTGTCCTGTATTTGAGTAGCAATTGTGGACTGTATGGTACAACAAAGCGATTATCAAGTTCAATACCATGCTTCTGAACCGTACGCCCGTCATTTGTTCTCCTATATACTGGAAATCCATCTCGGTCTACAATTGTAGCTTCGTTGAATTTCTTAGGAAAAAATCTAATACACTTCCCATCAGCCATACATGGTGCACTTCTATTTGGGAGTCCACATGGACCGTGAATCATATGCTTGGAGATAATTTGATACAATTCTGGATCTGTGTACTTATTTGGTATCTCTGCAGAAATAATTTTATCAATGTCTTCTGGATTTGGATACTTGTTTGCAAGTTGCAAAAATATCAAAATATGAGCATGAGGCAATCCTCTTTTTTGCCACTCAATAGTGTAAATAACTGCAGTGAACATAAAATATTAGTAGCCACATTAATAATGAATAATTGTAATTATAGTTTAACATTGCAATTGTAAGAACACATTCATAGAAATGGTAATTACTTACATCCCAGAATAGGACCAAAGACATGTCCACGTTTGAGATCATTCATCAATTGATTTAACTTCATCTTAAATATCCTTGAGACAACACCAGGGCAGTCATGAGGTGTGAGATTGGATTTCCTAACCTTTTTTTGTATTTCAGGCCAAACTAGATTACACGTTAATGTCAAAAATAGGTCTGGAAATCCGATATGGCCACAAATTGTCATGCCATCAAAATACAGTTGTTCCATATACCTCTGACTACCAACAAAGGAGCTGGATAGTATAACTCTCTTACCCTTTTCATTGCCAAGTGTTTCAGGGGCATTGTTACAAACATTCAAATTGATGTATTTGTCAACTCTAAGTTGCTGTTGATGTTGCGTAACATAATTTAGTTTTTGCGACTCAATCATGCAGTAACCATCAACAATCCATTGCTGAAACAATCTTCTTGAATGCAGTCTTGTTTGAGCTTCATTGTTCCTTGATTGCAGCCTGTAACAAAAATATTCACGGATGGTAACATTTTTTCTCTTTGCTGCATGGATATTTGGATGATCCTTATGAGGAATATCTGGCCGATAGCCATCTTCCCCTCTAGGGTACAAAAGGGGATATTGCAAAGGCAAATATGCAGGATGAAGTTCATTGATTCTTTTCAACAATCCTGTTTGCTTTTCTATTATGATATCCCTGTGGTTACCTGTGTGCTCGTCACCAACAATCAAAGCAACAACTTCAGCAGTATTTGGCAAATTGTATAATCTTCCATCTGACTGCCTATCATAAATCAGTTTAAGCTTTAGGTCAGAGACTATTAAAGATTGTAGTTTATCCCTTGCCATTCTAAACTTATGCGCATAATGATTGTTGTTATCTAGCATATTCTTCATGGCAATGATAATGTCTTCATTAAGAACATCTTTGTTGTTGTACATTGATGAAGGAGCAAAAGCAAGTGGTAATGGTATACATTGTTAAAAAATAATTTAAAATTATGTAATGTAACATTTATTGGTTGGATTGTAACACTTACGGGTTTTGCAAAAGCCTGTTGTTAACTTCGTTGTCTGTATCATAAATATATAGTTGTGCAAACTTTGGTGACTTATTTGCCAAAGGTAGGAGGCTTCCAATAAGATGATGACCTTGACCATGTACACGGAATGTAGGAGGCCCTCTTACTGTATTATACCTTGTGTCAAGTTGGAGACCGGGTGATGTGAATGCAAACATTACATTATATGATCGAATGTTTTGCTGGAAGTTCTTAGCTTGAGAGTCGTTAGAATCAAAGAGTAGTTGCCTCAACGGTTGTGGAACATCTTCTAACACAGGCAGTTGTATTTTTCCATCACCACAATATAATGCAAACTTTGGGTTTTTGGTTTGTTTGTCTTTGTTAATTCTCTCATCATACCACATCATAGCTTTACAGTGTCTGCATTGCCAAATTGGATCTCCAACATCTTTGTAACCTATACGTGTACATTAATGTGTAAGTTTACATTGACCCATCAACCAAAAGGAATTAAACAAAACACCATCAAAGTGGAAAGTTGATTGGCTGAACCTGTATTTTGATTTTCATATGGTGTGTCCAAATTCCCATTTTTATCATTTTCTGCATCATCCTCTGTTAGTGGGTCGTCAAATGAGTAATCTATATGACACCAAAATTGTTTGCTTAATCTAAAATAAATTGTGTCTGCCTAAAAAAGTAACTAAAATACATTGTAAGTTAAATATAACGATTTGGAAGTTGACTTAATTTAAACACAACAACAACATTCAAATAAAGTTTCTTTGATTAAACACAACAACAACATTTGACATGTATCAATGACCCCCTCTGTTTTGTTGATTTCTTCATCATTGTCATCTGAGATGTGCTCTATTAGTCTGGATTTTTGTATTGTATATCTTCCTGAATGTATATGCTGAGTTGTTGAGGGAGTGTGAATGGGATCAGCATCTAAGATTGTATGTATTGGAAAATTTGCATGATGATTCAACATTGATGGAGTTAAATTTTCTTTCCCAAACTTTGACATTAGATTCATCTGGATAGTTGAAGCATCGACGGTACGTTGGTTGAAAGAATGTCTCGGCCGAATAGCAGATTCTCTTGTATGATTGTGCTCACATTGATTTGTAGAAAACATGATGTTTGATAATGGTGTACACTGCGTATGTACTATGGGACTATGCCCTTTAAATTGTGTATCACATGGTGAAATACGTTTACGCTTTTCTGCAATAACAGTCGTTATATTTGTGTTAGCATTTATAAAACATAAGCATAACTAAAATGTGCTTTGATATACATTTTTACCATTAGGTACATAATTATTTTGACTGTCATCACTTTGTCTTCTCTCTCGCAATATGTTTTTTCTATGTTTCCTCCGCTCGACAGAATTTTCCATTTCAAACTCGTGAATAAAGTCTACATTATTGAGTAAGTCTTTGCAAATAACAATTTAAGATAAACATATTAAAATTGCAACATGCAAAATTGATAGTGCATGTAGTATTGTACAATGAGTTAAAACTAATTTTTAACATCCAAAAAAATAAGCAAAGAAACTTTACTTGAGGGTTAGTTGTCTCTTGCCAATGTTGTGTTGTTGTCTCAATGTGGCTTCCCAGCTTGCGTTTTGGTTCAACGTTTAAGTTGTTCTGCGTGTTGTTTGCTATGAATTTGATTCAATGGTGATGATGATAGAAAAACAACATTATCAAATTGATTCCAATTAAGACAACCTACGAAAAGTGAAGAAGAAACCCTTCTCGTTCATTGTTTTGTGTTTTTTTTCGGCCCAAGTTATTGATTCGACACTGGGTGGCACTTTGCATTCCTTCAGTTTTGGCTACAGTGCCTGCAAGTACACATTATTAATTGTGCTCATTAAATGCGTTAGCAGCTTCTTATAACCACGTGTGGTCATTGAAAAAATAATAAGCTCCATATTTCTAAAGTTACATTCACAAAAGCCAAATTGTTTAAACTACTGATTATATATATTTATTGTATTTTTGTTGTTATTAAATAGGTGGAAAATGATTTAGAATTTTGATATTCTATATAGTTACGCTTCACTTGTATTGAATTGTGTACACCAATATATTTTAGAGCAGTGAATTTAGAAAATGGGTTGTGTAAAAATCCAAATTTTGGTTAACACCTTTGCCATTTGATCATTTTGTAATTTGTTTTACATTTAAGTAAGTTTCAAAGTAATTTTAAAGATCCTACGAACATGTAAAGTCATACGCTCCATTGTGGTTCTAAATGTTGAGCAGTTAATACTTTAAAACTATATAAAAAATGGGGCATTTATATATATATATATATATATATATATATATATATATATATATATATATATATATATATATGTATATTATTTTTAAAAAAACCATGCAATAATTTGACTAATAATATGAAGAAAAGATATACTACGATAACATGGATGAATATAAAACACTCCCAAACTATATATTGTCTAATATTCAAAGGTAATTAAATATTGTTTAATCACCGATGGTGATTAAGTTACAGCATTCGGGTTGATCAAAACTTACAAAATAATATAAGTTTAACAAAAAAGGGCAAATAAATTATATTGGGCTGCGGACTGGATTGTTCAATGTGACTGGCCTTCATCTTCCCATATGAGTTGCTTCCTCAAGATAAGTTCCCATACATGCTGGTTGGGCCTGAAATAGAAGGCGACCTCATCTCCAGCCATTACGTTATTGTCCATTAAAAATCGGTACCAAGGTGCAGCCATACATCGAATGCCATTATCCATAGACATGCTCCATATTAAACGACGCCCACTACTACGCTGAATAGTCATATATAGTGATGATGGCCCAACCAAATTGAGAGCCTCGGGGGGCAGCAACTACATTTAAAGCAAAACAGTCACTAATGATTGCAAGGTCATTATTATTAATTAATAAACAAAACAAACATTTATGATTTATGATATTAATAAACAAAACAAACTTTTATGATATCAATAAAGTCGTACCAATGGGGTAGCATTTGAGATCATAGGTTGGGTAATGTCTATGGTGAACACATAATTTTTGGTGGAACTGTGAGGCCTTCCACATGTCTGTCTTTCCAGTGGTGGAGTAAAATGGAGATGAAAAGTTGTATTATTGTTGGGTGCCATAAAGTAAACCATGACACCTTCATATATATTCAACTCTCTTCTAAATTGTTTAAGCCTATCAGCAAAATAGTATCTGTTATTATCTTTTCTAATTTGTATAATCTGCTTGTGGCCATTGTAATCAAAGAGAACATTAGGTGGGTAATCAGGAGCCCATTGCTGATGATATTTTGAGGGTACCTCAATGTAGTTCTGCAATTAAAGATTCAATGATATCATATTAGCAATATAAATTACAGGAATCATAACATAATTGCGTGGGGAAACACATACTCTATCAACATGGAATGCAGTCTGAAATTGATATATAACTGTGCATCCCAAGAATTTAGGTGGGCCCTGAATGACAAAATTTCCCCAAACAAATATTATAAATTATACCCCTTTTTCTAGAATATGATGACAATCACCAAGATGATGACAATCACCAAGATGAATGATCAAACTACATTCAACATTAACATATTAAAAACAAAAAAATCCTCAAAGCGAGAGTAGACAGACTTACAACACAAAAATGACATGAAGACAAAAACACAAATATGAAGTTCAATGTTGAAAGCATTCCATACATATACATTGCAAGTTCCCAATAGTGTAAACTTTGGAAAAGAAGAAGAAAGCGAAAGTAGACAGACTTACAACATTGGAGCCCGTAGATGTTTCTGTACTCATGTTGAAAGGAGAAAGAGAATGAGAGACAAATGAAGATTTTGAAATTACCACATACAAAATGTATATATTGCAATTGATAACGATTCAACTATTTTAACAAAAATAGGTAATGAGTAGTTAATGTAACTGCCATAGCAGTTACTTGGTATTGGAAACTGCACCTAAATACTGTGTATATTAATGGACACCCTTTTACTCTTCCTCCTGTCAATCACACACGAATTTTTGATGTATCGGGTATTGGGAATATGCAGGTCAGGTCACGTCTAATACCTAATATATACTTGTATTATATATGTGAAAGGTACTCCACAATATAAGCTAACACTAATATAGCAAATAATATACTATAAAATATAAGGTTAAATAGTACCTGCTTTGGCACCAATTCCAACACTTTATATGACAGTGATTTTGTATAAGTGTATACGTTACCATCATAAGGGGTCATAAGTCCAGAATCATATAATGGCTTGTCCACCTGCAGCAAAATCATACACAATGTTATCATTATATTAGAAAATACAACTGTTCAACTTTTTTATGAATACAAAACAAATTAATTGCATTAACCAAATTAACCCTACTAGTTTGGCACGTGTATAAAACAATAATGTCAATGTACGTTATGGAAGCATGCATAAAATGGTTTAAAGATTTCATAAAACTTTTCTTTTCTTTCAATTGATAATAATTGATAATTACAAATTGAAAGATTTCATTACAAATTCAAATGATAATTACAATGTACCGTACTAAAGCCGTCATAGGTCCAGAAGCTGATCCTGGCTTGTCAACCTGCAGGAAATCGTACTAAATGTTATCATTTAATTACAAAATACAATTGTTTAACTTTTTCACAAATAGAAATGACATTATTTGAATTTAGCAAATTAACCTCACTAATTACGCACGTGTACAGAACAACAATTACAATGTACCTTAAGTAAACATGCACAATATGGTTTAAAGAATTGATAAAAAAAACTTTGTTTTTTTCCATTGATAATTTCAAATTCAAAGACGTAGATATATTTTGGTTGGTGACAAAATTTAGTTGTATGTTATTCGTCTGGATTTTAATTTGAAGAGACCGTTTTAATCATTAACAATATAGTTCCCATCACAATCTTAAATGGACAAACATTACTGATATCAAATTTAACCACACGAAATAATGTCGATAGAATTCATTGTCCATACATGACTAATTAAGTGGGTACAACATCACCAAAAAATAGCCCTCCAAATGTAAACCAAAATAACCCAACAAACATATATAAAATTTAAGCATACAAAATATAATTAAAATGTCAACTGATTACTCAGCTTTAATATGTTTGTTTGTGGATAGCTCATACGCAGTAGTATCCTCAGAATCAAATTCATTTGTGGCTTGTTCACCGCTCAATCTTTTGGCAAGGGTGATGAAGGCAGTGTTCCCAGGGTCATAGTCAGCTGACTGGGACAATGAAGGCTGCAAAACAAATATAAGGTATTGTTATGACGGCCCAATAACATATTTAGACCAAATTTGTACTTAATTAGTTAATGAAAGGTGTAACAAATTTACGTACCGTCGGATGGTAATACCCTGATGAAGTCTCAGCACACGATGCGGGTGATTTCCCTATAGTTTGCACATCCTGCATATACCACATTCAGAGGCAACATCAAATGTTTTTAAATTTCCGGATACACCCTTACGATAAGTTAACTATTACCTGTAGACCAAGTTTGAAAGTCAATGTCTGGATATGATGTTCTTCTTCGCTAACATCCATCACAGATGACTGGCGCATGTTTACACGAAACTTGAACCTGACCGCCAATGTCTTACCAACCAAATCATCCACACACTCAGGGAACACTTTGATCTCATCACCACCCTAATTATAAGCAGTAAATTTAAACAAATAAATTTAATTATTATGAATAAATTTAAACAAATAAATTTAAATGCAATATAGTAAAGTCATATTGAATTGTCATGTCATCCATCAGGGTATGTTACAATACATACTGCAATCAATTCCTGTCTACATTCCTCGGCTGTCTTATCGAACATTTTGATACACGTTGCATCCCAAAAATAAAAGTTAGCTTTCTCTCCATTGTGTTCCATTTTCACAACTAATTTATACCTAACACAACAATATCCATGTGAGTAAAGACTCCAATGTTAAGTACATTATAACTGATTTGGGAATGAATACATTTTACTTGGGAACCGTATGACTAACTTGGTTCTGGCAGGAACGGCAGACACCCACTATTTTTAATGGATCAAACGTTGTGGTGCAATTTGGACAGCTATCATAACTCCATGGTGTATCAATCAAGACTTCATCCACCGTAGCAACGGTCAAACAGAAACAATCCTAATTGAATTAAAATATATAACAAATGAAAGTGGACAGATCAAACCAAAAAAAATTAAAAAACATTTAAAAGCTATGAAAACAAAATCATACACACAACAACAACAACAATACTTTCACCATAAATAGTCGGCAACCACACCAAATCCAATTCAGGAACCACACCATATTCAATCCAAATGGTGTTTCATTTAAATTTTTTTGTTCTTACCTCTCTCAGTCTGCTTATGTCACCTAACCTGACCATCTGAGCATTATGCAAGAACTTATCACGATCACCTCTTTGTGAATTACTGGTATACTGAGATTGCGAACCACTGCCTTCTTCTGTTAGTCCACCAACATAAAATGGAACACATAAACTACAAGGATGAAGGTCATAACATTAGAGTATTATTATAAACAAAATATATAACTCAAATTTTTTGCAGTTATCATACCTATCACGGAATTTCCTTATCTCGGCAATATCATCAGAGTTTACATACAACTTGGAACCATTTTTTATATTTTGGACACTGAGGGGATACTTGTCTGCAAAAAAAAAACATTATAGGTACATGAAATAATATGCAGTGCCACATAATATTGATTGGCAAACGTAAGAAGTAAAAAAAAAATACATTATATTCACCTGTGGCATCTTTGATCTTAGCCAATGTTAACATAAGCACCAACGGCTCCCTTTTAAAATGGTTTTTTTCAATAACATCATCTAGCTGAAGAGCATAATCCTCCCATAGTGTCATGAGGATCTCAGCATCACTAACAGGACATAACACATACATACTAATTTGTAATTTAACATATATCATTATGGTTTTTCAAAATATTTTAAAATATCATGAAAATAACCTATTGTCTCTCAACTTCACCGTAACCCTGTATGCAGGATTCACTGTTTTTCGTTCAATAACTTCAGCGATAACACCCACGACATCTATTTTCATACCAAGATAAATGAATAGAATTCAGTTGTGGTGAACATAGGTTGAATATATAAACTAATATGTAATGGAAAAGATTATAATATACTTACCAACTAAAGTATGTCGCAGTGCAATGCCAGAAATAATATCAGCAATTTTAGTTATGACGTGTACATTAGCAAGAATTTCAGGTCTTTCAACTTCCTTCACAGATGTTGTTTTCACAAAGTAAAGCAAATATGGAATTGAACTTACTTTGTATTCAGATTGATTGTCCACAACTTTGATGTTTTGGATCAAATAGGAACAACCTAAAGATAACTTCGGTTGAAATTCAGGGAACAACTCTTGCCATAGCGTTGCCCTAATCTTTACACCCTGAAAGTTATAAACAATCCATAACTACAAATACCCTCTTCACTAACTACACAGTAGAATCAAAGCAAATAACATAACAATTACCATTTGGTCTATGAAGACCATTTCAATCGCTTGTCTCCCATTGTGTTTCTTAACATCCCACATATCAGTTATACGCACTGCTATCTTCCATGATCCTTTCCTTGGATGCAATTCAGATATAAGATTTTCTTTTCCAGACATCGCTACAATATCACAAAGAAATAGTATGAACAATGTATCAAACAGAGCATTAAATTTTTTTAAAAAAATAGTATAAAAAAATTAAACAGCTAAGGAATCATACACAGATGGAAGAAAAAAAACACAGACAAATAAGAAAATCATAGATAGGTAACAAACAAAACAATCAAAACCAAAAGAAGAAGCAAAAAAAAAAAACAAAAAACCAATACGTGTTAATGTAACACATGGAAAGTAGAAAAAAAGCGCACCTTTGTTGTTCAAATCAACCTTTCTTCTTCAAATGCACCTGTGTAAAGTAGGAAAAAAAACCACAAAAAAAGAAGAAGCAAAAACAAAACACGGAATCATACACATCCACTAACTAAATCTTTTTTTCACGGGTAAAGGCGAAGCATAAAAAAAATGAATACATGTTAATGTAACACATGGAAAGTAGAAAAAAACGCACCTTTCTTGTTCAAATCAACCTTTCTTCTTCAAATGCACCTGTGTAAAGTAGGAAAAAAAACCAAAAAACAAAGAAGAAGCAAAAACAAAATACGGAATCATACACATGCAGCAACAACGAAGAAGCAAAAACAAAACACGAAATCATACAGGTAAAGTCGAACCTTTGCTTTTGTTGCTCAAATGAACATTTGTTCAAATGCACCTGTGTAAAGTAGGAGCCAAATGCAAGGAAACGAAAACAAAAGAAACCAAACGTATAACCAAAAACCCAGGAAGAAAGTAAAACAAAAGAAACGAAGCGTATAACCAAAACCCTTCATTCATCTGCAATCCGCAAAAGTAAACGTCTTGTCAAGTGGTCATTCGAGAAGCATTGGTATTCGAACGGCATGGGTAATGGAAACGCATCGGTATACGAAAGGTTTATTGGAAACGTATTGGAGAAGCTTGGACACGTATTGCAAAGGCTTGGAATGGGAAACGTATTGGTGCACTGTAGCTGGAGGTGACATTTTTGGGCGGGAAATTGGGTTAACCACAGCGCGACACGTAGGCATCCAGGGCCTTGTTTGTATAATGATAGATGATTTCTGACCTAGCCTCCAAATTACAAAAAAATCTGTCACAAATTTTCAAATCCCTCATTCGTGACCTTCTTTGAAACACTTGTGCGGAACCTAGCCCCATGTGAAGAGTGCTAGAGAGACATTGTGTAGTGTCTAGTTCCATTCTAAGTTCAAGGAAATGGCGGCTTGTGATAGGGACCTTATGACCGAAAACAGACCAAAGAAATAGAGTTTGCGGTTTTGAAGAGGGAGGACGGAGTTGCAAAAGGATGGGTCGCAGGCGAATATGCATATGGTGTTGTGGGAGACGGAAGTGGTGGGTGGAAGGTATCTTGTGTGAAAGCTAGGGAGGATAATAATGAGGGGAGGAGGAGAAATATTGATGTTGTTGGGATGGAATTACTACTTAAGTTGTTGGCCATCGAGGACTTAGGCTAGAATTTGTTAGATTGAAAATAGTCTTATTGTTATTAAACTCGATTTGGTCGAGATAGTAGTCAATGGTTCAATCGGTGGGTCAATAATATTAGTTATATATAGATAAATGTATAACTAATATTATTTGGTCAAGAAAAAATCATCAATATTTTAAAATTTAAAATAACAATTGATAATAATGAGACATCAAAACGGGCTTCTTAGAAGTGTTCTATTTTTTAAAAAAATCGGTCAAGTCAGACCGGTCCAATTAAGATTCAGTAACTTAATTGGTTAGATTTAGCTGGATCATCTCGAATCAATTACATGATCGATTCAATAGTAAAACGGACCTGATTAGGTCATTGGATCTCGAATGGACCGATTCAACCAACTAGATCAAACCGGATTTTATAACATTTATTAAAAGAGTTGATGAGCCTGTGTTGAAAATTTGAGGTAGATTCTTTTCTAATTTGTGAGGGGTTTTAACCTCCATAAATGGTAAGAATAGTAGCTAACAATTGGACCAACTATAGGATTACACTTAACCAAGGGAGTGACCCATAAGTATGAAAATATAATTTTGGATAAAAAAATAGCAGGGAAAAAAAATATATTTTAGTTATATATACTCAGCTAGTGGAAATATTTTTCTCCTAATTATAAGGTTAGTGTGAAGGTTAAAGAAGGAATGAACGAGAGAGAGAGAGAGATTTAATTTGAAACTACAATTTTCTTATATATTTTTTATTAGTTAAAATTTATTAAAAATTACAAAAAAAAATTACTCTTGATTTAATGAGTTCAACTCCTACTTTTGTAATTTTTAATAAATTTTATATAATTACCGTCAAAAAAATAAATTTTAACCAATATTTAAAATCATAATTTTATAATTTTTAATAACTTTTAATTAATAATAAAAAGTGTTAAAAGCATATTGCTAATACTCCTCTATTTTTAATTGAGTCATAATAGTAGATAAAAGTGCATCATCCAGATAAAGCGTGTCAAAATGTTACTATCTTCATTTTAAATCTATTAATGATTTTTTTTTTCAAATATATTGATATTTTACAAATATAAAATACCATTACATTTTTTTCACCTTTACCCATATTTAATAATTATTATAATAATATTTTTTAAAAAAAAATGAGATATTAAATAAATATATTTTAATCTGAATAGAACAATATTCTACATTCTTTAAATATTTAATTTATATGCATTAACCTTAAATATCCAATATCAATAGATGTTAAACAGAAGGTAAATTTTTCTTATTAGCTGTGAAGGTCCCAAGCAAATATATGTTGCTAGTATCTTAAAGGGTCGTTGTTGTCCCTAAATCACAGCATATGACCTGATTCTGCTCACTAATTTCCCCAAAACTACTGTCCATGATTTTAGCCCCTATCAATTATGTGCCATAAAGCGCCATAAGTGCTATTCAAGTATTGTATTCCAAATATAAGAAAAAAATTTGATTCATGCTAATTAAACAAAGTAATTAATTATATTTAATTATTCTATCTTTAATTAAAAATTGTATTATTTTTCTTAATTTATTTTTTTTATTGAAATTTGATATCAAGAACAAAAATTCATTAAAACTAAAGTCTCAATTAAATAAAAGATAATTTAGAGATAATAATATTAAATAAGATAAAGTAATTAACTTTTTTATGTTTAAGGTCAAGCATTGTTTTTTAATATTTGAGACTAAAGTAATATTGAACAAATTGGACAAGGTGGGGACATCTTCCCCATTTTCATTTTCTGGCTGGGTCAGTTCATGCCATCTTTCAGTCTCTCGTGGTCCCGCCTTAGGAAGATTTGCGTGAATATTTACCCTATTTTGTATTTAATTATTCTATAAATATAATCCTACAAATTTTAGTTCTCTACCACACAACAAGCCCATCAAAGCATAAAAACGGGCCCCTGTACCAAAAGCAGCACCAGATGGAAATAGCTATTGACTATTCATTATTTGGATTGCAATCTATTTTGTTAATAGAAGTGCAAGCCATTGAGGGGTCTTGCTAGGTGCACCAGCATTATTGTTTGTGCACCTAGAATTTTTTTATAATTCCACAAATACCCCTGCATCTTCTTCATTTATTAAGTTTCGTTTACTGTTTCTGCCACTTACATTTCGTGTGCTTCGCTTTCTTCTTTGGTTTCTCCTTTGGTGTTGGTTTTTCCCGTTAAGAGAGGTGCCGCTTCGGTTGAGGTGAAAGTGTTACGGGTCGGTGGTGATTGTTGCGATGGTTGGTTCGATTGCGACGTCGTCGGAAGTACGTCAGTTGTAGTTTTGGTTTTCGTTCCATATGGATTAAGTGATCCTTAGGTTTTAATTTAACTTACGGATTACATAATCCGTATATTTTATACGGATTATCTAATTCGTAAGTTAAATTTGAACTTATGAATCACTTAATCTATATGGTTTATACGGATTAAGTGATCTGTATGGTTTGGATTTTTAAATTTTTAAAACTTGTTAAAAATTTTAATTCGTTTAAATTATAAATGTTAGTATTTAATTTTTTAAATAAAAATTATTTGTTTATATGTGTGTTTGAAATAATTTGTATGCTATTATTTATATGGGGTTATTGGTTTTTAATATATATGGTTATGAATTTTAGTGTTTATAAAATGGTATTTAGTAAAAAATTACAAAGTTTTGTGTGATAATATATGTATGGTACGGTTAGGTGTTGTTTGTTTGTGATGTGAAAATTTTTGAATCTGTTGTTAAGATGGACGAATATCAATGGATGTATAACAATATAAATGTCTAAAGAAGTTGATATGAATGATGAAAATGAACACGAAGCTGGTGTGAATGAAAAAAAATATGTTGATTGTTCTGAGGTGTTCAATACTTCTCAGGTAATAATGTGATTTAATAAAAGGAATGTCCCTTTGAAGAGTAAAATTGTGTGGCTTACACTATAGATGTTTGCTACTCAAGATGATGTTTTGCGGTGGGCTCGATCAGTCACTTATGAAATTGAATTTGTGGCGAAGCTGTGGAATGCTCCTATGATGGGCAGATGGAGCAAAAAGGCCACATCATCAAGCGTGATGGTGACCTCTCATACTGGACGATGGAAACTGCTCGTTTCCTTCTGTCACCCTTTGACAAAAGCGGATATAAATCCCCAATCGCCAATATCCAATGAACATACGATCAAAGAACTTAATCTTGTGGCTGCAATCATCCCTTCAATCTCAGAAGTAGACCTCCAAAATTTTTGAACCTTCCTTCCATGGGAGGATAACTTCAATTGAGGGCGTTCCTAAAAAATTAAATAATTTTAACAATTTTAACAATGATAACAAATACTTGTTGAAATAATATTTATTAAAAACTATAAATACCTCTCCATTTCAAATAATGACTGCAACATGATCAGCATAGGCAGTCAGTACTGATGTGTCACGAGGTCTGCCTGAAAAACCCTCAGCATCATCAACAGCTTCTTTAGCATGTTGGAATAGCTCTTAAGCTGCATCATCCATGTGAGGAGCATCCTCAGCAACAACGACAACTTCCCTTGCCTATGTGCGGATATTGTGGGCATTTGCCGCTGGAAAACATCATCTGAATCAAGATTATCCCCTCTCCTCAGGGCTCTTCCTATAACTCTGTCTAAGGCACACCTTAAACCTCTATTTCTAACCATAATCTGCAAATTTCCTCATACATACAATTTTTGGTCAAAATTCAAACAATACTTAAATCAATTACAATACAATCATTCCTAAATAAAAAAAATATTTTATAGTTAAAAGAAAAACAAATTCATTATATTTAGAATTAAAATAAATAACTATTTAAAAACATAATAAAAATAAAGTATTTATTTATTTCTAATAAACAATAACTATTTGCAAACAAATAATAAAAGTATATTTATATTTCATACAAATAAAATATTTATAAACAAATACAAAATTAATATATTTACCATTAAAGTTAATAACTATTTCATAACATAATTCAATATAAACTATTTTTATTTAAAACACAAAAATTACCTATTTCTAAAACAAAACTAACAAATAAAATAACTATTTTAACACAATTCACAATAAACTATTTATTATTTAAAAAAATAACAATAACTATTTACAACCAAAAAAAAATATATTTATATTTCATAAAAAAAAGCATATTTAAAAATAAAAACAAAATAATTTCATTTTTTTTAATTAATTAAAAAATAACATACGAATTATATGAGGCAAAAGGATCAGATGATCTGTATGCCTCATACGGATTAGCTGATCCGTATGTGTTACACGGATCATATAACGCATACAGATCATACGATCCGTATAAAATCAGACCAGACGAAACACCAACAGCAGCCATTAATGGAGAGCAGCAAGCTTACCTCGACGGTGAAAACGGCGAAGATCAATGAAGACGTCCTCAATGCCAACAATGGAAGCACTCAACAGCAACAACATGGTGAAAACAACCACAAAACAAAGAAGAAGAAAGCACAGTGTGAGCGGATAGCAGAACGGTACAGTACGTACGAAAGAGGTGGTAATGTCCAACCAGGAAGAGGAGCCTTTTTAAATTTTAAATGAAAGATATTTCGTCCATTTATTTATTTTTATTTATTCACTTAAAATATTGGATGCACCTAACAACACTTGCCATAAGAGGTGCAAATTATGAACTGATTTTTTTTTTCTCTCAAAATTATAATAAAGTAAATGACAATTAACATTGAGATTAATGGGTATGTACTAACAGTGTAAATTATTTTATAGTAACATCCAATAAAATTTATCCATCTAGTTTCTTCAAAATAAAATAAAATAAAGTATTTAGCCATAAGTACATTAAGTCACATCTTACGTGGTGACTTTCACCTCCTTGTGGTCTTATGTCTTCGCCTCTGCAGCAGACAAAAGCTTTTCCTTCGCATAAGAAATTATAAATTCATTTTAATTAAACAATCTGACATAAATCATTTAATAACAACAAATTTAAACCAAAGCATATGCTAAATCCAAACCAACCCAACCTATACCTATCCTTACTTTTTCAACAAAATATATTCACTTTAATTATTTAAAATCAATAAGATTAGTGTTAACAAAACTTTAACAAAACTTTTTTTGAGGAACAGAACTATTAATCATCGCTACTAATCACTACTACTAAATTCACAGGTTAGAATAATCAATTTTCTCAATTCTCATCATTTACAAAATTTTCTTGAATCAACAATAAACACACGCTGCAAGTAAATTTAATTTCTAATCCAATGAGTTAAAAGATATCTATGATCTCTAATCTAAGAAAAAAAAATAGTACAAATAATAGTGACATAATTCTTTAAGTAATCTAGGTTTGAATTCTAATTTTGGATAATAAATCACATTAAGAAAAAAATACTCACCTGCACTTGTAATCCTTGACAAAAATTATTCATTGTTTCTAATAATAAATATTTTGTATTTAACAAAAACAAAATATTGATCACTATCTATTAGCCTGCCAATAGTCTTACCAAAAAATAGATTTGATAGAAACTAAAATAAACAAATCTATTAGCTGAACCCTCGACGGTTCTTTGTTTCGAACTATACCGGTTCTCAAGACCGGACTAACAACCACTCAACCATCTCTACAAAGGCTAATTTATGTTTTAAATTCAAAAATATTCATTATCTGTAATTTCAAAGTTTATTATTGAATTATCTATTATTTTTTATTTCATCAAACACATTGCAAATGTGATCTGGAGACAATACGCACAAGGGTATTCTCCAACTCACTATAGGCAAAACTTCGAAACATTAAAGAACAGCCATGCAGATTTTACCTCTACTGGTGAAAATTTTTCCAGAGACTAAATCGTTAATCAACATATTCAAAAATATGTATATTTCAACTGTGCCAACCTTCGGTAATCATCGCCCCTCCAATAAAAAAAAGGGGGGAGGGGGGAAGAAGAATTTTTTTAAAAATAAACAATCTCAGATGACTACAAAAGCAGAAATAAGCAATTAACTTGCCAGTTCAGAGGAGATTACATCTTTCACGACAGAACTATTTCAGAAGGATGATACTAGTTGATGAACTTGCTTACAAATTAATAAATCAATCAGCCATTACATGACGCTTAAGACAATTGACTTCTCCATCCTTCCTGTCTCATTGCTATCAAATTGGCACAAAAATTCTTCCTTTCCTGACTGCTTCTTCCCTCCATTTGTTTTGGTTGGGGGTGTGAGAAGAAATAATTACACAATTTTCACTAAGTTTTAGTAGTATTTGTTGATTCATAAGCAGCATCGGCAGAAGAGGTGTCTATATCATTCAGACCTAATTCTTCATTTTGTTCCCATGACCTCTCGTATTCCTCAACTGTAAGACATGAATATATTTACACGAAAAACTATGCAGCTAAGTGTAGATAACATGCCAACAATTCTAAACAATCTGAATTGCATTAAACCCATTCATCACATGATTCAACTTATGCAGGTTACTCAGCACTGTAACACAAAAGGTTGAAACACATGCCCCTAACAAGGGAAATATCGCGCCAATAAACTTCCTATTTGTTTTTTTGTTGACTTCACATTGCAGTATACTGGATTACCAAGCAACTCCAATGGTTGAATTGAATCAGATATCTTAAGGAAGAAAAAAATATTTTATACCGATAAAGAAAGAGTACCCAAGGAATGACCTGATATGATCAAGTATAGAAAGTTAAAAGTTAAAACATCACTATATAAGCAAACTGCACAACAAAATAAAACCAAAGGCAAGAAAATAATCTAGTTTTTAATTTCAGTACACTTAGAAAACAAAAAATTATCATCTCAATAGCTTGAACTGATGGTGCAGAATGCATTATCTTTAACCGTACTGATACTAGATTATCCAATTTTTACATTGAAAAATCATCACAAACCTCTTTTTTTAATTTCTATTACAATTTCTGGATTATTACAACATGATTTTTCAACTTTTCATATGGTATATGAAGAGAGACTAGAATCTCTCATGGTAATGAATGGAATTAGTATATTGATGGAAATGGAATATAATGAAATAAAGTCACTGAGGTTCCTGAGCAAAAGGGGGACAAAACAGATTCAGAATTTCAATTTCGCACTAAGAAAATATAAACTTTATCTGCACAAAGTATAGCTTTATATCTAAGTTGGAAAACTTACATGATAATTGATTGTCCTCTTTCAGATCATCAGTTGCAGGAGCTACAAAAGAATTGGCTAATGCATCATCGAGAATTAGAGTCCAAGCTTCTTCCAAGCTAAGAAGCTGCACAAAATGAAAGGGTGCAGACAAAAAAATTGGGTTTAAGAAGTTATAGGTTTTAAATAGGCAAATTCAAATCAAAGCCTTCAAATTCAAAGACAGGAAGGTCTGAGAGCTTCAGTTTATTAATGACTGATGTTAGAGAAACATCCAACAAGCGATGTAGCCCAAAAGTAGCATGGAATATAACCACAAGTCGTTGTAGCCCAGAAAGTGACCCTTAAGAATGTAGTTGGTTAAAAATCCATTGACTCTTTTCTTTTTGTTATTTGTTCCTTTTTCTTTTTATAGATAAAATTCATCAAACTGGGATAGAAACAGGTACACAAACGGGATAAAATATAAGAAAATAATTCAGAAATACAAATGAATTTACAATGCCTGTAATTATCTATTGCTCCTCTTCCCTCTTTCCCCAGTCAGCAGCAAAACATTGTGTAAAGCATAAATTACAAATCTGATGGTAATCTAATCAATAGAACTATAAAATGAACAGATATGAGAGAAATTCAATCCAACTCAGGTAAATAGTCATTTGCTACCTTGTTTAGCCTTGCTTTAAAATCTATCCACTTGTTTTTTCTCTGTTCATCGAGACTATCTCCAAAAGTAAAGCCATGGACCCTCTCAAGGCCTGTACAAGCAAATCACATCAAATTATCAAATTATATTCTACATTCTGTTATCTATGGGCTATGGCGGATGGCAAAATATGGCAGAAGGCCAAAATTTCACCATATAAACATGCCATTGTGCTGCCATAGCGGGGCTCCCTTCAGAAATTGCTTATGGCAGAGGCCTAAAAAGAGGCCATGTTATAGCGTTATGTGGTACTACAATGGTTATTTAACAACATTGCTACATTCTAGCAAAAATAAATAGATTGTATTAAAAAAAATCACTACAGGAACAACATAAACATGATGAAAGGAGAACAGTTTAAAATCCATATTTCCAAAATGGATACAAATTTTGCATTTAGAAGGCTTTTCAAACATATTTGAGGTAGATTATTTGGAGTGAAAGAAACAAATAATGATGTTCAATTGGTTGAAATTTGAAAGATCTATTAAAAAGAAAAATGTCTTCATCATTTCGTTCAAATGACGCTCAACAAAGTGTACAGCTACTACTATGTCCTTTTCTTTTCACAAAGATCACTCCTAATTATCCTGTCTCAGTAGGATGTTTCCTAGATTATAGTTTTTGTGTGTGAGAGAGAACGCATACTTACTTTCACTAATTTTTGTAATTAAACCTTCAACAGTTGTAACAATTCCTCCAAGGGTTCCGCTTGCCAGCTCCAAGTCAAGTTCAGGAACTTTTACACTTGCAGTATCAGACTAATCAAACCAAACTACTCAGTCAATTGATATGAAATGCATATCTACGTCTCAGATTGCAGAAAACATTCAAATGGTCAGGCCTATATGGGTATCATCATGACATTTTTCACAGGTTATCTTTATTAGAAGGCAAGATGTGTATCATTACAACTTTTAATATATCATTGAAAACAGAACATGTTGATGTAATATTTCTAGGATATCCCTTGATGAAACCATCAATTTCAGGCTTCTGATAACCCCAAAATGTGAATTTCATTCTTTCAAATGCTATAGTTTCAAGTGTGATGGCAAAATAAATTGAAGAATAAAGCCAAAATTTAAAGTGGCACTGAAAGAGTTCACATGATTAGTTTTTTTCCTCAGTTCCTTCAAACTTCCGGAAGCTTTACATTTGTCCTACATTTGAAGGCTATAACGTCAATAACCAGAGTCCAATTCTTATGAGATTTCTTTATGAATCCCAATTTGTAGTAATTACACATTAGAAATAAGAAAAATGACATGCTCACAAAATGCAAGGATAAACTACAAGATCCATCATTCATCACTAACCATACACAAATTAACAAACTGCTGGGTTGAAATTAGTTAAGATCCAGGATAAAATTACAGACCTTTATTACATCACGGCTCAGGTCATTAACATTCTTCACATTAAGAGTAATTTTTTTCCCTTTTTCAGGAATTCGACCACCAGGTTTCAACTGCAAGGTGAAGAGAAATATTTTATTCCAGCCCTCAAAATAGAGAACTACACTCAAGAAATCAGCATATACCTCAGAGTTGCGGTAACCACAGGAATCACATGTGGATGCCATAACAATTACTTCTTGGAAGTAAGGAATATCTGGTCATTGTTAAGATCAACAAAAGTGTAGAAGAACTAACAAAACATGTGGCTCAGGCGGACTGCCAATAATATAGAATATAGAATACAGAATATAGAATAGGCACATGGCATAGTTAAGAAGAGCATGGCGCTGTTATCAAGCAAGCAAATGAATATTATCTACAGTCTTTACCCTATTAGGCTATCAACAACCAGAATACAAGTCAACCCTGTAGACAAGTGTTTCATTTTAATCTAAACATCCAACATTGGTGTTGAGTAAACTTGAATCTATAGCCAAGTTCATGAAATTTGAAACCAAAGATTATTTTCAGGATTTTTAATTGAACACATGGTTATCAAAAAAATATTTTCTGCACACCAAAGATGGAATCAAAAAAGAAGTTAAAACAAAGAAAAACCAGCCCCTATAGTTTATATGATGTCAGATTTCAGTTTTAATTATAATTGTCATTGATGCAAAAATGACAGACTCCTTCTAAATTAATGTAAAACAGTCAAACAATATCCCAATAGCAGTATGAAAAATGATAAAAGGATACTGGTGACAAACATTCGAGTCTCACACCTAGCGGCACAAGCACCACAAGAAGTTGGGAATGTCATCACCTGTCAAGAACAAGCAGCAATGTGACACTGAATGAACAAACAACAAAAAAGGCCAAAGCTCAGTACAAGCACTATACAATTCAGCAATGCATACCTCTTCTGGTGCAGTATATCGAAATAAGGCTTCAGCAATTTCTGAACTGTTACTCTGTGCAATGGCTCGATGACCAGCTGTTGCCCCTATTGACCCATGAGGTTCTCTCCTCACTTGATCAGCAGTCACTTCTCCCCTTTCTGGTGCTTGATCATGAGTTCCTTCAATGTGAGTGGAACCAACAAGGTATCCCAATGATGCTTGCTGCTCAGGAGTTCTCTCATAAAACTTGATAGTCAATGATGGATCAGATGATGGTGCAAACCTGTTCACATGTGTCTTCCATTTAATTAAAATAGCAGCAGCTAAAAGGTGTGACTAATGTTAGTAAGCACCAAATGCAGGTAAGATTGCCTTGCGAACAAATACAGGTTTGTCTTGACTGATTTAAAATAAGTTATAAGAAATATTATAGAATGATTTGTTTTGCATCAATTCAATACAAAAATCCATTAAGCCACCAAAATACACTTAAAAGAACATATTTCAAAATAATCAAGTTCCCTATTCTTTCTATGATAGTATGTATGATGCAATATGAAACTGGCTTTTATTCTCTTCTAGAAGGGTACATTACTCCAAATCAAATCTCATTTGTACAGCATCACTTCAATCACATGTCTCTTCATTCTCTTGTTAAGTTACAGACAGAATGGAGAAAATTAAGAGACTCTTTCTTTAGTCAGAAATGGGGGTTACCAAGAGAAATTATCTTGTTAATTGGGATAAATTTTGCAAGCCTAAAATGGCAGGGCCTACATCGCCTGCTCTCCTTGGAAGTAATTTTAGTTGGATCTTACTAGTTATAAGTGAATATTGATCACGATGGCATGCTTTTATTATTTTTATGATTATTACTTTAATTTATTTTGTTACATTATCACCATTTAATATCTTATGCATGGAGAAATATGGATTTTATATTTTATTTAATCACTCAGATTCCTGCTTTTTTTTCTAGTTATTTAATGGCATGATTATATCTATGAACTATGAAAAAAGCAATTATTTTGAATACATTAAATAAAATTGTTATGAGAAGCTGAGATTAAAATGTATGAGATTGAGAATTTGACCATTTGAAACAGATTTGTTACTAACCACGAATTATTTTTACCACTTATATTGGGGGTGGGGGATCCATGATAGAATCTTACAGTAGCATCTTTCACCTGGTTACGTACTCAGGGAGAAAAAGGCTATTTGTTAGATGGGGACACTAGTGCATGCAGGGGATCCAACAATATGATGTGATGTAATAAAACTTGAGAAAGGAAAAGGCAGCCTATTAGATGGAGTCCCCCCGAGTGCTGTTAGTAGAGCCTCAGATTTTGGTCTCTTGGGTGGCCCGTACAAAATTAAAACCCTCAACTTCTTTACATTTAACAAACTGTTAAGTTTTATTTTTACACATATTTCAACCCACACTTGTGAAATAAACACTATTTCATCCCGAAAATTGTCAACTTGTAAGCAAATCAGTCAGTGAGCTCTACCAAGATGAAAATTTTCTTTTTTTTTGTCATTTACTTATATGAGGATATCTTACCCTCTATTTTTATAATCTCTTCTCTAATAAAACTACTCTTATTATTTATTATAAAAAGAAAAAAGAGGTATGATCTCTTACGGGTTTTCAATGAAGCTGTTTCCAGCAGGATCATCAAGAATAAATGTGAAGGCTGATTCTCCTTTTGCACAGGCTCGCAGTTTCACCAGGAACTGATCAATTGCCTCAGCTGTCTCTGGAGCAACTTTCTAGAAGGTAAAAAGCATAACATTAAAAATTATTAAAAGAGAAACTTATATATCAAATAACAATATAAAGCAGAAACAAATAGTACTTTGCGTTCCTCTTGAAGAGCCTGAAGTTCATCAGCTGCTCTCATAAGTATCCCTTCCACCTATAATAACACAAAAATGATATTGTTGAATCATTTGACTACAAATGTTTAACTGTTCAATGTTCATGAATTTTCATAAAATACTGTTAGAGCTCCGACACCCACAACTTACATTTCTAGTATACATGTATGGGCATCATCCTTGCTACTAAATAACGGGTGCATACAGAAAGTGCCAAAATCATACAAACAAAAACTAATAGACTAGAAACATAACAATCTTATTTTTAAACAAACGTTTTGATCAAATAAAAAAAAGGACACATTGGTGTGTTTATTCACCAGATTTTAAATAGTCTGCTGTGTGTGACAAAAACAAATGCAGTGTCTAGAAGAGATTTGCACTGACAAATGCAAAAACAGGTAAACCCCTGCCCTACCCGGGAAAAAAATAAAATTGACCAAGCAAAACCTGTCAATGCTAGGAATGAGAAAAGAACAAAGTAAATTGAAATATGTATCAGAAGTACCGTTGACAGACTACCACGTTGAGCTTCTGGTGGAATCTCAAAATCCAGTTCTGGTATCTGCAAAATCATACATATAA
Source organism: Glycine max (assembly GCF_000004515.6). Classification (NCBI taxonomy): domain Eukaryota; kingdom Viridiplantae; phylum Streptophyta; class Magnoliopsida; order Fabales; family Fabaceae; genus Glycine; species Glycine max. The sequence goes on along the minus strand of NC_038256.2, from coordinate 2,237,642 downwards.
GCAAGGTGCCTTTTGAATTTATTACACATTACACTTAAAATTTTCATTAATAGAACCACAATAGTCACTCAATTTTAGAATCAATAGAGATGACTCTTAAAGTGCTTCATTCATTAAAAAAAAAAAACAATGCAAACCATCTATCTATCTATCTAGCTTAGCCCTTGACTTAAAAGAGACAAGAACCAGGGTGTCAATGAACTAAAGGGTTTTCGTTACCCTTACATGGCTGTCAAAATAGGAAAAAGAGTAAACGAGTTAAAATAAATGTAGAGAAAAAAATAAACAAAACAAATTTGAGTACCTTAATGGTAGCAGATTCAGCTTTTACCACTTGTCGATTTAGCATCTGCATTCATAAAACTGATCAACAAGACACTCTTATAAACAAATTATCAGAATAGTTAACAAAAAAACATGCTTGCAAATCAAAATAACAAATAACTGGAATAGGAGAATCCCAAAAAAGCATACATTGACGATACAGGAATTAGACTGATATTCAATAAGGCTATTTCCTGGAGGTTCTGTTTCATGTAATAACACCAATGTCAAAATAGTTTGTTAAATTTAGTTTCCAGACTTTTCTAAGTTTGGCCATGGTATTCATTAATGTTTCACCATGGGCAATTAACTTTATTTCTTTCCCTATTTTGTATGACAAACATGCATATATTATTTGTTTCTGAAAAAGCCTTCTAGCCATTTATAATCCCAGTTTGACTATTTCCTTGCATGGAAAGAAAAAGGGGGAGAAAAAAGTGAAATAGGATAGCAACATTCTTTCCAGTTTCCACCACTGAGATGCTTATCATACTTGATTCAGTAAAATGCACACAAAAAACCAACCATGTCAGTTGCAGTGCGTTTTCAATTGCAAACAACAATGACAACCTAAGATGCTAAAACATTCAATTAGAGATGAGAGAGAAACCGACGGGGGGGGGGGGGGGGGTGTGAGAGAGAAATAGAGAGTGGGTGAGAGTAGGATCCCGTTGTAACCACGTCAAAAATGGGTATGGTCAAAAGACTGAAAAGAGATGAACGAACTGGAGGGATGCAGCTGATGTTCATTCCTTCTATTTCACCAGATTTCCTCACGAGATGAATGAAACAGAGCAGTGGCATGAATTTAAAAAATGGGGGGACGTGCGAGAAGTCTTTATCGCAAGAAACCACAACAGAAGGGGGGAGAGATACTGCTTTGTAAGATACAGAGGGGTCAAAGATGTCAGCTGGCTTGAAAGAAAACTAGATAACCTGGTAGTAGGGGGATTGAAAATGCACGTAAATATAGCAAAGCATGAAGGATGAGGACAAAACAGGGAGATGCCAACTGGAACGACATGCAAAGGGCGGAGAGAACTTCTGGTAAGGTGAACGAGGACGACAAAGGCAAAAGTAGCGTTGAAGGTGCAGTGAGACAAAAGTTTCAACAAAATGAAAGAGATAACCTCGTATGCGACAATGCTGATGACCGAAAGCAGAAAAACGGGACGAGGAAGAAATACCCCAAACCTGAGCTCAACAGGAGGAACAATCTCTTGTTCATCAGTACCATTGAACATACCTGTGGAAGAGAAGACATGGCTAAGCAACACATGGGTGGGAAGACCGAAGAATCTTGCGATGTTCAATAGAGTGGAAGACGATTTCATGTGATATGGGGGCAAAGACATCACGCCAAAATATATAGGAGATGGCATGATACTTCCTCTGGGACTCACAGAGGACAGAGCCAAACAAATGATTACGGTAGCAAATGAACAAGCTTTGTCAGTATTTTACTCGCAGGAAAAATGAAACCCTCAAATCAGAACGGGGTATCGCCTGGACTGGTTGTTGCGCTGGGGAATACCTTTACATGCGTGGGATTTGGAACACATTAAACAGATCGTATCTGTGGTAGGAGAAGTGGTGGAGGTGATGATGAAGTGGAAGGATTACAGAGGTTGGATAGGGCGCAGGTCCTAGTCGAGACACCACGACAACTGCAAATTCAACATAACATATCCGCATGGATCAATGGGGTAGAATACTCAGTGTACATGGTTGAGGAAACTTGCTATAATCAAAATAGGTGCAAATATCGGAGAAAATAACCTCAGACGAGAGTCTATCGAAAATGGAGAAGCTGTCGAAGAAGATATTTCTGATATCATGCGGCAGCAACCAGTGCCCAGAGGTGTCGAATGGGCAACAGACCAAAGAACAACAGGATCTGCATGATCCACAAGACCAATTGGAGGATACCGCCGCGAGCACAGAAAATTGTCACATCACAGTGTACCATTAGACAGAAGGAAGCTGACGTACCATTAGACAGAAGGAAGCTGACCAAACTTACGACAAGGAGGCCAAAAATGAACAAAAAGAGGCAGAACGGATACTAGTTGCAGAAAATAACAATGTTATTCATCAAAAAGAGACTGAAAGGATATTAGGTGAAGCAAAGCATACCCTTTTCCACCAAGAAGAACCCGAGGATAATAGCAGTAAAGGGTTGGTAGAGAAAAGACAAGTGGAGGAGAAAGGAAAGAGAACGTTAAGCTGCAAGGGATAAAGTGCAGAAAAGACAATGGGCATGAGGGGGGCCCACTGCTGCCAGAAAAATTTGAATCAGGTGCTCCAGAGTCACGGGAAGGTGCACAAAAATCAGAGGGAAATGGGCCCTTAATGGGCCTTCCAAAAAACAACCTTGATGGAAAATTGAAGGGGCAGAAGAAAACATAAACTGCGAACAAAATGGAATATCACAGTTGAAGAAGGTGCACTCAAGAACCAGAAGGTGCAAACAACAAGAGGACCGAGGCCTAACAGATGGGTCCAAACTTGGGCTCTCAAAAAAATCAATCACATGTGCATACATGGAAGCCAACAACACTCACAACAAGGGTGACAGCCTCTCTTTAGTCAAGCATCACAGTCAGATGAAAGTGGCAGATAGGGATGAAATGGAAAATAAGCAACAAGAAACACAGTCATCAATACAAAATTACAGCCAAGAAATTTATGATCAAATAAAAGAAGCAACAACACAATGGACCATAGCGCAGAATCTGCAAGTTACATGTGGAAGGGGAGATGTACCAGTGGTCAACAAGCTAGTTACTATATGGAGGAAAGGGATAGGAAGGTGGCTGCCAAGTTGGGAAACAATGGGGCTGGATTATGAACATCATCACTTACAATGTAAGAGGGTTGGGGAGGGGGGTAAAGTGGGCAGCAATTAAAATGGTAACAAAAAGGAGAGAGTTAATATGTAGTGTCTACAGGAGACTAAGAAGGAACAAATAGATAAACTCACTCGTCAGGCACTGTGTGCAAAGGTAAGGTGGGAGATGCAACCATCATGTAATAGAGCAGGGGGCTTACTCTACTTATGGGATGAAAAATCATTCAAATTGGAAAGTAGATAACTGGACAAAGATTTATTCACTTAGAAGGCATATGGGTTCCTGATGGGCAGAAGATGTTTATAGTCAACATATACTCGCCATGCGACAAGGCTTAGAAGAGAAATTTGTGGGCGCATATAAGACAATTGAGAGAATTAAGCCCAGGAATGATGTGGTGCATACTTAGAGATTTTAATAGTATCAGAAGCCCAGCTGAGAGAGTAGGACTGAGTCAAAGAGGCGAAAATGAAAGAAATGTGGAGGAATTCAACGAATGGATCAGTGATCTTCAGGTGGATTGTACCTTGTGTGGGGAGAAAATTTACATGGTACAAGTCAAATGGGACAGCAAAGAGCAGACTGGATAGAATCCTCGTCTTGGTAGAATGGTTTGCAAATGGCAAGGAACTACACAGTTCATATTGGAAAGAAACTTCTCTGATCTTTGCCCAATCCTACTGAAATCTGAAAATATTGATTAAGGACCGCGACCTTTCCGGATTTTGAATTGTTGGTTCCATGACAAATCATTCCGAAGGGTGGTTCAACAATCTTGGACAGATAATCATGTATTTGTGCTTAAAAAAATAAAAGGAGTTAAGGCAAGGGTGAAAGTATGGAATGAGGAACAATTTGGAGACTCACATCAAAAGATTGTAAGCATCGAGAAGGATTTAAACAAGCTTGAAACTGAAGGAGACGAAAGACAGCTATCTGAAAATGAAGTGCTGACTCGAAAAAAGCTGTAGGAGGAGTTGTGGGCATCAGCTCTATCTCATTAGTCACTATTAAGGCAGAAGGCAAGGGCAAAATGGATCAAAGAAGGGGATTGTGACTCCAAGTTTTTCCACATGTTGGTAAATTCAAATCGAAGATTCAACACTTTGAGAGGTGTGTTTGTCAATGGACTTTGGATTGATGAACCCAAAAGGGTGAAGGAGGAAATATGTTTGTATATCGAGAACAGATTTCAGGAGGAAGATTGGGTGAGGCCCAAACTAGATGGGGTCAGATTTAAAGCTATTGGACAACAGCAGAAATCCAAAATGTCGGAGCCAATCAATGAAACAGAAATAAAGGTTGTTGTGTGGGAATGCGGGAGCGACGAGACCCCTGGACCGGATGGAGTGAATTTTGAATTTGTTAAGGAGTTTTGGGAATTTATAAAGTCGGATGTGCTCCGATTCATGGATGAATTTTTTGTCCACGAAAAATTCCCGAAAGGGTGTAATGCCTCATTCCTAAGGTCAGCGATCCGCAAAACCTAAATGAATATAGGCCTATTTCTTTAATAGGTAGCATATATAAAATAGTTGCAAAGGTACTAGCGAGAAGGATGAAGAAGGTGTTGTCAATGTTGATAGATGAGAGACAAATAGCATTCATCGAGGGCAAACATATGTTACACAGCATTCTCATTGCAAACGAAGTAATCCATGAAGCAAAGAGAAGTAAAAAAGCCTTGCTTGGTGTTTAAAGTAGATTATGAAAAGGCATACGATTCAGTATCATGGGATTTCTTGTTGTACATGTTAAGGAGGATGGGATTCTGCAAAAGACAGATATCATGGATTGAGGGCTGCCTAAAATCCGCTTTTGTCTCTGTATTGGTGAATGGTAGCCCCTCGGCGGAGTTTATTCCACAAAAAGACCTAAGACAAGGGGACCCACTAGCTCCCCTTTTATTCAATGTTGTCGTCGAGGGACTCAATGGATTAATGAGAGAAGCAACGGAGAAAAATGTGTTTCAAGGCTATCCAGTGGGAAGAAATGAGGTAGAAGTTAGTAACTTACAGTACACGAATGATACAATTTTCTTTGGGACAACATCCATGGAAAATGTCAAAGCGATCAAGACAATCTTGAGAAGCTTTGAACTTGTCTCAGGCCTCAAAATTAATTTTTCAAAGAGTAATTTTGGAGCAATTGGGACTTCAGTGAGGTGGAAGGAGGCTGCTAGGTACTTAAACTGCAGCCTATTAGCCATACCTTTTTTGTACCTGGGTATCCCAATTGGGGTAAACCCAAGTTGTAGTGACGTCTGGGATCCTATTGTCAAGAAATGTGAGAAAAAGTTCGCGAAATGAAAACAAAAGCTACTTTCATTCAGGGAAGGGTCACTCTCATAACATCTGTTTTAAATTCTATCCCTATATATTTCTTCTCTTTTTTCAAGTACCCAAAAGGTCCTAGACAAGCTGGTGTGGATTCAAAGGCGGTTTTTGTGGGGTGGTGACATGAAGCACTAGTGTGCCTACCAAAAGAGAAAGGGGATATGGGACTCAAGGACATAAGAAAGTTTAATTATGCACTTCTGGAAAGTGGAGATGGAACTTATTTCATAACCAAGGAGAATTCTGGGCTAAGATACTAATGTCAAAATATGGCAAATGGTGGACTGTGAGGGGGAAAGTAGGGGCAGCAGTGAATCAGCATGGTGGAAGGATGTCAATCGCATAGCTCATTCCGGTGTAGACGACAGCTGGTTAGATAAAGCGATAAAAAGGATGGTCAGTGGTATGTGGAGAAAAGGTTAAATTCTTGGAGGATGGATGGAAGGAGGATAGAGTGTCACTTAAGCTGAAGTACCCTACACTGTTTTCTATGTCCTATCAACAACAAAATGTTATACAGCAGATGGAAGTTTCACAGCTGAAGGGTGGGAATGGGATTTTCAATGGGGACGACAACTGTTTGATGGTGAGATAGACATAGCTGCAAAGTTCTTGGAAAAATTAGATGGTATCAACATTCATCCAGATCAACAAGATAAATGGATATGGAGGGAAGATGCATCTGCTGCATATACAGTGTGGAGTGCATATAAGATGCTGATGAAAGACCAAACTGATGAAAATCAGGATGGTGCTTTTAATGCGCTATGGAAGGTAAAGGTCCCTAGTAAAGTTTCTTTCTTCATGTGGAGGCTAATCAAGGATAGACTGCCAACTAGAGTAAACCTGCATAGGAGAAATGTGGAAATAAATGATCCAACCTGCCCATTCTGCACAAATCAAGAAGAGGATGCAGCACACATTTTTTTTAGCTGCAACAAAATTTTACCGCTTTGGTGGGAATCATAATCATGGACAAATATTTCAGGTGCATTACCACAAAACCCGAGATAGCACTTCCTCCATCACGTGTTAGGAAGGGATAATGGCAGCAGAGGTCAGACCTGGCAGTAATATGAGGGAGGCTTTTTGGGATTAGGGAAGGATATTTTTATAAGTGTCTGTAACAGTGAGCCAGGTTTACAGTCAGAAATATGCTTTTTAATTAATGATGAATAACTTGTATTAGGGCACCATATTTCTGCTCAATTTGGCACCCAGGTGAAATTTTCACAGTACAACTTGTACTGATTCATACATAATACAATATTACTTTTGTTGATTTAAAAAAAAAATCTAGAAAGTTCTTTTACAATTTGAACAAATGTTATTAGAGGAGTGCCATACTCTAACACACTCCTCCAAACACAACCTTAGAATGGTTAAAATTTATTGAAAACTACAAAATCAGGAGAGAGAAACATTAAATATGATGTGGGACCCACAACTTTTTGTCATTTTCAATAAATTTCAATTAATAAAACAGTGTATTCCTAGCATTTCTCATGTTACTATCCCAAGATATTCCATGTCTTTCTTACTTAAAATTTTGGCCATCTGAGAATGGATGAAGACTGAAGAATCCAGCTGTATTCTGCCTCAGCATTGCAGTTCTTACAAAGTTTCACGTGATTTAAGTTTTGCCACACATTTGTATCATTGTATGCCATCTTACTTCAAATCGTTTTACATCATTACCCCTTTAAGACAAATGTCTTTTACGATGTTCAACTCGACATTCTACCTAGGATCTGGCAGGGCTTGAAAACTCGTAACTCGAAGATCATAACTAAGATTGTAAGATCCTATTTTTCACCTAAAATGCAAAAATTATACTTATATGTAATATGCATATGCATAAATATACCATAAATTAAGAAAATAACCTCTAACTCAGTATTAAAACAAACTTAAATTGAAAAATTATACTTAAAGCAAGTTATAATATCCAAATAGTATATCAGAAATGTGCGACAAAGAAACTCTTGTTCTTTTTTTTTTTTTGCTGATAAGAATGTTGTGTTGTTTAACTTTTTCTTAGAATTTGGGCTTAGGGCCTAACTCAACCACACAAAACTAGCTTGTAAGGAGAGAATTGCCCAAGCTTTATAAGGCACTACTTAAGCCGTCGAGTCAATGTGGAACCATACCCACCCCTTCACACCAATAACAACGAAGGTGCATGAGGCCGCAAATTATGGTGGGTCAAGGGTGTCCATAATTAATGCAGCATTCCAACAACCCCGCCCCCCCCCCCCCTCCCGCCTAGGGCTATCGGCCTAGAGTCCCAATGTAGGTGGCCCCAACAATGAATCCAAGCTTTATAAGCACTACTTAAGCCTTATCTCTGGTCAACTGGGACTACACCCACCCCCTCACATCACAATGAAGGTGCATGAGGTCTCAATTTAAGGCAGGCTAGGATGTTAATAATTAATGCTGTTTTCCAACAAAGTTTTTAACATAGTTCTTGAACAAAAATACCTGGACCACACTTGAGCACCTCCATTCAAGTCATTACTACACCATGTTTTAATTCATATATTATAAATAACGATAATTCTTTTTTTCTTTTGGGAGGGTAGTTGAAATTTGAATCAACACAAACCTTTTGTTCGCATGATGGGATCTCCAAAGAGTAACAACAACCACGTGGTTGAATTTCACCAGCAAACTGTACTTCATTGTTCCTAACAGATCAAAACAATAATTTAGAAAACAAAAATATTAGCTTCCAAGGAAGATCAAAGGGACCACTTATGTTCATTGCACAGTTTTAAGAGGAGGGCATAGACTAAAGGGATGTTTACCTCTCACCACAGTGTGGACATTCAAAAGCTGACAACAAAATCTGCAGGAAAGGTAAATGTGGCAATGGGTTATATTTCTAGAAAACTAATGGGCAGACATAAGAAACAGCACTTAAAAATAACAATATGTGATCAGATCTGTTAAGATTACATATTCTGTTATTATGATTAGATAGTAATTAGTGATTTAGTCATTATTACTCATTAGAGTGATCCTATGTAATCAATATTGATCATATTTACTCGTTATAAATAAAGGTTACGTGGTCATACACAAAACACAATATTACAATAGAACACTGTTATATGGTATTAGAGCTACGTTATGCTTGACAGAACGAAAGTGGTTCTCCACCAGGGACCTAGTGTCCGTGGTGGACCATTCTGCTCGCTGCCCGTCTTCCAGCACCCTTTCTCCTTTTCCAATGACTTTTCGCTGTAGCATACCTTTGACCATTGTCGCCCATCGCATATGACTGTCACACTTTCCACGTGCGCAGCCAACTCAAACAACGTCACATGCAACCCCATGAAGGGTCCTGGCACGTTAAGTTCATGCACGGGATGCATGACGCATTGCCGCCAGCGTCACATTGATCTTCTCTCCCTCCACCTCAAGGCATCCGAGATGGATCTTGTTGCTTTTTTCATGGGTGAACAGTACCCATCGCCATCACCAAAGACTGCCACATCATCCACATACACAGCCAACTCAAAACACCGCTGCACAAGGCCTCACACAAGGCCCTAGCACATGAAGTTCACCCACACAATACGTGATGCATCTCTGACGAGCGTCACATTGTATTCATCATCACTGTGGGCCTTCGTTAGCTGCCGCAAAGCCATGTTTATCTATCGCAATCACATGACTCGAATCACCTTTAGTTTCCATCGGGTAGACCAATTTTGTAACAAGCTCGACCATATGCTCAAGCTTGAGGGGGAGTGTTATGATTACATATTTTGTTATTATGATTAGATATATTAGATTGACCCTATGTAATCAATATTGATCATATTTACTCATTATAAATAAAGGTTGTGTGGTCATTCACAAAACGCAACATTACAGTAAAACACTGTTATAAGATCCATCATCTAATTTGTGAATAGTGCTAATCCATTTTAATTTAAGTACTAACACATAACTTAGATTGTGTTTGGTATGAAGGAGAGAAATAACATACCAAAGAAATGTTGTACTTTATTCCATAGGACCCACCCACACCTCTTATACTCTAATTTAATTCAAAAATTTATCTTCTATTTCTCTCCTCTAGACCAAACACACCCTTAAGGGGAGGGAATGAATGAAACATAAGCATAAGGAGAGGTAGAAATAAAGATGAAATTTAACATACATATATGATATATCCCAATACCTACTGATGAAAATTAGTAACCACATGTCAATCTCAAGAGGAAATAGAACGACAGATAAAGCATACCTTTCTAAAGTTAGGAATTAAAGTCAATAAAAATCTTGAAGTCCCCTGACAAACATGAAAGAAATTGATGTCAGATGATAAGTTTAAGGTGCATTTGACTTGTTAGCCAAGTAATAAATAATTGAACCGCACAAAATTATTTGTTTCATTGATTTTTAACATGGCCATGGATAGAACAACACAAAAGATGAAACACACAAAAAAAGTGTAAATATTCATTACTCAATAAGCCAAGTGATAGTGTTGCTTGGAAATAGATTAGTTCCGTGAAATAATTGCTCCTTTTTCCTAAATATTCTTTTAGTAAACTAACAAAAGTAAATGATTATTTCTTCAATAAGTTGAACTTGACACATATATGATATAACTCTACTCCCATGCACAAGGCCACCCATTAACACCAATGAAGAATAACCCAACCCCTGCCCCACCTCCAAGCTGCTTGTGCAGTACATCAACCCCCATAACAATAGACAAAAAAAAGAAGTTTTGCTTGTGCTAAGTGCTCTAACAAATTCTACATGTACAGTGCATCAACCTTGTACAATTGACAAAATATTGTTCGTGCTAAGAGCTAACCAATTCTATATGTGCAGTGCATCGACACAATAGACAAACAAAGGGTTTTGCTTTTGCCAAGTGATAACCTATTCTACAAGTGCAATGCATATACCCGATACAATATACAAAACAAAAAATTTTGTTTGTGCTAAGTGCTCTAACCAATTCTACAAGTACAGTGCATTGTCCTGATACAATTTACAAAACAACAAGTTTTTTTTTTGTACTAAGAGCTAACCAATTCTGTGTGCAGTGCGTCAACATGATATAATAGACAAAACAAAAGGATTTTCTTGTGCTAAGTGCTAACCTATTCAACAAGTGCAATGCATCTACCCAATACAACAAAATAGACAAAACAAAAGCAAATTCTACTAAGTACTCTAACCAATTCTACATGTGCAGTGCATCGACCTGATACAATTGACAAAACAAAAAGTTTTGTTTGTGCTAAGAGCTAACCATATCTAAGTGAGCGGTGCATCGACACAATACAATAGACAAAAAAGGTTTTGCTTGTGCTAAATACTAACCTACTCTACACGTGCAATGCACAGACCTGATACAACAACAACAACAACAACAACAACGCCTTATCCCACTAGGTGGGGTCGGCTACATGGATCAACTTCCGCCATAATGTTCTATCAAGTACCATACTTCTATCTAAATCATTAAGTTCGAGATCCTTTTTTATAACCTCTCTTATAGTCTTTTTGGGTCTTCCTCTGTCTCGAATTGTTTGTCTTCTCTCCATCTGGTCTACTCTCCTCACTACAGAGTCTACTGGTCTTCTCTTTACATGCCCAAACCACCTAAGTCTATTTTCCACCATCTTCTCTACAATAGGCGCTACTCCAACCCTCTCTCTAATAGCTTCGTTTCTAATTTTATCCTGTCGAGTCTTACCACACATCCACCGCAACATCCTCATCTCCGCTACACCTACTTATTCTCATGTTGGCTCTTGACCGCCCAACATTCTGTTCCGTACAAAATCGCCGGTCTTACCGCAGTCCGATAAAACTTTCCCTTTAGCTTGATCGGTACCTTTGCATCACATAACACCCCCGAAGCTTTTCTCCATTTCATCCATCCTGCTTGAATGCGATGATTCACATCCCCTTCAATTTCCCTATCATCCTGTATTACAGACCCAAGATATTTAAACCGTGTGACTTGAGGGATAATATGGTCTCCTATTTTCACCTCTGAGTTAGAAACCCTCCTTCTTTTGTTGAACTTACAATAGACAAAATAAACATTTTTGTGCTAACCTATTCCATGTGTGCACTGCATCGACTCTGAAACAATAGACAAAACAAAAAAATTTTGCTTGTGCTAAGTGCTAGTCTATTCTACTATACTAGTGCAGTGCACCAACCTGATAAATAGACAAAATGTTTTGCTTGAAACTCAATTGCTTGTGCTAAGTGCTAACCTATTCTACTTGTCCCATCCTTCCATATGCACAACGTATCCTTAGTTACCAACTCATACACAATGAACATGTTTAGGCAAACAATCTAATTAAGAGCTTAATTAAGTTCCTATCACATAAGAGTTGAGAACTTATATCATACAATAGACAAAAAAGCATTGCTTGTGCTAACTGCCAAGTGCTAACCTATTCTACAGGTGCAGTGCATCAACCCGATACAATAGACAAAACAAAAAGTCTTGCCCATGCCAACTGCTAACCTATTCTACTTTCGCAGTGCACCAACCCAATACAATTGAGAAAACAAAATGTTTTGCTTTTTACTTAGTTGTTTGGGCTTAGTTGATTGGGCTTAGTGCTACCCTATTCAACTTGTCATATCCTTCAACATACACAAAACGTATCCTTAGTTCCCAACTCATACACAATGAAAGTGTTTAGCCAAATAACTCAATTAAGAGCTTAATTAAGTTCTCATCACAAATTTGATTATTGAACCTATTAAAATAAACTAAAAATAGCTTATACTGATAAATTTCTACCAAATGCTTATTGAAATAAGCTATAAAAAACTTACAAGTTACTTTTACAAGCTTCGGTAAAAACTCTTTCAAACACCCCAAATTCAGTATAGTATGCCGCCAAACTACATTACCTCAAATTCAAACGGTGGATAGTTCCAAAAAGTGTTTAATACAGCTAAATGAATTGATGAAAAAATTAAACCCCACCGACTCATAAATTAACACATTGACTAGGGAAGAAAAATACAAGGCCTTTAAACTACAGGAGAAAAAAAGAGTAAAAAAAATTGAGTATTGAATACGAATTAAACGCATTGACGTATGGAAGTAAAAGTCGAAGCCCAGTGTTCAATTTTAAACTTCATAAACGTTTCTACATCAAATAAAAAGAACTAAGAGGGAAAAAGAAAAAAAGAGTAAAAAAAAATGGTGCAAAGTGCAATTCATAAGCTTTAAAGTTCACCGCCGAGTAATAAAGATGCAGAAAAAAAAAGTAAAAAAAATCGTATATTGAATATGAATTAAACGCATAAAAAGAAAAAGAAAACAAAGTTTAATGCATAAACTTCATAATAGTAACGTTCACCACCGACTCATAAAGATGCAGAAAAAAAAAGAGTAAAAAAATCGTGCATTGAATACGTATTAAACGAAGAAGGAGGAAGAAAAAACAAAGTGTGATGCATAAGCTTCCTAGTTCATAATAGTAACGTTCACCACCGAGTCATAAAGATGCAAAAAAAAAAGTGTGATTCATAATAACGTTCACCGACTCAATTAATGAATATGCAAGAGAGAGAAAAAAGTAAAAAAAAATGGAGTATTGAAAAGCTCAGTTACAAACGCAGGAAATGCGGGAAAAAGAAGAAGAAACGGACACAGTGAATTAAAGAGAAGCGGAAAAAAAGGGAGAAAGGAGGAAAAGTTACGTTTTCACCGCAACGCATGCAGAGACTTTCGAGGCTGTAGAGAGGAGCGTCACCGTCGTCAGCAGAAACGGCTTCCACCACCGACCCAACGTCCACAATTTGCTCGCGATTTGCATCCATTGAATTGAATTTCTCTGATGCGTTTCACTTTATTGCCAAGAGAGAGAGAGAGAAAGGATTCGATTTTCAACCACAGTGACGAAGAAGAGTTTCCTGAACCGCTGGGAAAAAGAAAAAAAGATGAAAAAAAGAAAATTTGTTGAATGTTGTTATTAGCGGGTTTTGTGTTTGGGGAAGACGCTAGAAGGAACTAGGGTACACGTCTATCGGGTTAAGTTGTTCGGGTCGGGTTACGATGTTCGGCCCACGGCCCAAGTCACATTTTGTTGGATTCAAAACTTGAATTTACGTTGACCTTGACTAATCTTAATTAGAGAGTGGGCACGTGATCTGCACGTGAAAGAGAAGCAAAACAATGGGCCTTTAAAAAATACAAAATAAAAAGGGTTAAATATACTTAAAGTCTCTCCTAAATGACCCAATTTTATTTTAAATTTCTAATAAATTTTTTGATTATTTTAATTCTCTATAACTTAAAACTTTTGTTTTACTTTAGTTTTCAAATTTTGTTTCCTAATAATAGCTTATGACATGAAATCGAAATAAATTTTTTAATATATGAAGCACTCAAAATAATGCTTCTACTAAATGTTACCTTAGTTTTTGAATCTAATATTAATACTATTTTCTTTCATCTATCTAATTAGTTTTTTAAACTATTATTATCTTTTATCTATTTATTAGTTTTTCTCTATTTGTATAAAACATTAAGACAACACTTAATTTTAAATCGAGATAGTATTTGACTATTCATGATAAGCTAGATGGTGGGTCAATTACTAGGCTTAATTATATAATTGGTCTCTTAACTATAATTAAAAGTTCCTTGGATCCCTCAATTACTAAAATGTTGAATAAGATCCTTTAACTATTTTAAAACATTCAATGGGTTTCTCAATTGTTAAAAAATTCAAGTCCTTTAATTATTTTTTAAAAAAAATCAATTAGGTCCCTTAACTATTAAAAAGTTGAATTAGGTCCCTTAATTATTAAAAAATTTAATCAAAACTTATATATTTTAGGTTAAAATACAAATTTTGTCCTCTCCTGTTTTTTCATTTTAGTCTTCTTATTTTTTAACTGAGACATTTTGTTCCCCACTTTTAAAAAATCTTTGACTTTAGTCCCATTTATCAAATTGAGACTTGACTATGTGCTTTTTTAACTCTTTTTTTTAACAAATCAAGCTTCTTAGCAATTAGATAATTTTAAAAATTATCATTTGAATAATAAATAGAGATGTGTCAATCAACATTTACATAATACAAAAATCAAAGTTTGAAATTGACCACAAAAATTAAAATTGTGTATTTTTTAAAAGTAGGAGAAAAAATGTTTCAATTAAAAAATGGGAAACTAAAAATGCAAACTTTTTAAAAGTGAGAATGAAATATCTCAATTAAATAACAATATAACTAAAATCATGGATTTGAGAAAATAGGGGGACGAAAATTGCATTTTAACTTATAATTCATTATAGAAAAGGACTTAATTGTAATGTTTTAAATATTTAAAGGACCTAATTGGACTTCAAATAATTGAGGGATCCAATTGAAATATTTTAAATAATTGAGGGATCAAATTGAATCTTTTAATAATTGAGGGATCAAATTAAACCTTAAAATATAATAAAGAGACAAATTATATAATTAAGCCGAATTATTAGTTATTAATAATAAAAGGGAGAGAGTATAATAGGAGAGAAAGTAGAAAATGAAGAAGAAAAAATATTTTTATTCAATCAACCTATAATTTGAAAAAAAAAATTGTTTAAATGCCTCTGCCGAAAATAAGTTTTTCTTTTCAAATTATATAATTAAAAATCAATTTTAAATTTTTGAGACTAAAAATAAAATTTCTTGAATTTTAGAGACATAAAAATATATTTAAGTCATAAATTATTAAACCTATTCTTTTTTAAAATGAATTATTAAACTTGTTCTATTAAAAAAACAAAAACTGGCATTTTAACATGCCCTTTAAATGGAATTATAAGGTTAGTTGGATGGTAAAAGGAGAAGGGAGGGAGGGAAAGGTTGGAGGTTAGATTCTCCCACTAACAAACAACTAATATTTGTTGATAAAAACATATGCATGTTAAATATGATAAATATTTAATTTTATATAACAACAAATTATAATAAATAAATGTTTTTCAACATATAAATATATTGTAATTAAAATTTATAACAAATATATACTTTTAAATGTGTAAAATATATTTTATTTTTAATGCATAACTTAAATTATAATATATGATTAATTTTTGTGTCATTGTGATATTAGCTTGAAGTATCTATCAATTTTGTTGATGACTAATTTTTGTTAAAGAAGTGATCACCTTTAGTGGGGTCTTCTCTCCCAACCATATTTTTTTATCCACAAGACTCGATCCTGAGATTTTGCTTAATGAAATCGAGTCTCATATCACTCGAACTAGTAACTTGGTAATATATGATTGTTTTTTGTCTCTGATAATTTCTTTAAAATATTGAAATTTAGTTTAGAGATAAAACATGACAAATTGAGAAGGATGAGGGTTAAAGGAGATCAAATATACATATAAAAATAAAATGATGGCAGTTTTAGAAGGTTGTGATTATAATTTTACAGTTTAAAAGGATAGTATGTGAAATATACTTTAAAAGAATAAAGAAACTAAGTTTCATTCTCTTAATTGTGTATTCTAATTTATAACATTATAAAATTAAATTATATAGAATTCAAGTTTGATAACATGTGTGAAGTGATGAAATTTTAAAATTAAAGTTTGATAACATGGTATATTTTAAAATAAATTATATTGAGACAAAAATATCATTAGATAATACAAATCATTACTTTAATATTAAAAAATTAATCATTTATTTTTTTCAAAACAATAAAAATCTTAGGCATAGATATACTTTTTGTCCTTATAATATACTCATTTTTATTACTTTTGTCCCTGTAAAAAAATAAAAAAGGTGCCTAAAATTTGTTAATTTTTTGCTAACATGTCTAACATCAATAAGTGTCATATCAACAAATGATTAGATCTACAAATGCCATGTCATGGGTGCCATGTTAGCACCAATAGGAATGATAACATTATTATCTCTCTTATTCTATCTTGAATGTGTATATTTTGTCCCCCACAACTTAGGATCCTAGATTTACAATTGGTTATAAGTGATTGTGTTTAAGGATTATACCATGGATTAGGCCAATTGTGGGACTTTTGAGAAACTACAAATAATGGTGTCACCATCACAAAGCCTTCAAACCGAGTAGGTCATGTATCTAGGCTTTTAAGTTAGAACAAATCTTCAAAATAATTTTTCCTTATCATTGCAAATGTGACTCAACATTGTGGTTATGTAAAACATGTCGTAATTCATGTTCATGTAAAACATTTTAGAATAAGCTAAACCTTCAAACATGGAAGATGAAGCCTTAAAAATTAGCTTATAACAAGAAAACATACCAAGTCGAACTTTTGTAATTCTAAAACTTGTTGTTATGTATTTATTTTATATTAGTTATAAAGAAAAATATCACAAGGGAGGTTGAAGTGTGATTTTAGAATTTTTTCTAAACCTGTTCAACAAATAAAGCTATCGTCTGATATAACTTTTGAAAGTAAATAATAGGTTTTCACAAATTGACACTACCAAACGATAGTAACATATTTTGTAAAAAATGTTTCATTGCACAACAAAATCAAATTCAAACCTTAAGTCAATTAGCACAAAAGATATCAAGATATAAGATGCAAAGTTTTTATATTGATTCGTTTCTACCACTGAGACAACATTCAATCTTGACAATCCATAAAGTTTCACTAACTTTAAACAAGTTACAAGTATTTTTTACAGTCACTTCTGACTCTTACAACCCAAGTTTATCACCAAACTTAAAATTACCTAGTATTCTTTGTTCTATCAAGTCACTATTGGCTCTAAACAAATCAAAATATTTGTTGTTGGTTGGTTTGTTCACTAACTAGTTTTTAACATCTTACAAACGATTATACAACTTAAGCACTTAGTCTTTTCTCGCAAGATATACAAAGTGTTTTGAGAGCTTTTAATTTTACAAGTATACAAAGATAGAGCTTGAGAAGAGAAAACTAGAGATTTTGAATCTTACGTAGGTTCATAACTTTCACTCTTCAAAGTTCTCATATTTATAGTATATTCTTAAGCAAGTGACTGTTGTCTTTAAACGATTATATTTCTTCATTGGAAGTTTCCATTGGAAGAAGTGTCCCTTGAAGCATTTAATGCAAATCCTCTTCATGCTGAGAAAGCATTTTTTTTTTAGCTTTCTTGAAGCATACTTTAGTAGAAAATCATGTGTTTTTTGTTAAAGTAGGTCGGTTATAGCAGACATAGTAGGGCACATCTTTTGAGATTGTTTGAACTTGTTGAATATTCTCATACTTCTCAAGACTTCGGCAGATCCTAGGAAGAATGTTTTTAAGATAGTTCTACAAAATGAATCTCAGATACATAGTATTAAATGAAATCTTAAATGATTCATCACATCTTAACATTTGTATGCTTCTGTGTGATGTTTTAGATGAATATATAATGTTTTCGCCTGACTAAATATAAGACGTAACTTTTAACCTTTGTATTTATTTTCATCTAATCAAAATTGTTGAGTGTCCTGATTCATCTTATGACTCAACAATCTTATGACTTAACATTAATATTTATTTTAATTTATCTTACAAATATGTCACTATTTTGTTTTAGTCCCTATAAATTATACTTTTTGTTTTGTTTTTACTTTCTTGTAGATTTTTTTTTTTGTTTTTAGTCCATGTTGACATAACACCCATGGCATGACATTTCTTTTGTTAACATGACACTTGTTGACGTCATCATTTGTTGATGTTAGCAGTCGTTAGTCACGTGACTTACCATTAGTATTTTTTAACAAAAAATGACTAAATGCAAAAGAATAACAAATTTTAAGGACCTTTTTAAAAAAATTGAGGGACATAAATTGAAAATCGATAAAATTATAGGGATAAAGTATCTTTAAACCAAAATCTTAAAATATATTTATGACTTTACGTTAGCTTACAACATTAGAACAACTCAAAAGTGGCTCAAATCAAGATTAGATAATTTTAGTAATTTTTAAGGTTTAAACTCAACTCAATAAATCTTTTGCAAAGTTAGTTATTTCAACTCAATTATTATTTTTTTGTAAATTATTTTTAATCTTAAGCATTTTTTTAAACTTATTTTAAAATGTGATCTCGAGGTTGTTGTCCAACTAGCGGTTGAAAGGAGGTAGGGATTTGACCCCTATAGTAACACGATTTAGGCTTGGTATAAATGTAATTAGGAAGTTTGTGTTTCATAATTATCTAGAGGCCTATTGTAACACCTAAATGGGTATTACCATAAATAACACCATACTTCATAACAAATAGGAGAATACATTATTAATATTATATGGATTGAATATTTATGTAGAGTTATAAACTCAAGCATAACTCTTCTCCCAAATAAGTATCAAGAAATTATACCAATCTTTCAAAATGAATTTCGTTAAGGTTTTACATGTGAAAGACCAAGTCATATACACAAGGGGTTTCCATAAACAAAATGTAACACCAGTTTCTCAAAAGAGAGCCTAAGCAAATATAAATATTTAAGCACAAAGATTTCCATGCTCGTTATCCAATGGTTATATACCAACTTAATCTAGTGTCGAAACCAAAGTCTTAGAAGCGTCAAAACTCATTAGTGTTTTGACAATAACAATGGTTATTGAACTTTAAAGATTAACAGTGTGTTATATGTGCAAACATATATGTGTGAAAAATGTCACTCTTTATAACACTTTATGATGTGTGTAAAGGACTTTAGATAAAAAAAAGTTAACATTAAGTGTCTTAAGTGAATTAGTTGGGCACTAGAAGGGGGAAGGTTGAATAATAACACCAAAATTGGTTAAACTATTTTTTGCAGAAGCACATTTTTTTTCTTAAGCTTCTTTTTTGAAAATTAGAGAGGTAAATCTTTTCCTTTACAAGTATGTGGATAAAAGAATATTTTAGAGTAAAAACCTCTAAGTAATCTTGTGTTCCATTGCTTTAGATCCTACTTTCAAAATCACAGATTTTGTTAAACAATAGTTTCTGGTTTTTTACTTTTCTTACTTAGAGTAGGTATTGCTTCTAAATAATAAAACAATTTTATGATTTCTTTTCAAATATCAAATTTAGTCTTTTCAAAACAAGGTTTGTCAAAAATAAGTTTTAAGCATAAAACAATGAAAATAAACATAAAGCAATTGGGAAGAAAACAACCACACAAATGAATTATATTGGTTCACCCCAACATGGGTTACGTCCAATACCTATACTTGTAGGATTTTTCCACTAAGACCAAACACCTAACCATAATATTCTTTATTTTCTGAAGCCTCCACAAGCTCCTACAATGAGTATTCTACAAGTCTATGCATGTTTCACCAGAGTATTCTTTTGAAAAGCCTTTTTAGACTTCACCCTAGTATTCTTTTGCAAATCCCTTCGAGGCTTCCTTCAAGTATTCTTTCAAAAAACTTCTTTAGATTTTACCATAATATTCTTTTAGCCTTTGTAGGCTCTACCCAAGTATTCTTTTTTAAAAAAATTCTCTTTAGGCTTCACAGTCTCACACAACACTTATGTTCACACTAAGCTTCAGAAGTAGAAGTTCTCAAGCTACTCTTATGAGTTCTTTCCCTCTAATCTTAGGGGATGAAATCTATACCTTTTGGGATGCCTTCTAGAGAGACTCATTTGATGAATGTGTTTACACTCATTCAAATTTGGCTCTACTAGATCCACACAGAGTTTTTGGCTAAGGAAGTTACTAAGGGGTTAGCTCACTTGACCTTACCCTATCTTTTTGGCACCCTTTCCTTGTAAGTTGCTAATCTAAATTTGATCAATTTATAGATTGATCTAGATCTAATCAACCTCTTTCTTCTATAACTCATTTAGTTGTCTTCTTCGTCTTTGCTTTTTTCCATTGTCAGCCAACTTGCATTCTTGAATTTTAAATTGTGTTTGTTGAAGGATTCGTTAAGAAAAATATGTTGAGTGTTAGTTTTTGGTCTTACTCATGGTTTTGAAACTCAGACCATACAGTTTGTTTCGATCGGGAACTAATGCATCCTTAAACTGACTCAAAACCACTGAACTTGTCTAAAATCGGTAAAATTGGTGGATTTATCGGTTATACTAGTTTCTCTTAAAACTTTTTTTTTAAAAAAAACTTTCAAAATGACGTTGCTTTGTTTTTTTTCTTAAAAAAAGAACCATTGAACTTAGATATTATGTTGAATTATATTTGCTACATGTTATAACTTATGACACTTTTAAGTGAAATTTACTTATTATTATTATTATTATTATTATTATCAATTTATGCACATTATGTTATTTTTTGTTGAATATCACTAGGATATTATATTAAAATATTTAATATATTTTTTATTAAAACCAGTTCAACCCCGATTAAATCATTGACCCTTGAACCAAGGCCTTCACCAGTTCGATGATCGGTCCAATTCTGAGAACATTGGTCTTATTTGTTTCACATTATTTTCGCATCATGTCTTCTATAGATGCACTATTATTGTAGTGAAACATGTTATAATCTTCTTTCTACTTAGTTGTTGGTTCGTTGACTAGGACAACTGTCTCATTTGATTCCTTTGATTGAACATCATCAAGGATAATAATGAACTCGTAGCTTCAGAATCAATGTTGTCCAAACACTAATGCATGTCTTTACTAGTGTATTTTTTTGGATTCGTAAGATATGTTTGTCATCACTAATCAACTTGCAATGCAACTTTTGTTAATCCTTAAGTCATGTGTAGCTTCTGATAATTACCTTTTGTCTTAAGCTATCCCTAACACCATACCTTTGATCATACACAACTTCCAATATCTTACCCAGAAAACATGATTGTCTTTTCAACTTCTGAAGAGCTCTCATTATGGTAGTCTTATTTTTTTATTGCAAAATCTATGGCATTAAAAGCTTCCACTAGAGGTCTATTATTCACACTTGTACCATGCTTATGATTTTTTCTATTCTTAATCAAGAACACTTAAAACAATCATTAGTAGTTAAATTGTTACTTGTGGTTTTGCTTCATAGTGGTTTGTCATCATTAAAACATTAGCTTTGGAAAGGCTTTGTCTCAACAATGTCTAATACACTTTTTGAACTAAGCATCAATGTTTTTTTATACAAAGCGTCCAATACGTATTATTATCAAAAACATTCAAAGTTTGTTTTCAAAACAACTTTGATTCTCTTTATAAATACATGAATGATGTTTTTTTTTACAGACGTTGCTCTAAACAAAATGCATTTCAAAAAACAACTAAGTTATTAGTGTTGTATCAACCTTATTATTCAAATATCTTATGCATTTATTATAAAGCTATATTTTTCTATTTTATGATACTAGTTGAAGGCATGTTTCAAGTCAATTTATCAGTTCAAGTTGTACCTTATGAAGAAAAAAGAAGAAAATACATAAAGCTCTTTCATTAAGTTAGTAAAGAAGTTACACCTCACTCCAAGGAGACGAGGGATAGTTGTTGGGCTTAAAGAGCACTTACATAGGTACTTACATGTACCTCACTCCAAGGAGACGAGGGATAGTTCAAATTTGTGACCTGACACATTTATAATTTAAAATCTAGATGAAATAACTCTTGAAAATAAAGTAGAATATACCAAAATAAGCTTTTATACAAGCAAGTTTATTTCAATGAAATTAACTTATATGCTACTAAATTTACTCGCTAAACACACCCATACTTTAAATAAAAATTTCATTTGGTAAGTTGTTAATTGTTTTAGTAATTTTTCAATATAGTTCACCTTCCTTTTCATAAGTGCATTCTTTGATGATTTCTATTTTTAACTTGACAAAGTTCATTAGTGACTTTCCTTTTTTTATAATGAAATTTAATTTGTCTCAAATTTAATGACTTTTCATTTTGAATTAATTATTTTAATTGTTAAATTTCTCCCTAAACTTAGAATTATAAAGTTATCTGGGTGGTTAAAGGAAGAAGGGGGGAGAAAGAGGTTGTCAGTTCGAATTTCTCCCACTAATAAAAACTAATAAACTAACAACTAATATGGTCCAATAAAAAAATCTTCCTAAACTTAAATTACTATGTTTTCTTATTAATTAATTATATGCATTTATTTTATAAATTTTAATTTTTCTCTTTGTTTATTTTTTTATACTTAAATTAAAAAATATTTCATGGACTGCATTAAATAATCTCTCATATATTAGTATTTCTTTTGCATAATAAGAAACTCATAAATGCTTTGTTTGGTAAGGAAGAAATGGGAAAGATGAGATATGTGAAAATTATTTAATTTTGGGTAGAGAAGAGTTAGAGTAAAAATAATTTAAAAAATTGTGGGGTGCATTATAATATTTCCCACATATTTTTATTCACCTCTTTATTTGTTTCATTGCATCTTGTTTATTTCTCTTCAACCAAATACTTTTTTTTACTTTGTTTTTCACATATTTTTACTTCATTTTATTTTTATCCACCATATTTCTCTCTTTTCTACCAAACAAGACAAAAACATTTTTACAAAAGGGTTTATTAAAATAAGAAAAGAATAGTGTGCATTTTAGATTCAAACTCAGGCACAATTCATGGTTCACAAAACCAACCAATTTAGTTGATTAAGAAAACAAGTATAATAGTATTATTATATACATTTTACATGTTTGAAATAATATTTAAAACATAGTTACAACTATAAGTATTTTATTTAACTTATTAAATGTTTCATATTTATTGAAAATAGTACATTTTTAATTCTTAACATATTAAATAGTTTACTTTTTAAATTATTTTCTATATTTGATTAACTAATTTAAAAAAGTAATTAATTCACATAAAGAATTGTGTTCATCATATACCAATCAAGACCAAAATTTGAATGAGGAATCAAAATTCAAATATATCACCCAGGAAGTCAATAAAAACTACTTAAAGTAAGATAAAATATATTTTTCGTCCTTATAAAATAGAAATGTTTGAATTTTGTCTCAACAAAATTTTTCATCCTCGTAAAATTATAATGTATCAAATTTTGTTCTGAAGCAAGGTTTGGATATCAGAACCTTTGTTAGAGTTTTTGGGAGTTAAAAACTGACACAAATGCCTGAATAATCGCCATAAACTACAAAATAAAATGAAATAAAAATACAATTTGTGACATTTTTTCTACAATTTATGGTAGTTTTTAACTCCCAAATTTATAATTGCAAAAAATTGTTACAGGTAGGTTCAGATGTACTAGAACCTTGTTTTAAGCCAAAATATAACACATTTCAATTTTATAAGGTTAAAAAATGAGCAAAATTTTTTGCAATGACGAAATCCAAAACTTCTCATATTTTATAATGATGAAAAACATATTTTAATCTAAAAAATATTATAACATTTTTGGGTATTAATAAGTATCGATAAAAGAGCCTCATACAAAAAAAAATCTTAAGTTAACTTTCTTGATAGAGGTCCACACTTATTTTTTAATTAATTAAATGCATTGTTTTATTTTATTACACTTATCCTTATTTTCATATTTTACATCAGTTACATATTGAATTCTCCATACACATGTCAAACACAATTAATATATGTAACCTTTATGACATGTATAAAGTTGGTTCTTTTACCAATTTAGAGTCATCATTTCTTCTTCCCAAACAATGCGTTTTCTCTCTCTTTCACCACTTCTCACCTTCATGATGGCTCCGATTTCGACAGAAGAGCTTTATCAATTTCACAAAACTCACCGTGAGGTCTTCTGTTTTCTGGTCTTCAAACTACATCGCGACCTAGCAAAGTCCCTTCTAGTCATGGCCTTATGGATTTGGCTAGAATACAATGGATACCCCCAAATCACCCATGAAGTGATGGACGTGCCTTACACTTTTGTCAATGGTCTTGTTGATGAAGCTGTCTCTTGTCTGGAATGCTTAGAAGAAGAAAATTTTGTCGTCCCAAATAATGGTGGATTACCCTTAACAACAAGGCTAACAAAAAGTGGCATATCTATGAAAATCTTTAAGCAGAAAAGGTACACCATAATAGCCGGTATCAAAAGTGTTTTGAAAAATATTTGTACTCGAATTTTTTCTGATCTTGTGCAGATAGCTCTAAGAATCAATATCAACAGAGCTGGTACATCACAAGGTAACATATCACATATAACTATCCCTAGTTTTCCACACCCTTTGTTTGGTACCTTTGATATGACACCAATGGATACTGTGAGCCTAGACTTGTTTGATGAGCGAATATGGACAAAGGGGCCCTGTGATGATGTTACTCCTGATGATAAATCCATGTTTGTAACATTTTCTAGAGGTTTTCCAGTGTCAAGAGACGAGGTGATAAAATTGTTTACATATGCATATGGGAATTGTTTGGAGGACTTATCTATGGGAAACCCTGATGAAAATAAGCAGTCTTTGTTTGCAATGGTGGTTTTGAAAACCGTGGAAACAGTCGATCAAATTTTGAATGGGAAACGCGTTGCAAAGCTTCGGATAAATGGAAAACACATTTGGGTTCGCAAGTATGAGCGTCGTGACTGAATTATGCTTATCATCTAAAAATTCTAATAAATAAAGTTAGAAGTCAAATACTTCAACCAACTAAATATCATGTTTACCTTATTTTTATTTTTTTTCCTCCTTGAAACTCATCTTTACTTGTCTAAGTGGAATCTTGCTTAATTGTTAATGACTAATAATGGTCAATCTTCATATATGGTATCCTTTGTGTTTTTATCAACTTCTTAATTTATAATCTATTAATAATGGATATGTTATAATTATATGTATTGGTAAAGATTAGGATGTAACTCTTAAATGTGGCTTCAAAACATCATCCCTCCTTTATATGCAAACCTTGACTAAAACTCCAAAACATGACTTTAAATCTTGTAGTCACAATTTGGTAAAATTGAGATTTTTTTTGGTAATATGAGGGAAAACATAAACAAACAAAAGAAAATAAACTACATATGAGGGAACAAAACTCCTCTCGCATCAGTGTCAAGGAGGAAACTCATCACTATCAAAAACTGAAAATGGTAAAACTAAAATTTAATTTCATTGTTAAAATAACTTTTATTTTATGTATTAGTCTCTTATAATCATCAATAAATAACATTTTTCACATGAATTTGACATTTAATAAAATGCAATTGTTTCATTCATAAAAAAATGCAATTCTTTCCTTCTAATTAAGTTTCTCACATATTTTGTAAGTCATTACATTATTTCAAGAAAAAATATCATACTATTAATTATAGTTTAGAGGTTTGAGACTTTGTTTCAAAGAATTGGGATAAAACATGTGAGATTTTTTACTTTTTGATTTATAAGTTTAAGTGATAAAATTATTCAAGCTATTGATAATAATTTTAAAAAATATATTTCACATTCAAAAATTAATTTTGTACCATTCGTGTTATGAAACATGATAGTGACAGTGATTGTGTGTTGTCTCTCTTACCAAAAATGTAACATCCATAATTGTCGACTTCTTAGCAGCTGCACACTATGACACTTTACATGGTGACACTACACTCGACATTCTTGGTGGTTAGAATCAGCCACCGGTTAGAATCCTTTGTAACTAACCCTTTTCGATATCTCAACAATAAGCTTTGGCTGCTTCTAGGGCCAATAGTTGTCCCCACAAATCAATACAAAACTTTTTTAACGTGCTTTGTCTTCACTCACATGTTTTTGGGAAACACTCCCAAAGATCACCCATTCCATAATTGTTTCAAGCCAAACACGCTTAACTGTGAAGTTCTTAAGTGATGAACTACTAAAAAGATATATATATCTTGTTGGTATAAGTAATACCAATTAATTCCTTTAATATTCACATTTAATATATTTCAAAAACTAATATAAGAAATAGTTTCATGCCTTGAAAATGTTTTTGTAACACATCTTCATTAATATTTTTTCCATTAGACTTCTTTTATTACCACAACCTTGAGAGAATGTCACATTCACTTTAAGGAATAATGTGGAGCTAGTTATACAAGATTTTTTTTCTCTTAAAAGTTTATTATTTTTTTTAACCATAAGTAACAAAAAATTAACTTAAAATACTTGGTAAATCAAGGCATGAAGAGTTGAATATGTTTTTGTAACACATCTTCATCAATAATTTTCTCACTATATAATTTTAATTAAGAACTACTCTTTAAGAATATAGTACTAAATTATATTTGCCTATAGTTTTGAAATTTGCAATTGCAAATATAGCTAATTATGTCAAGCATATGGAAGAATCTTATTCTATTTTTGGTTGTATTTTTCATTAATCACTATTCTAAAGAAACAATGATTTCCACTAGTAAGTTACTTAGTTTTCAATTTCTCATATAAATGACGGCGAAGGAAAATTATTGCTTTTACACAATCTTGGAAGGATATTTGATTTTCTTCTTTAATAATGCCTCCAATATTTATAATATTAAGATAAGATGAATATCAACATCAAGTAATAATTATAGAATTCCCTTTAAAAATATCAAGAACAACAATTCTAGATTTATAAATTTTGGCACTTTAAAGACACTTGAAAATAAAAATATAAAGTTAGATATTTACTTAAAAATTTAAACAATAATACATTCATATATCGTGTTTTAGAATATGAACAATTATTTACTTTCATTGTACAAGTTGAAAAATATAATGCATGATAGAGTAAGCAAATTTGTAACTTCAAAAGAATCATGAAGGATTTTGCTACATTGCTAGAAACTTATTCATATTGATAACACATTATGAATGAAATAAAGAGAGAAAGTATAAAAAAGATTAAGATTAAGAAATATGACAACTTTCTATCATTTTTTCATACTTTTGCCCGGTAACATTTTGTTAATAAAATAAAACAAATGTGTTTCAGTTGTTAATATAATGCATGCATCATTATATACAATTATTGCACTTCAATTATTCATATGAAAGGTTGTAGATATAAGCCTTTGCTAATAACACCTTAGTTTCTAATCTCAATACTCATTAATCACATGGAAAACATGTAAATTTCATAATCACTAGGATTTTACTTTGATTGGTATGATTGATGAGTTTTCCTTATGGGATTTGATGTTTTGAGGCATGTGGAAGTATTGTTGTTGCATTTATTGTGTTACGATTGGTTGTTGGGTCGTTGATGGCCAAAGGAGATCTTAGGGTTATGTTGTTACAATTTGTAGATTGCACTTTTGTACAAATATGACACCGGACATGAAATCATGTGAGGTCTATGTTGTTTCCTAGTGTATTTGCACTAAGTGAGGGAACTACTCTAAATGCGCCCTACGGTGCCTTAAGTGTGGAAATGGCTAAAGAACAAGTCCCAAATCATTGCATATCCATACTATGCACATACAATGGTGTGTTGAGAATGAGTTTAACATAGAAGAAATATTGAATTCTTGGGCTTTCACACTAAGCATCCCTCTTTATGTACTAAGTGTGGGACTTCCAAAGAGCAAGCATTAAGTCCCTACGCAATGGCGTTAAGTGTCAGGGCCTCACATTACACATAAATTCATTTTCTAGTAGTGCTTGTGACAAAGACTCTATCTCTGACATAATGACATTGTTGGAGGGACTTTTGAAATTGAAGGAGACTCTTCAAATGTTGAAGTCCCAATAGGATTCCTTACCTTTCAAGTGGCATTGATTGATGTTGTTTTTTGAGGCTTCAAATCACCGCACTTTCAAGTTTCATCGATAGGCCTCATTAATTTACTTCCTTCCACTGTATTAATTTTCACATGGCTTTATATATGTTAATTTGGATGATAATATGAGTCTTGAGGAAGACTTTTTCCCCTTCTACATGCCTCTAGTGGTGGAAGATGAATGTGTTTGAAGATGAAGATGAATAAGCAACGATAGTGAGATCCTAAAGAAGTGATAAACAACTCTTTGAACCAGAGGGTATATAAGTATGAGATCATGACATAAGAGTGAAGTGATGCTTCTTGAAAATTTGAGCTCAATACGTAGTTGTAGGATAAATATAGGAAAAAATAATGTTAAGCATGTAAAAGCTAATGTTATATGTTTATGAAATTGTGAAACAAGGTTTTATGTAAATTGTGCATTCATGAGTCTTTCATTGCTTGTTGCATGTTTATAGTACTCATTAAAACATCGTCTCATTAATTTAATATTTATGTTTCAGGGTTGAACAAGTATCTAGGAGGACATGAGATGCCCATGGAGATACTTATGTTATATCTTCTTAGGCTAACTTTTTGAATTACAAATTATGTATTCAATTTATATTCTTTGTTTAGGGACCCTTATATAAAGAAAATTACTCTTACGTCATGCATATGATAGTATTACTTAGGAGTGATGTATGATTTTATTTTTATCTGTGTATTTGATATGAAAAACATGCATTTAAGATAATATTTCTTAGAGTGTTACAAATTACATTGTTTATGTGACATGTGTATTTGATTTTAAATGATTGCCTTGTTAGTGATTTCACACAGAAGTGCCATTTTTTTAAAAATTTTTTATGACATTGACCAAAATATGAAACAAATAAACTATACGCAAAGCTAATATATTGTTTTGTTGCCTTTGTAGTTTTTAAATATTTCTAAAGGATAATATTAACTTTCTATACTATAAATTTAACATTTTTTTTTATTGTAGAACATATGTACGTAATTAGATTTTATTTTATTTTATAACACATGTCATATGATTTTTTATATTAATTAAATTATTGAATTAAATGAGTTTTTTAATTTTTAATTATTTTAATTTTTTTAAAAAAATTTCAATTAAAATCAATTATAGTAAAACATAGTGAAAAATTTTACAACAAAAATATTACTTTCTCCATTCTAAATTAAATGATATTTTAGCATTCAAAAAATATTTTCACATGATTAATAATTTCACTCTTAAGTGAAACTTCTATTCTATTTTTATACTTTAATAAATATTATTGTCTTAAAATATTTAATAATGTATTTATGAAAATTAATAAATACAGTAAAAATATTTTAATAAAACTAATCTCTAATAAATTATTGTTAGGGTATTCGTGGGCTAATTCAGGTTGATTTTTGTCAAATTCAGAACTCAATCCAATTAAATTTGATCAGTTTGATTCGTCTTGGTTTTCACAACTTTTTTTTAAAAATCCAACCCAACCCAGTCATGAATCGTTTTGTTCGGTTCTGGCAAATGGATTATCCATTTAAGTTTGATTTTTTCTTCTTTTTAGAATTACTATCTTATATCATGATTCAACGAGATTTACTATAATAGTCTGAATCAATCTTACAAATTAATTTCTTACAATAAATTTTATTGCAACCAAATTTGCTACAACCATATTTGTTGCCACTAGATTTGTTAAAACAAATTAACAAAATACGATCTATTAATGTTATAAACATGAAAATAACAATGTATCTGAAAATAATAACTTAAAAAATTTCAACACTAATGATCCTTGATTCCAACCGTCTCAATATTAGTAATACGTCAAACCAAACAATTCAAAAAATTTTTGTTGATATGTTTTAATCAGTTTAATTCGGTTTTGACCTAAATACATAAATAATCTAACTCAGACTGTTCGGATCGATTTGGATCAATTCGGATTTACGGGTTGTCTCAAAATAATTACTTTTCTTGATTATATATATATATATATATATATATATATATATATTAATAATTTGAAAAGAATATATTTTCAAATTTGAAACGAATATGTATATTAACCTTAAACATTAATCAATTTGAAAGGAATAGAATAGGTTGCATTATTTTCAAATTCCTTTTAGGAATTTTCTTCTTATCATGTTTTCACTTTATAGAAGTACTATATTTTTTAACACATGAGAAAATCTAAAATAAAAAATAATTTCCATTTCTAAAAAAATAAAAAATAAAAAATAAAAAATAGTAAAATAGGAAATATTTTTGCAACTAAAGAGGCACTTTCACTTTCTTGTGAGAGGTGGACAGAGAGAGACTCAGGGAGAGAATGGAGAGTAGCGAGGAAGAAGATGATTTCCCTTCCATTGAGAGCATCATTCCCCAGTCCAAGGTTGACTCTCTCTATCAGTCTCACACCGAAAAGGTTCGCTGTTTCTATTCCTTCTTTTCGCAATCAACATCAAACAATGCACACTCTGAAGAAACCTTTTTTTTTGTTTGTTTGTTTAATTGCATGTTTGTGATGAAACAAAAACTTGTGTTTTTTTTTTCAGGGGATCAGGAAGCTTTGCTGTGAGCTCCTAGATTTAAAGGATTCTGTGGAGAACTTGTGCGGCAATATGCACTCCAAGTTCTTGGCTTTCTTGAGGTAAACATTTTGTGTATTGTTCTGAATCACAATTTATTTGAAGTTACCCACCAAGGAATTTCATGACCCTTTTATAAATTGGTGTGCCTTTTGTCTATATTGCACTGTTACAAGTTCAAGTACCAGCACACATATATGGGTATGATGGGTACAATGTTTTTAATTTCAATGGTGTATCGTGCTTTGGTCATGTGGCCATTAGCCTTGTTCGTGCAGATTTAACTTTTTGCGCTAACTAGTATTTGTTTCTTGAATCAATATTAGATGGTCATTTGTTTTTTGATTCTGCAGTAGAATCTTATTTCTTTGATTGGTAATTTCTTGATAGGAATTTATCTGTAAGTTTTATAGTTATTTTTCAAATTGGAATAGGAAGAATAGGAGACTTGTTGATTAGAATAAGCCGTTAATAGCTGTCTCAGAAAAGGGGGGAAATGGTTAACGTCTTGATAGGAATGAAAATGGGAGTGAAAATTCATAGATAAGTTATATTAAAGTTGTATTGAGAGTTGATTCATGAATTTATCACCTCCTTTCTAACCCCCCATACCAAACTGACATAAAAAGGTTTCATTTTCTTGATTGGTAAGTGATAAAACTATTATGAATAGAACTCTGATTTATTTGTTTGCTTGTTGCTTCACTAGTTATGGTGATATTTTTCAAAATGTTAATTAGTGAACAAAGTAAGTAACATTGTAATGCACCATTCCAGTTACAAGCATAGCTTGTTAAAGGTTTCTCTATATTGTATGGATGCTGCAGTGGAAGATGAGAAACAAGCTGGTATTGTTTTTATTTGTTTAGTTTTGTCAAGAAAAAGCTCAAGCTGTTAAAATATTGCCCAGTAAGTTGGTTATACTTTAGTATGTTCAACAGACCCTGATACATGAGTTATTTTTGGGCTTGAACTTGAAATGTGCACAAAGCACTAGCTCTCTTCCCTACCTTGTGCTAAAATTTAATTTAATTGGGGAATAGGTGTGAAAAGGATTGAACACTTAACTGTGTGGGTGAAAGACCAAGCTTCTCAAAAGCTTAAACTGTTAGTAGAAGGCCTACGAATGGTTCCTATTTTAATATTTCTGACAAGTTTGCGACCTGAACTATAAAACAACAGACTTTTGTAACAATTCAAATCACTTTCTTCAACCATATTATATGCATTCAAATTTTGTTGTTTGTTCTTGATATTATAGGATATCTGAAGAGGCTGTGGAAGTAAAGCATGAATTGATTGAGCTGCAAAAGCATATCTCAGCACAAGGTATTCTTGTTCAGGATTTAATGACTGGTGTCTGCCGTGAATTGGAAGAGTGGAATCAATCAAGCAACGATGTTGCTGAAATTCAGCAAGAACCTGAACTACCTGAACTCCTTGAGCCTTTACCAAATGAGAGAAATGACCAGAAAATATTATTCTTGGAAACCATCGATGTACTTTTGGCTGAGCATAAGTTTGAAGAAGCATTAGAAGCATTAGATGCTGAAGAAATAAATTCTGCAGAGTTGAAGGGCTCAGGGAATAACTCTTCAGATGATGTTTCCTTGTACAAGTCTTCCTTGTTGGAAAGGAAGGCAATGCTTGAAGACCAGCTGGTTGGAATTGCTGAACAACCTTCTGTTAGTTTCCCTGAGCTGAAAACAGCTTTAAATGGTTTAATAAAACTTGGAAAAGGTCCTCTAGCACATCAACTAATGCTGAAGTTTTATCAGTCTCACCTCCAGAAGAGAATTGAGGCTTTGCTTCCCTCAAGTTCTCTCTGTCCTGAAACATTTCCTTCTACATTATCCAAGATTGTGTTTTCTGTAATATCACTGACAATAAAGGAATCTGCTTTGATTTTTGGAGATAATCCTGTTTATACCAACAGAGTTGTTCAGTGGGCAGAGTGGGAAATTGAATATTTTGTACGAGTGGTGAAAGAGAATGCACCCTTATCTGAGACTGTTTCTGCCTTACGTGCTGCTAGCATCAGCATTCAGGCTAGTCTGAACTACTGCTCAATCTTGGAATCACAAGGATTGAAATTGTCTAAATTACTGTTGGTGCTTCTGCGCCCTTCTGTTGAAGAAGTTTTAGAATCAAATTTTAGACGTGCTAGAAGAGTAGTGCTTGACATGGCTGAATGTTGCCCGTTGTCACCACAGTTTGCATCTTCACTTTCTGCAATTGCTAGTTCATCTAGTAGCATGCTTGTTGAGAGTGGAATGCGATTTATGCACATAGTTGAAGTAAGTAACTATATCACATGATGTGGCTATTTTCAAATGGATAATAATTATGTTATTTTGCCTACGCACTCTTTTCTGTGATGGAATTATGTAAAGTTTTGCAGGATAAGAAAAGCCTTTGCTTTAAATTTTGTCCTCGTTTCCTTTTCCATTTTCTCCCTGCTAGCTCTGTTATTAAAACATTTATTCTAGAGATATGCAGCATACTGTTGATCCTCATCTCAACAAAATATGTAATAAATTGGTCTGTTTGATAAGAAACTATTGATTAAGGTCCTCATAATATCAGGTTTTAGACCTTTAGTAAATGTTCCTTGATATCCATGATCTTCTGGGCATGAGGAATTAGCTAAAGTATTGACAGTTGATGTGTAACTAGTGCTAATGACAGTGCAACATATGTGCATACTTTTGCGATAATGTCAATATGTTCCTTTTATGTATGTTCACTTGTTTTGTTTATATCTTATTATGTATGTTAGAGATTGTCTTCACTTCAGCGTAAATGAATGAACTTGCTTGGAATTTTTCTCTGTCTTGCTATAACAGGAGATATTGGAACAGCTAACGCCAACGGTTAGTTTGCATTTCGGAGGAAATGTACTGAACAGAATCTTACAACTATTTGATAAATACATGGATGCTCTTACCAGAGCACTACCAGGTCCTTCTGATGATGACAATCTTCCAGAACTGAAAGAGGTCGCGCTTTTCAGAGCTGAGACTGACTCAGAACAACTTGCAATATTGGGAATAGCATTTACGATATTGGATGAACTGTTACCAAATGCTGTGTTATCAAGGTGGATGCTGCAAAGTGAAAGCAAGGCCAAGGAACCAAATAGTGGAGCAACAGAGAATGTAACCTTCAATACAAATGCTAGTGTAGAATTGAAGGAGTGGAGGAAACATCTTCAGCATTCTTTTGACAAACTTCGGGATCACTTCTGTCTGCAATATATTGTTACTTTCATCTATTCAAGAGAGGGAAAAACACGGTTGAATGCACATATTTACTTGAGTGATAACAGAGAGGATCTTTACTGGGATTCTGACCCACTGCCTTCGCTGCCATTTCAGGTCATTATTCTTATTTTTCTGCTTTTGCTGCTGCCCTTGTTTTTGTTCTCTATTTGTTTCTTTGATCATCCTTTTGCATTTCCATGTTTCCTTTTTGGTAATGTTGCTGTTGATTGCATGTTTTTTCAGTCATTATTAGAAATTGATTTTCTGAATGAAGCTGTGGCTGTTATTTGCTCACTAATTTGATAATTTCTTGCATTATGCTATTTTACTGAGGTATGTATCTGTGCATCTGTCGGTCTGTGTCTATATATTTATTTACATGTTCATATTGAATTCTGGTGTTTTGTTTTAGTACTGACAAGTATAGCTATATTTTCAGGCATTATTTGCAAAGCTGCAACAATTAGCAACTGTGGCTGGAGATGTATTACTTGGGAAAGAGAAAATACAGAAAATGTTGCTAGCTAGGTTAACAGAGACTCTTGTCATGTGGTTGTCTGATGAGCAAGAGTTCTGGGGTGCATTAGAGGATAATTCAGCTCCTCTAAAGCCACTTGGTTTGCAGCAGGTATTTTATATATATATATATATATATATATATATATATATATATATATATATATATAATTGAACACTTTTATGTCCAAATTCTGTCATCCAAAATACTTTTAGGTCTTAAGCTTTACCCAGCACAGTCTTGATGCATCATTTGTAGAATATTTGGTTAAATCAATATTTTCTCACAAATAGTGTCGTTTATTTGGCTTGTCAAATAAATAATTGTGATGGTTATCATGGGAGCCGTAGATTGCATCTCGAGAATTTGTTATCAACCACAATTGAAGATATAATGCATATCATTCATCATTCATTCATTTGATGTATGTCTTCAGTATCATTATGCAATAAAACCTATGTCTTAAGAGAAAATTACTTAATATCATGCTATTATTGCTCTTTCCCATTGGAAAAATTATTATAGAGAATTATTGTCTTTCTCTTTAGTTTGGTAAAATTTTGTGGATAGGGTTTCTTTCTCTGCACTCCTCTCACCCATAGCTGTCTTTTTGTGACAGTTAATTCTTGATATGCACTTTACTGTTGAAATTGCTCGCTTTGCGGGGTATCCATCTCGACACATCCATCAGATAGCATCAGCTATCACTGCGCGTGCCATCCGGACCTTCTCTGCTAGGGGCATTGATCCACAAAGGTATTCTTGATTTCTGCATTTACCATTCCTTGTCCTCAGTTGTATTGTGTTCTAGTATTCTAACACCAATCATTTTTCATGATCAATTATCAGTGCACTTCCTGAGGATGAATGGTTTGTGGAAACTGCAAAGTCAGCAATAAACAAGCTCTTGCTTGGGGCATCAGGGTCTGAGGCATCCGACACCGATGAAGATCACATCATTGTTCATCATGACGAAGTTGTCTCAGACTCTGATACTGTTTCATCCCTGTCTTCTACGGAATCAACCGAGTCTTTTGCATCTGCTAGCATGGCCGAACTTGACAGCCCCTCTAACTTGTCTGATCCAGATAATTGATTTTTTTTTTTCTCTCTGGATTATTTAAAATATAGAGTAGTTGTAGTTTGAGATTTTGAGAAAAATGTAAGTGTCCTCAGTTATCACATTTGCAATGTCATGGCATATTGTAGGACATGTTCATAGACCGTGCTAGGGGATAGGAAGATCCCTTGGATTTAAATTAGGGTCGAAGAGTAAGTGTAGATTGATATCTCATGTGTATATTTTGAAAGGAGGGTAAGGTGGCTTGGGTTTCTCTATTCCCGTTTTTTTTTTTGTATTGATTGATATATTTTTGGTCGACATATTTTGATGATGGCTCTTTCTTTTTGCACATTCCCTTTTAATATTTTATATGCTAAAAATGTTTCTTTCCTCTCATCCTTGATACCTCTTCCCCGAATGCATTAAATGAGTTTCATAAAAATTATTGAATGTGTTTAATAAAATTAATTAAATGCATTTCAAATTTCATTTATGAAAGTATATTAAATGCATTTAAAAAATTCATTTATGAAAGTATATTAAATGCAAAAGTTAATGCATTTTGAAAATTAATTTCCAGAATGCTTTAAATGCGTTTCATAAATTAATTTCTGGAATGCATTAAATGTTTTTTTTTTTACTGAGAATGCATTAAATATGTTAGGTAAATTAATTTTTGAAATGCATTCATATTTACATTTATTATATGATAAATGCTAACTAGCATCCTTAGAAGATTGGTTAAATAATTAAAAGAAGAATTTTTATTTATTTATTGGCTAAAATGCATCTTCAAATGATGTTAACTTTAGTCTTTTTGATGAATCCTCATTCATTGTGATTCATATGAAAGACATAATGTTGCTTCATGTATTTTCTACTACTGGCAACTTCAATAATCTGACGAATCTTTATTCAATGTGATTCATATGAAAAATATAATGTTGCTTCATGCATCATTATGATGTTAACTCCAGTTTCATGCATCATTATGATGTTAACTCCAGTTTTCTCATGAAATCTCATTACTTGTGAATCATATGAAAGACATGTTGTTGTTCCATTATTATGATAATGTAGATGGAAAATCATTAAATGTTCTTATAGGAATATTTGATGAGATAACATCATAAACTTCTATTCCAAACATTCTAGTGTGAGCTTGTTGCAACTTGTTATGTCTACTAGTGTGAGCTTGTTGATAATTATATCCTTGACATTTAAGCATTGGTCTCAGATTAGTTAGACCACTCTAACATAAACAATCTTCAAAGTATTGTAGTTGTATTATAATGTGAGGAAAAAATAATATCTCTATCTTCATGATAAATTTCATCCAAAATTGAAGCCATATTAGCTCAAGACTTCTTCATGAAAGTTGTACATCTTTATTTTAGCTATCCACAACCAATGAGATAATCTCAAACACACTTATACGACTCAAGCAATCTTCAAATTACTACACACATGTCAAATTATCAAGGTAGATCAACATCTATAACTTTAGTTGATTTTTACTTTGAGATGAAGTTGATTTTTCAATCTTGTCTATTTTTGAACTTGTTGCTTTCTTATAATTTTTTTATTGAGAGAAATGTTCTTCTTGTCCTTGAGTTGGTGATTACTTTTCATGTATGGAATTTTCTCTTCATTTAGTGAGTTATTGACTTCATTGTAGTGTATATATTCAAGGACACTCTGAGTCTTTTTTTTTTTTTGAGCTTTCAAGCCTGTCATCTTTCTGAGTGAGTGACTCATATCATCCCTTTGAGTATATTTCAATTGCTATTCTTTTCAGAACCTGTATTTCTAAATACACTTAAAAAAACTCATCAATAGGCTAGATTCAAAAGGCTAATGATTTGGTTTCTTAGAATTTGTGTTTAGAAGGTTTGTAAAAATTTAAACACAGAAAGGGTTGCAGACTCAACAACATGTACATGATAAAAACTTGTGTTGTAACTTGAATGTTTATCTTCTCCCTATGTTATACCTTAGTGCATATCAATCAATTCTTAATTGTGAAATCTTGAAGAATAGATTTTATAATATACACAAATCTTCATATAGTGTTTACCATTGATTTTTTCTTCTTCTGTAATTTAGTTTTTATACTACATTTATCATAAGAAACTCACTAGTATTGGATTAGTTGTAAAGAGAAATTAAGGAACTTAATTATTAAAGTCTTAGGTTCAAATTTTAGAGCTGCCATTGTACAAAAAAATAAATCCTAAACATTGAATCTTATACAAAATAAAATAGAGATATCAAAAGGTCCAATAAATGAGGGTTTGTGTAAGATAATACAAAAATTTTCCATTAATAACTACTAGTATGTTTAATTCTTTCGTTTTATTTTTATACTAGAAATATTGTAAAAAAAAAAACCTTGCTAGTACGTGCTTAGGGATAAGCAGAAGTAGGTAGCTCACATAAAATTTTAGGTTCAAATTTTAGTGTCACCATTACACGAAAAAAAAAAAAATCCTAAACCTTGTACTTAGGGGTGAAAATAGGCCGAGTTGAGCTAGGCTTAAGCTTAACTTGGATTAAAAATATATATGAGTTTGGCATGTTTACCCGCCAAAGATTTTTTTAAGGATTCGAGTATGACCTATATAAAAGTCTTGCCTGACCTACAAACATATTTTAAGGGATTAGTTTGTGATATTTTAATTCTAAGATAGATGTAAAAATATGTATGCAAGACTTTATAAGAATCAAATTTAACTTATTTATATGATATTAACATATTTTTAAGGTTTAATATATATAATATTCATTATCTTATTTTAAAAAAAAATTGTAATAAGGTATTTAAATATGACAGTTTTTTTCCCAATAAATTTAATTATAAACTTTAACTTGTTTTTTTTTTTTTTTTGTAAATTAACATGATTAACATTTAAAAAGTCAAAGTGTAAGATTTTAATAAATGACCTAAGGCCTAATCTGTTTAACTAGATAGACTTTAATTTACAAAAAAAATTATCTTGACCTATTTTCTAAAAAGGTTTAGTTTAGGCCAGATGTAGGTTAGGCCATAAGCTTCTACCGAACAATCTAACCTATTTTCATTGCTACTTATACAAAATTAAATAGAAATAACAAAAGGTGCAATACATCAAGGATTTGGATAAGGTAATCTAATAATTTTCCATTAATAACTGTTAGATATTTTTTTTAATGTCATACTATCATATCTAATACTTATTAACAGAAACTTATCATTTACCATGCTCCATAATACTACCTTATACATACCCTTAAATCAAAGATTATCTTGCTCTTCAATCTCAACCTCATTCTCTTCCAAAGACCTTCCCATGGTTTCCCTCGTGAAAAAGTAGGTGATCACCATTCCCAATAAGCACACCCCTCCAAGTATAATAAGGGACACTTTCATCCCAATTCCCTTAGGGTACCCATCCTCCTTCTTTCTATGTGAAGCCCAAAGAAACCCCACAGACCCAATAATTGCCCCAACCTTGCCAACTGCCCCAGAAATGCCATGACAACTTGACCTAAACCTAGCAGGAAAAAGCTCAGCCGGGACTATGAAAGTAGTAGTGTTGGGCCCAAAATTGGCAAAGAAAAAAGCAAGTCCATACAACACCATGAACACTTTATTCTTATGATGTTCCTTGGTGGTCCAATAAGAGTAATAGGGAATTCCAATGGAGAAAAAGGCCAATGCCATGAAGAAAAAGCCCATCATTTGGATTTTGACCCTTCCCCATTTGTCAATGAAATACATTGAGAAGAAGTAGCCAGGAATTGTGGAACAAACAGCAATAACGGCTTGGATCCATGCAGCATGGAAAGTCTCTTGATACACATCCACGTCCTCCTTTTTGTCTAGGTAGCGTTTGTATATTTCACTTTGGAACAAAACTTGGCTATAGAACACAATGTCCACAAGGAACCATGTGGAAGAACATGCAAATAGGTCAGGACCGTGCCTACGCAAGAATTCCCATGAAAGTAGAGGGTAAGGATGCGGGGTTGGTGGCAAAGGATCTTCTTCAGCAATCTGGCTCAGTGTTACATCAAGGACTTTCTCCATGTCCTTTGCTGCTTGCATCACATTTTGCTCCACTAATGCTGTGTACCTAATGATTGCACATCACAATCTTTAGTTAAGAAACATACTAAATATCTTAATGTATATTGACATTATTATGTGAGTTTAACTTTAATATACCGATGATGTAAAGATTGACTATTAATTATAAATAGTCCTGTATATATAACATTTAAAATAATGGAAAAAAAGATTATATATTGAAAATTTAAAATATTTTATATCGTTATTTAATTATAATTTATTACATATGATAAATTTATTAACTTTTATGATAATTATTTTAAAAATTATATTAACAATTTTTTTGTAATTAAACGAAAATGTAAAAATATTTTATATCATTATTACATGATGATTAAACTCTATTATAATAGCCAACAGTCATACAATGTATGATATTATTATTGAATAACATTAAAAGTCTTTTTTTTTTAAGTCTGGATTGAAAAAAATGAGATTTAAACTTGAGACCTACAAATTATTATCCAAATTTCACTGTTAGGTCGAGTCTAATAGGATGTAAAACTTTATGGTTAGTTTATATTTTAATTAAATTCTTATCTTTTTAAACCTTAGTATAATACAATATATGTTTATTTATTTATTTATTGTATCTGATCGCATGGCGCACAGTCTGATTGGTACTTGGTGCGTGCTGGTTAAGACAAGGCATAAAATACATATTCAAATTCAGTAATGCATTGTTTATGAAATGTTTGACTTTGACCAAAAAATACTCTTACATTTTCCTAAACACTATGACGAAGGTAATTTCTTTTTTTTTTTCATTCAAACGAAATTATTATTTTTCAACAAACTTATCCAAATAAAATTTGATTATGATTACAATTGATTATAATAATCATCAATTTTACATATAATTGATTATTAAAATAATATAATTTTCACAATTATCACAAACACATCCTTAGTTTTTCACAATTATCACAAACACATCCTTAGTGAATAGTGATAGACGAAAAATACTACTGATATTTTTAAGATAATATTAATTATTATTTTTTAATTATATATTCTTGCCTTTAGTCAATTCCTAAA
Organism: Glycine max; assembly: GCF_000004515.6. Taxonomy (NCBI): domain Eukaryota; kingdom Viridiplantae; phylum Streptophyta; class Magnoliopsida; order Fabales; family Fabaceae; genus Glycine; species Glycine max. The sequence continues at coordinate 2,196,909 of NC_038256.2, read as the reverse complement.
ACTCTTATATATAATATATTTATTATAAATAAGACAAATAATGGTTGAGGGTGGTTAAAGTAATAAATTCAACCTAAATTCAAACAAACGATTGATAATATTTTGATTTTTTTATAATATCAAACATGAATCACGAGAGCTCCTTAAACAACTCTATAATTAATCAACCTTGCCATTTTTTCTTTTCGGCTAACGCAACCTGGCATTCTTTAATTTTAAGGGTGCACGTACAGTTCTTGGTCTTTTTGGTGTAATCAACTTGATTTGATAAATGCGAAAATTTCAACGACATGGATGATGGACCTGATGAATAAGAATACGAAGCCATAGGTTCCTTCAAACTCTATTTTTCCCTTGACTAAAACAATTCTAATTAATAAGTGGCTAAACTGAATAACTGATTCCTTGCACGCCAAAGACAAGGATTAATAAGTGCATACACAAAATAAAATGAGTTACATTTTTTTAAATTAAAAAATTTAGTTGAATTGAGTTTCGGAGATTTACTAAAATTAATTAAGGCATTCCTTAAAAGGCTCAAGAAACATTTATGGAAATACATACACATTATTTATTAATAAAGATTGTATGACAAATTATTTAAGTTAATTTTAAATTTTTTTACTAGTGATAAACTTATTTGAATATTTGATAAATAAATTTTTCTAATAACTTTTAATATATTTTTTTTGAAATATTACTTAAAACATTAATTTCTAACTTTTTATATTTTATTCGGATTTATCCTTAAAATATTTATTAAGTATATTTAATTATCCTTGTTAAATAAAACATGAATTTATTATTTATTTTCACTCATTTCTCCTGCACGATTTTTTATATTAAACTATTTTATTTTAATCATTGTACTATATATAATATTTACTTTAGTATTTCAATATTATATTTCAATAAATTCATAATGATAAATATTATATTTTTACATTTTAATTTTCTATTATTTTTTGAATAATTTTAATTATATAATTTATTAAACTCCTAAGTAATGAGAGAAGTTGTGATCCCAAGTTGAGACTAAGACTAAAGAGCAAAAGTGACTTACAAGCTCTTCAGTCGAGGCTAAAGGAAAAGAGTGAACTAGATTAGTTAGTGCTAATGTTTCGACCTTAAATTCAACCGACATCTAGGATATATGTATTCAAGGGATTGTCCTTTAGATGCTCAATTAATTGTTACAATTTTATCTTTGTAGAAGACATTTCATAAGAGGAAAATGCATTTACAAGCAATCTCTTGAATTTGACTCTTAAGCGAAAGCTATGTATAACTTTGTAACTATTACAACATAACTATTATGCTAATTAACAAAAGTGATGATACTCATTCATCTTATTTGATGTTTTTGCTTCTTATTTACACATTAATTGTGAAAGAAATTCAACAAGGATAAACATCAGCTTGTCTTTGTCAATTCCGTTTTATAAGGTTATACACCAGAACAAGCAATTTATTATATAAACACAGCGAGACAACATCCCTTTCACGCCTATTCAATGGATGGACGCAAGAAATAAGTGATAATAATAAGAGTTTAATGTCTATCAAAAATAATTTTATACTTTCATTCAATTATATTTTACGATATAATAAATTTAAAAATATATTATGAATGAATGTGTCAAATTTTTATACTGTGCGTGTATAATTTTATTGAATAATGAATAAATTAAAAGAAAAGATGAAGGTGGAAAGTGAAGAAGTGAATGGGAGCAGGTACCTGGCGGTTTCGGGCATCATCATGCGCCAGTAGTAAGTCATGGCTGCGGGGACAGAACCGAGCATGAGTATGAGTCTCCATGCCACGTCAGCCTCGGAATTCTTGGACGCTGCGCCGAATATGGAGCACACTGCCATGGTCACGGTGGAGCTGGCCAATATGCCGAAGCCTTGCATCGAAAACACCGCCGCTATGAACGACCCTCTTGTCTTCTTGTTCGCAAACTCCGACATTATGGTAGAAGACAGAGGGTAGTCTCCTCCAATACCCAGCCCCAAGAAAAACCTAAACCAAATCAACCATTATAATTATTAGTACTACTTATTAACAAAAACTTGATAGAAAAAATAATTTTTTTTCTAAACTTATGTATTCTTGTTAAAAAATAACTCGGTTGAGTTGAGTATGATTATTATAAATGATAAAATTCTTCTTTTAAATATTTAATATAATTATATACTTATAACTTAAATTTGAAATATTTGATTAAATTGAAATAATTGAATTAATTCACATGCTTGATAGTAATATAATGATAAACTAAAATTACTAATTAAATTGAAATAATTTCATATCATTTATTCTACACAGTTAATAATATATACTAGAAAAAGAAATTCAAACAATCAAATCAAAAATTACTCGTTAAGTTTGTTGGAATAATGCATGACAATTGATTTACACACTAAATAGTATATAAAGAAGATTTAAAGAATTCATAAGAAAGATTTTTTTAAAAAATTATTTCAATAAATTATATGGTTTAATTTGATATATAACTTAAGTTGTTCATTACATTAAGTTTGAGAATAAAATATAGTGTTGTTATTCTTTCATAATTGGATTTAGTTTTGGTAATCCAGGTAAAATTTATATATTAAATGTTAAACACACGCGTGTACACACATGTAAATGAAACTTAAATTAAGGAAATGAAACCTAGCCCACTCTAATTAGAGAAAGCATTAAAAACCGTTAAAAAAACAAACTATATATAAATTTTGTCCTAAGTTTGGCCAAGTTAATATTTTGAATTATTGGTAACAATGCAAGGCAGACCTGAAGAAGCCAAGAGTGAGGAGAACGCAGGTTTTTCTTATGCAAATGGAGAAGCCAGAAGCTAAGGAGCTGAAGACCATCAACAAAAGAGCGAATCCGTACACTCGCCGTCGCCCCTTGAGGTCGCCAAGCCGGCCAAATACCAGCTGGCCGACGGCGGTGCCCAGCAGGGCGACGGCGACCAAGGCGGACACGACCTCCGGTGGGGTTTCGTACCGGTTTTCACCTTCGCGGTGGCCGTAATATACCCTTCCAATTATCTTGATGATGAGAGTGATTGAGAAGAGGTCGTAGGCATCGGTGAAGAGCCCCATCCCTGCAATGATGATGGCTTTGAAGTGGTAGTATTGTGTCCTTGCTGTGTCTAGGGCAGACAACACCTTCAACCTAGCCATTTAGCTTCTTCAATATTATTTTCTTAAAGTCTATATATATGATATGTGTCAAAATGTTTGTGGTTACTAAGGCCTATGGGAGTTTTGTGCCATGGTCGTTTAGGTTCTGACTTTTGTTAATTGGTCTCAATATATATGTGTAATCATATATTTTGCCTAAGTATGAACTGAGGCACCTAATAATATAAGGGCCAAAATTGATGTTTGTGCTTTAGCGGGGAAGGTTCGGGCTTGTTGGCGTATATGCTATTTTCTCGTGAGATTAATTTGTTGTATTTATCGAGGAAATTGTAGGGAAAATTAATTGGATTTTAAGTCAATGCCTAATGTTGTGAAGAACCAATTGGGTTTTAAGTAAAACCCATGACTGCATCATTCTACTAAAGATGCGAATCAAATGCATCCTTGAAACATTTTACGTTCATATTATATTTGCCATCTGCAGTTGCCGGCGTCATCAAGGGGTCCAGCAGGTTTGCAGTCTGACCCATTTTTTTAGTGGCAAAGATTAAAACTATAAAGCATAGACGATCAAGGGAAGCACTTGGCAATTTTTCTTTAGGGACCAAAATAATAAAAATTATAACGTGTATATTAAATATAATAATTTTGATAATATTATTTTATAGGTATTTCTTTTTAAAGGCATTTTATAGGTAATTTTGAGCATTTAATGATATTATTTTTTTGTTAATTAAATATTTTTTGATATTTAACTATATTTTTAATTTTTTTTTCTACTTTATTAATAACACTTTTTAGTTTTTTTATGACTTGGGCTCTCATGTATATACTACTGAATTAAAAAAAAAATATAAGATGTAACACCTTAATTTTTTTTCTTTCTAAAATATAGTTTTAAAATTATTTAAATAATAAATATTGTGAAATACACTTCATTAAATTTAGTTTTCATTTCTAAGTTGATAAAATATTTTAAAATATCTTTTTTTTTTCTTTTGGGAAAAGAAGGAATATGTACACATATATATTAAGGGATGCACATATAATTAAAATGCTCATGAATAAAATATATTATCAAAAAAACGTTCTATATTGAAAAATCATTTTGAAAGTTATTGTCATTTTCTGGGAGTTTTGCACTAATGAGTCATGAGTAACCACATAAGGGAACTTGACACCACACTTTAACCCAAAACCATAAGGCTCACTTATATGGCGCTCAACTTTTCCACTTTAACATGCTCTAGGTACCTTGCACTACCGCTCAACCCACGGGACATGCCGTCGGCTCTGATACCAATTGTCAGAAAATTGAGGGGAGTAAACACCGGGAAGATTTACACCAATGAGCCATGAGCAACCACATAAGAGAATTTGACACCACACTTTAACCCAAAATCTTAAGACTCAAGTTTATGGGTCTTCTCCTCACTTATATGGTGCTCAACTTTTTCATGTGGGACTTCACCTCACACTTATACTCCAACATGTCAAGAGTAGCAAAGTCGGGCCTGTGAGTTACCCATGCCAAATGAGTGCACGAAATTCTGGTTAGTCACCACTCGCTAATTTTCCTAGGTTCTTTCAACCTCTCTGTCCACTATACTCTAGTGTATTTCTGTCCATCATCCGCTTCCTCAACGTAACCTCACATTCTCATAGAAGAAAATAGAACCACTGTTTCCTTAATCTTTATCCAATCCTCTTGACTGTTACTGCAGCATTGCTTGCGTAGCCCTTGTGCCACGTGCATCAACGAACACATACAAACAAACAAGAAATAGGGACAAGACTAAGCCTATGTACTATTCTCAGGGAACTAGTCACGACCCCTTAAGTGGTAAAACCACTTGTCACATAAAACAATTGGACAACATAACAACTGTAATTATAGATATCTAAACAAACATAACAAATAATTTGTCGAGGGTCGAACACCTCCGGACCCAAACTACAACGCGTACAAATAAAAATGGTAATATGTAGACATATATATGATATAAAATAAATTCACATGCCATAGATATAATTGTTAGAGTTCACACTTTGTCGGTCTTACCATTCAACAACAACAATAATAAATATACGTGCATGCATTTAAGTAATTTTATCAATAAAGAATCATCACAATTTCAGAACATGCATCAATCATTAGAGTTTGCTGTTTATCTCAACAATCATATAACAATTAAATCAATAATTTCAAAAATAAATAATTCTAAAGTAATTTATCCAGAAGCACAAATTTCAATGTTAAGCTATCAAAAGTTACTTTGCCACTCCAATTTATAAAGTTTCACTCTTAGCTTTTTTTTAATGTTCTGGGTGCTTTGGGAATTAGATTTTCATAAATCTTATATACTGCCCTACATTTTTAAACCAAAAAAACCTCATTTTTGAGGTCAAAATTTTAAGAAAATAGTTTATATTGCTGAACACTCAGTCCAAGTTTGTGACAAATTTTCATTCTACAAAAGGTCTTTAAGCTTGTTTAATTCATAGCTTTTGTTAGGAAACTCTTATTTAAGCGCAATTTAAGGCTAACTCTATATTTTAACATGCAAATAGCTCATTTTTGGCATAAAAAATAAATAAAGGAAAACAACTCAGCAAACAAATTTAGGGAAGGAGAACAAGCACAAAATTTCAAGACAACATATTCAAGGAAGTTTAACAACAAGCATGGGATTCAAGAGTTAGAGAGATCCTCCTTACCTGTTGATGAAACTCACAAAATTTAGAAGGAAGAATGAAGGATGTTTAGCTTTCAAAGGTTTCCCTTCATGAGTAAAAATGACAATTTTAAGTTAATAGAAAAGATAGAATAAGAAAATGAAGACAACTCAAGTCTAGAATAGAGAATGTAACTTATTTACTTAAGCTTGATGGATTAATGACTCAAGAACACTAGAAAGATCTTGGAAGAAGAAGCAAAATGGACCTCTCTCCCTGAAGGTACACTAGTGCAGAAAATGCCTTCTACATAAGTTATTAGCAACATTCTACGTCGATTTTGCACCGTCTTTGAAGCCGCCATCGTTGAAAGCAAAGACTTTCAATGACGGACGTAAACCACCGTTATCGAAAGGTCATCGTTACAAAGACGTTTTTTGTTCAACACCGTCTTTGCAAGTAACCATTTAACGACAAATTTTACGTAAATATCGTCATTGAATTGTATCATTCAACGATGGTGGTTATGATGAAACCCGTCATTGAATGGTATCATTTCTAAGACGATTTTTAAGTATACACCATCGTAGAAATGATACCATTCAACGAAGGTTATTCGCTAATAACTGTCTTTGAATGCGTTCGTTTAATAGGTCAATATTTTATACATATATGTATAAAATATTATCAATTAAGTAATTACAACACATATGTATTCATTGGTAATTACAACACATATATTCCCTTGTTATAGTAAAAATGTATTAACCCTAGAACTAAGAATTTATTCTACCATCCATTGCATATCAATTAAGTCATCACATAAAAAAAGCTAAGTTATCATTGAATATACAAGAACTCATAACTAATCATTCCAAATGACTAGTTATCATTCTTTCTGTTCTTTGTTAGGAGATACAGGTATACCTAACGAATACAATTCCAATTATCCAAGCAAGCAAATAAGGTATACTAAAGCTAAGTGAATCCATTTCAAGACGGTAATTTGAATAACAAAAGTAATCATTTCACGAACAAAAAATACACCAGCAGGTAAAGCCACATAGAAGCTGACTGAATCTATTTCATTAAGCCAAACTTATCAGGAGAAGGTGATGTTAGCAACACCAGTCCAACATCTACTAACAGGCCCAATAGGTGCATTAGGAAACCAACCCATCTCAATGACTACATTTAGTCACGTGGGTAAGACAAGCAACAAGCAGAGTGCATAACCATGAACACCACTAATAATAAAATCTGTTATAACAAAATTGTACATGTATACCACTTAGTTGGTTATTTAGTTTTGCAATTGTGCAGTAGCTCTATATGTTCAAGCTTTCACTATAAATATTGTACTAAAGTATGTGGTGCTAAGCCATATTCACAAATTGTGTACTAAAAAACATATTATGAATGACTTAAACTAGGGTCACCAACTGAAATAAGATTTATGCATGAACAAACCATTTCAACATAATCAACTCTCTCAGGTGAATAATCAGTATGATATGAAGTCCTTCATCCTCTTAAAATCCAACATCTTTCAGCACAATTCCTAATCAGAGCTAGATGCATAACACAACAAACCTCATTCATTTCATGTGCCAGATCCTTCAAGGTATCCAATCCCTCTGATATGATATCAAGTCCTTCATCCTATACAAATTAAAATTAAAATTTGAATCATCTTAACACTGCATTAGTATATTAACAATAAATATTGTAATAAACATAGTTATATGAAAGATAAGGGGGTGAGAAAGAAAAACCTTGATTCTCCAGTCTTAGGCTTCTTAGGATCCACAAAATGAACAATTAAAGGATGATCACAACCCTAGGTGATTAAAAATAAGACTTTAGCTAGCATTTGAAAGTGGATAAAGTAATATGTATCAATTAAATAAATTAGTTTTACTCTCATCATGAAGGTTTTATTTAGCCGTTTGATTGTAGCCAATGCCATTTCTCTATTAGAAAATTTGACAAAAGCATATCCTTCAAAATCAAGAAAGGCATCCACATAACAAGTTAGGTTAAAATGAAAACCATGGCCATGAATAATAAATTGATGACATATATGTTCCAAATTTTAAGTAATTTTATGGTATAAATATTTTTTCTATTTTCTTCTATATTAATTCAAAATTAAATAAATTGAAATAACAAAGTTATTTTTCTTTGTTTTTGTTTTAATATTCATTTTTCTTTCTAATAGAAATAGAATTCTATTCTAGAATGATATATAAAATAATACGAAAGATATTCATTATCATTAGATTAGTTTACTCAATTCATGAGTTGATTAATAAGTCTGTTGATTTGGAATATAAACATTTATGGTAATAGATAGCCTCTGTTCAGTATTAGAGAGGTAAAAAAACAAACATCAAGAAAGATACATTAGTATGATCCCCTACATATTCCCCAATACCCAGATATTCAAGACACCTGGACTCTACCCTCCCAAATCAAATTCCACTCCAAAAATCCAATGCTTGCTCTTTGCTTTCCCCTCATATTATTTATATTGTCATTCCTTTCTCCAACTAAGCAATTAATGGTAGGGATCTCCTAACATTTTACTAGTACTTTTTTCTACAATAGCTGTCATTGTTGAAGCAAAATTTAGTTAAGTGAGATTTGACAGAAAGAGAAAGAGTTCATTTTCACCCACTGCCTCACACTATCTCTCCTATTTATTATTCTAGCTCTATCTACAACTTCTTTCCTTATAATGGAAATGTTGGATAAGAAATAAAAGACAGAATCAAATACAAGTCCATTCCTTAAAGCCACAGATATAGTATGAAAAACATAGCATGACAAGATCAACGACCAACCATGAGTGCTTTTAAAGAAGATATGTTCAACATGCCCGTAAGGGGAAAATATCTGCATGAATATGCATACAAAACTCAGAAACACAACATGAATATTATAAAGGATATTCCACAATATCACATATAAAAGAAAATGCAGGGCTACCATAAAGAAAAAAATTATCATACCAACCCGCTTAAACTAAATTAGGCTGCAAATGGTTACATATGTACCTATTGGTAACTATCATTTTTTGCTAGCTGTTAGCCACATACCAACATCATGAGAAGTGTCCACATGATAACTAATATTTTTGTATCTAATATCTATATCTGTTCCAATTTAATAGGAGCCACTAGGGCAACATTTCCATCCAGCCAACCTAGGATGTGGGTCTAGACACATTTCTACAACTAGAATTTACGTATCCTTCAGCTAAATACAAAACCATGGATATGGTCATTGTCATGAAAAATAGTAACTCAAGTTCAGGCAATGGAAAAATATATATGGATTATGGATGAGTGTGAATGGTGAAACATACTTCTTCAATTTCCTTGTTTGTAGCTTCTTTATTGATGGAACTAACAAAAACTTTATCTGCCACCTCTGAAAAAAATATAGAAACACAAGAAACAATAGGAAGTGATAAATTGAGCACTAAAGAATAACATTTTAAATTAGGAAATCATATAATCAAATAGTAGGCAACATATATCTTGGAAAAAGATGAGAAGCTTGCCTTCTAAGGGATCTTTCTTTTCCATGTTATGACAGAACCCTCGAACCCCTACAAAAAGAATAAAAAAGATTCACATAAATTAAACACAAAAGAGTATACTGCTTTTAAATTATTCATTACTTGCTGGAGAAAGTAAACCATATTCTATGCCATATTCTCATAATAGGGTGAACTCTTAAAAGCTTTAAACATTAAAAAGAGGTTTACAAAAATTCACAGATATTCAAATATGGGAATAATACAGGCACAATAACCTTTTAATTTTATACCAAAAGGATTACCCACCCGCATAAGCTGTTGAACAAAAAGAGTAATATCCTTTCCAACAATAGGAATCGATTTGATGCTACTCCCAATAACATAGCCATCTGTAACAGGTACAACAGGAATCGATTTCCAATGTCTTCATTTACCGGCTCAGCCTGTGAGACTGTTGCCATGTTCGACGATTCCCCATGTCATATCCATTTTATGTAAGTCGGAACTATCCCATCACAGATAAGATGAGATCTTATGTCCTTTACTGTTTGTCGTCTCCCATTTGCATAGCTGACACATGGACAAAAATATTTCCCCCACAGAGATAGAGCATTAGATTGAGCAAACTGCAGAAAATCTTCAACACCATTCTAAGTTATCCGACATGCATGAAAATCTCACTTTTTTCCTTAAAGGTGTGGCCCTATCCCGTTCAGAAAGCCCCTGTTTAAAGTACATTCGGACAAATGGGTACGCTTGGTTATTTGTTAATTTTGCCTAAATTTCGGCAGCATTTTGCATTGATCTCTAAGTACACGACATGAAAGTGATGAAATCTAAGGATCCACCACTTTCAAGTATGCACCTAGAGAACTAAGTGAAATGTAGTATACCAAAATTTTGACCAATATAACAAATAAATAGTTAACCCATGCGTATGAAAGTACTATAAACAAAGAGCCCTCCTAAGCTGTCCAAACGGACAATTCAAGATTCAACACATTGATTAATGCAAAATGTCCGTATTAATCAATGTATTGAATCTCAAACGGGAAACTAAGGTTCGCTCACAATGCACATAAGTGTTTATATAAAACAATACACAGAAAGCAACAAGCTAAGCATGTAACAGTTTTGGAGTGTGGGACATACAACAACATACCTCGAAAGATAGTCACCAAATACAAGGAGTATGTCACTTCCAGTCTTGAATGGGAAGCAGACGACGCAGTCCAGAACACACAACATAATTCCTCCTTTTGTACACAACACTGTAGTATCAAGCAAAATATTGAAGTAGTAAGAAGTCAAATATGGCTGAACATCACTAAATTAGCATTAACATTATTCTCATTACTCCATAATATATAAAATATAAAACCACATTCAACAACATGAACTACATTGCAATATTATTGCATATTGTGTTCCATTGGGTATAACATTACAAATAGAGGTAATTCCATTCCTCCAAACAAAGCAGTGGCACAACTAAAACAAATTGGTAAAGCATACACAGATGGTCAATGAGAGGTAAATGATTTATGATATTATTTATTTGTTGTTAATAATTAGTATTTTCTAACATGTATTAACTTTAGCTGCTTAACCTAATATTTTGGTTTCATTTGCGAACCAAAAAATAAATATATACATCAATAATGAGGATGGATTAAATAAGAATCATAAGTTCAACATATCAAAATTTGAAATTTAGTTAAAAGATTTGATCACATTTCAAAGTCCATTTTAGTATTTAGTATTCAAAGTGAGCAACAAAATATGGGAGGAAATTGGAAATGGATGTTGCTCAAACATTCCAAATGACATTGTAGTTGTTACTGTAAGCAGAGCTACTCCAATGGACACCAACATTGTTCCATGAATGCCAACAAAACGTGTTGTATCTGAGTTGTCCTTGGCTGCCTGAGCCTGATCCTCATCTTCTGCTGAAGAGTTCTCCTTATCAGCTTTAGGAGCCTTGGCCATAGCTGGTGCTGAAGCTATAGGCTTAGGCTTAGAGAAGTCTAAAGGAATGAGAGGTTGCTCCACATGATATATGGCAAGTGTCTTATCAGTGTACACAATATCTGTGAGTGTGGCATTCACCACCCCAGCTGATATGTTCACACTGTTATCAGTGTACACAATGCCTCTAAGTAATTAATATATTATACTCAAGTCTTAAAATTTAATATTATTGGTTAAACTGAATTAATTTCATGTCAGTTTTCATGTTGTGCTTACTAACTAGATGTGAATTACAAAAATAATTCTTTTCTTATTTTATAAATCACATGCAATTTATATTAAAGGTAATAGTGTTTTGAGTAAGATAAGATTATTATTGACTCTAAAAATTATACCCATAATTATTGACTCTAAGATTATTTGTTAAGCTAAATTGATTTCGCATCCGTTAATTCATGGTGTGGATGCTAACTAAAATTTTCTTATTCAAAAAAGATATCAACAATCTTACAATAACTTATTTGCATGTTTAACCAACAAGCCCAAAATCTGCATGATGATGCTCATTTGCCTTTTTTTTGGGTGTAAAAGCTAATATTTGCATTTATTGTCCTTGTGTAAAAGCTTTGCTATTAATATTTGTACACATATAAACTATGATATATATTATGTTAATCCTTGTGCTTGATGGAGCATAGCATTTATAATTATATGCAAAAATAGCAAAAACATATAGTTGTTATAGGCTGAGAGGTGTGTGATTGTGGTAATTGTACATGATAGCTCTTGAGTACCAACTTCTGATTTCTTAACCAAGGTTTTGAAAGTCACAGGACCTGAACGCTTATATGGTGTGGTTCTTAAATTTCCATTAGTTCCAAGTAGCACATCTATGCAACAACCAATGCATTTGCCTTCACCCTCTACTCAGTATATGCAACAGATTCCTCTTTTGCAAGCTGAATATGGTTCAATATCGGTAAAGGAGGAACAGGTTTTACCAATGGATTATAACAGATTGTTGCATGAGGATTCTAAGCATCTGCCAAAACCACTTCATCTAGCTACAAATGTCCCCCTTTCAGCTCATTCTGTTCCTTCTGATTATGCTCCTACTTATACTACTTCTGCATCCCAAGCTGTTACATGGACACCTGAACTTATTGCAAGTTTAACTTCTTTACTCCTTGCAACTACGCAATCATCAACCACAGGTGGCCCAATGGAAATGGCTGGTCCCTCTATTGTGAAGCCATCTTTTCCTTCTGTTGCACCTAATGATGGAAATCAATCTCATTTGTGGAAACAAGCTCAGCAAATCCCTGATCCTTCTAGTCATCCTCCTCAACAATTTGGGAGTATTCATAATGTTCAATATCAACCTTATCCACATGCATCTTCTACTGACCACCCTGCTCAAGTGGTCTCTGGCAGTTCTTGTTTCCAAGATACCAATTCCAGCCTCTAGCAGCTAGGTGCTGTTTCGTGTACACCCATGACTAATTTCATCTTACCTCCTCAAAATGGACAGGTAGCTGTGTCTCCTCAAGTCAGTTAACAATATCAGGTGGAAGTCCCCCATGGCACTGAGAAAGACTATGAAGTTGTTTAGGGAACAGATGCCTCTGTTTTATATAGTTCTAACGCGTTCTGACAACCTAATAATTTTATTTCCTCATCAAATCAAGTTGCCAATGCTGCATCACAACAATAATCTGTGATGCCCTTTACAGTGGACAAAGTTAATTTAGGGCCCACAAATCAACAACTTCAACCAGCTTTATTTGGAGTTGGCCAAGGAGTGTCAAAATTGGAGGCTGATAAGAACCAGAGGTACCAATCAACACTATAGTTTGTTGCCAGCCTTCTCTAACAGATACAACAACAACAAACACAAGGAGTGCATGGGCCAGGAAATCAACAATAAGAATTGTCTTCTGTAAGTAATTATCCATTCACTAATTCTTTTAAATGAAGAAATCCTTTATATCATAATAAATTAGGTTGATTATTTTCTTTACATCTTGGAATTATGATTATATTGTATTATTTCCCCAAATCGTTTAAGCCATAGGTGTAAACTACATTGCTTGTGACCTGTGGCATGGCTTAGTTGCAATTTTTTTTGGCTAAATTATCTCTGGTTTCTAAATCTGAAAACTATCTAGTAATGTGAGAAATATGCAAGTCTGAGTGTTTGAACTTAAAAAGATAAATTCTTGGTGGTGACTGCAATCAGAAGGTGATGACTGCAATCTTCAAAACCTTGGTCAAGAAATCAGAAGGTGGTGACTGCAATTCTTGGATTCAATATCTTAGAAGATTTATCTATTGTAAGATCCATCCAAAACGACCAAGTAAATATTGTACAGGGGTTGTGGTAGGTAGACCTTTGAGAACCAACAGAAATACAGATTTTGCATTTGTTGGGGTGAGAAAAATGTCTCTCTTTGAAAGAATCGAGTATGTGGTACGGGACTTTCCTAAATATGTCATTTGGGCAAATATCTTAGGTATGAACTCTGTATTTTATTCTCTCAAGTCTCACCATATGCTACTGTTCTTGTTTCTATTGCTACTATTTTGAAGTTTAGAGCACTGCTTTGAGCATTTTGGGTTGCAAACAAACAACCACTTTTTTGAGATTGAACATTCCCAAATGTGTGATAAAACAATTTGCTCCTTAAGATCTGCACCTTCATCAAGCCACCTTGTGCAAGGTTTACGCTATGAGTATAAACACTTATCCATTTTGCAATGACTAGTATATACTATAAACTATAATAAACGCAATATATGAACATGTTTCTGTGTGTCTTCAACTAATAATAGTAATAGTTAAAAGTTAAAATAAAACAAAAGCATACTTATATGCAAAGAACCAATTCAAGCCATATATTCCTTTTTTTCACTATTCAATAATAAAGAAATATATAACCATGTAGCTTGTTTTAGTAATAAACATTTATCATTACCTCAATCAAAATGAGAGACAGAGAGAGATGATGTGGGTTGGTTTTACTTCATGCAACAACTTAGTAGACTTGGAGAATTTCCTTGCACACGAAAACCGTTGAAACGATGGTTAGCACACAAAACAATAAGAATATAGTGCTTACAACTTTGAAACATTAAGCACAACATAAGGGAAGCTTACCGAACGAACAATTTAACAAATAGTTGCAGCTCACAATAACTTTAGCCTAGCTAGGGCGCGCGCCACACTAAGGCCACGACACCAGCCTCAGCTCACGGTGGTGCGACAGAGGCTCATTTCCTGGAAAACAGGGACTGAGGGTTCGTTCCGTGGAAAGGGCTTCACAATATGATACAGAAGACGCCGTAGAAAGGGCTTCACAATTTTGATCTCCAAGCGCTTTCTAACAAAGTGGGCACATGGCCAGTCTTTCAATCTCCAAAGTTATAGGTAATCTCAAATACCCTATTTCGATCTCCAAGCTTTCGATTGAGCGAGACACAGGGCCCATCGAAAATTCAATTATATAATTGAATTTAACGACAATGTATTAATAACACCGTCTTTGTATGTCATTAATTCAAAAATGCCACTGAAGACCATACTAAGACGATCTTTGCAACAACCTTCGCTGTATAGTTCATTTAAAGACGGGTTTTCGAACACCGTCTTTATTGAGTTGACATTTATTTACGTAAATGCCACTGCATCCTTACTAAGACAGTTGGCTTGTGACCATTGTTGAAGGTGCGTCGTTGAAGCTCCTTTTTTTAGTAGTGGTAGAACTTGTGTAAAATAGGAGAATAAAGGGTTCTAATTTGATTTTTTTTAATGAGCTAGGAGGTAAGGTTTAGGCTTCAATGTTGACATGTTCATTGACACTTGAATGACCCCTAGTTGGCCATGTTTCAACTTGCCACTCCATGCCTCAAATGGGTGATTTTTCTTTTTGCAAAACTAGCAAAAATGGAAGGGATATGATTTGTCAAAAATGAGTATTTTTGTTTTTTTATACAAAAGTTAGTAAATTTATCTTAATCGCTTAGGTTATTGGGCTAAACTTTCTAGGAATACGTGTACCCATAGTTAAATTACACTACTGTTTAGTGCGTGATGTAATTTTGCTACAGATGAAATTTTTGTTCAGACAGTTTTCAAATTTCTGTTAACTAACTAAATAAATTATTTACACTAAAAATAAATATGACTAACACAAAACTTATACAATTAATATCATACAAAGAATAAATTAAATTAGGCAAGCATATAACTAAATTACACAATGCATAATTTTTGTTGTCAAATCCTCAACAATGCAATTTTACACGTATAGAAAAAAATAAATTAAGAAGGAAATTTTAGGGTGTTACACAAGACATTATGTTTTTTTATGCAAACAAAATTTGCACAAGAATATGTAAAAAAATATCGAAATTTTATATGGATCAATTTAATGAATTTAAGGAAATAGTAATATTTTTATCAAAATCATAGAAAATTCAGCACAAACATATTAAAAATAGAAGAAAATAAAAAAAAAACAAAAGAAATTTACATGAAAAACACAAGAAAATTTCATATGCAAGAAAAACCTATAGATTTAAGTTATGTTATATACACTTTCTTAAAGAATAAAGATATTATAAAAGTCATAAAAAAATGAGTTTGAAGGATGAAAAAAAATGTATAGAAAGTAATATTAATGTTTAAAATTAACCATAAATATTGATGTTATCAAAAGCAAAAACTTAGAAGTCTAGTTTAAAGTGATTTCAAACGAGTGATCTAACTTTAATGCTTTTTAGTTGAGCACAACCTCCTAGAAGTATACTCTCCCAAATGTGTAGTTCGAGATCATCATGATAATAACCACATGCGTTCATGGATAAACTTATCAAAACAAAATAACACATGCAAACAAATGATTTAAAATTAAAAGAGAGAAAACTAAGTTTTATAAACTTTGAAAATATTATCCATAACAATCAATAGTTTAAAAGAAAAATCAGTTCATATTGGATCAATAACCACCAATAGCCAACCACATCATAACTAACAACCGATTTATTTTTATTTTTCACTAACAAGCAATTGATTAATACAAGAAATTAAAAATAAATAAATTATGTACATAAATATTTAAATTAGTTACATTTTTTCACATACAATACAAGTTAACGCATGGAAATAAAAAAACTTCATTTTATGAGATACGAAACAAATAAAACTATCAAACATGCTTGCTAATATTACAATATGAGAAAAAGAAATATTCATTAATAATGTAAAATAATTTTATAAAACTATTTTATATAATAAATTTGTTGACTTTTTATAATAACTAAAAAGTTATAAATGATAATTTGTAATTAAATGACGGTATAAAATTATTTTATATTAACAATATATAATCATTAAACTCTTATATTATATTTGTGTAAGTTTATATCGGTTACCTAATTCAATATGTTATGTTTTACATTTCTACTAATAAAAGAATTTAAAAATTTCAATTTTTTTAAATTAATGCTTCAAAATTTTATCCTATATTTTTTTAAGGATAAAGCCCGCAGATCACGTACAATGTTTAAAAAGCCTTCCAAAGTAGAATATAAACTCTTAATTATCTAATAATTAAAAGTTAATAAAATAAAAATATTAATTTTTATTAAAATTTCAGATTCTGCATAAATAAATAGTAAATAAATCCTCTTATTTTTAATAAAATCACAAATATTTCATTATTTTTTTTCACTCTTCTTGTATCTCGATCTGTTTATGTATTTATCATCGTACATATGGTAATTATTATTAAAAATAAATTACCCCACTGACACACAGGTCCTGGATCTGCCACTTACTATATGCAATAGTATCAATTGTTAGGGGAACGACAATCTGTTCTTTAGTTTTCAAATTTAATTTTCATATTTTTTTTTGGTCTGCTGCATATTAAGTTATTTTTTTATTCAAAAGTATCCAAGCCTACCCTTTGATAAGGTTTTGACGATGTTTATGCTTGCGTGATGGATTGTGAATTGACATGCCAAGATAATTGAAGCGAACAACTGTAATTTATTTAAAGGTGTTTTGGTGGCAAAGATGCAAAGAGCACCATGAAAGATAAAGACATGACAAGGAATCAGAATAACATGGATTGTGACACTATTTGCACTTCTGGCGTAGTGTAACTCACACACATGCACCTGATGCCTTATCTTGGAATAACATTTTAACTTTCTGAAAGTAAAGAATATTTTTTTATAACTATTTCGGTTGTCAAAACATAGATAGTTCATTGAGTATCATTAACACTCGTGCGTTTTTACTTTTTCTTAATCTATTATCATAATTTAAAATTTATTAATTAAACTTACATGATTATTAGATTATTTTAAAATAAATTTTCTTTTTCTTTAATTTTGAAAAACATATTTTAATTGAAAATTATTATTTTTATTTTTATTTAGCATGATTATAAAATGAAATTACAAATTCTTTTTTAAAATAATGATAAATTATACATCATTTGATATTTAACATTAATTTTTCATAATATTGGTACATTTTTTTTTTGATATATAAAAATTATATATGCATCTTAATTACAAAACAAAAAAAATTATCATAAATTATGTAATATTTATTATTAATTAGCACAACAAAATAACATATTATAGACTTATTATAAAAAGAAGTATACTATAAATTACATACTATAATCATTAAAAATTTAAAATAAAACTAACTACATAATATGTTCAACATTTATTAAATAAAATTAATATAATTATAATATGTGATCTAATTCAGATTTTTACTAAAAGATTTAAAAAATCAAACCAAATTACAAAAAATATGTGATTTTTAATTTTTTTGTGGTTTTCGATTTTTTTGGACCGGTTTCATGGTTGATAAACAATTTAGCTCAATTTTGAACACTTCATTCTAATCTTAAATATAGTCATATATAAAGTTCTTTATACTCTCTAAAAATGAATTCTGTGGGGATTCAAGTTCTGATCATTCCTCACAAATATAACATGTGTTGTTAATTATGTTACACCTATTGAGTGGTGATCTTTATTTTTATAAATAAAAGAATTGACCAGGAGCATTTTTTGAAAAAGACAATGATCACATCTATAACATTTTCATGAATGAGAGATAAATAGAAAGATTATTTATTTTAGAAAAATAATTTTTTATCATATTTTCATATAAAATTTATTCTTTTACACTTAAAAACTTATTTGACATCTAGTAATGTAATAGAAAAAATAGATAGATAAAAAGATGAATGTTAATGAAATGTTTAGCAAAATGAAGTTAAAAAATCACTGTTCATTTAGTCATTTACATATTATAAAAAATAAAAAACATTTTTTTTATCGTAGGAATTAAATATAAAACCAATTGAACTACACTCTTTAATAAGTAAAAATATGTTTAACCCTTTATAAAAGTTAAACCGTATAACCATATATAACTACTTAACTAGTCTTTCTTGAATGATAAAAAAAAACTAGTCTTTCTTATATATCTCCTCATTATCATAAAGCATCTTATCCTTTAGAATAAAAAAAGAAAAAGTAATAACAACGGTTCAGAAATTTGATAAGTTTAATTGTTTTTATAATTTTTAAATTTATTTATTTTAATTTATATAGTTAATAACTGAATTTTTTAGTCTCTGAAGTTTAATAAATAAATTTTTTATTCTCTGAAAATTACATTTTAATTCTTAAAAGATATTTATTGTTAAAATTTTTTAATATGATAGTTAAATTAAAGACAGAGACCTTTTAAGAATTAAAGTATAAACTTTATAGATTAAAAATTTTTCTTATTAATTATATAAACTAAAAAATATAAGTTTAAAAATTATAGAGACTAAATAGGTAATTAAACTAATTTGAAATATACACTACAAAATGCTTAGATTTTATTTTTGTATACACAAAAATTAGGTTTAGATATATCAACTAGCTAGGGAAACCTATATAATCAACTCTGAACGTGTATAGTAGAGGAAGAAAAATGGGGGCTTCTGAATCACATGAAAAACTGCAATCTCAACAGCCTCAGCCACAGTCACAACATGTACAGCACCAACAGCCACAGCCACAGCTACATGAACCCACCAGAAGAAGGGAATCATCGTTGCTGCCTCCTGATCAAGGGAACACAAAAGCTTCCAAGGATAGAACAAAGGCAGTAGTAGATAATAATGCCACTATGATGCCAGTGAAATCTTTGAAAGGACTACCGATCCCACACAACTATGAACATATACTGAAAAGTAATGCAGATTCACCAGTTGATAAATCTCTGTTGGATAAGCTATATGCTGGGGTGTTCTTAGACCACAAAACAAAGGCAAGTTTAAATTCGTTCATGATCAGTTTCAAGAGTAGTTTCTTTAATTTCTTACCTCACCCTTTCTCCCTAGGTTGACAATTGAAAGATTCTTGAGAGCCATTGAAATTTGTTCTTTAAATTATGATTATTTCCTGCTACCAGAGTTTGAGCTAATAATTCGATTTAAGAGTTCTGTTCATGGTTTTAAATTGTGGTCTGCAATAGTAATTATGGCTGCAACGCAAAGGTTTTTTGAATCACCACAATTGCATCACAACCATATTAGTTGCATTTTTTTGCAATTGCTCATAAGGTAAAGATTTTTTGACTCACTGCAACCGCGATCCCCTAACTGCAATTTAAGAGTTTATTTAATTACAGATTGAACAATTTTCATAGTGATTATCATTATTTGTAACACAGAAATATTGGGTAGAGAAGAAGTCCAACGGCAACTGTTTCATGCTGTACGCAAGAGCACTCTCAATCACCTGGGCAGAAAATCCAAACTATTGGAAATGGGTACAGCACAAAGAAGAAAGGTACACACTTTTCACAAATTATGTAAGAGTTTCACTAAAAAATATATATAGATATATAAATTAAAAATACTAATTAAGAATATGTTAAATTAATTTTTTGTCTTTTTAATTTATTATTTAGGTTCGATTTGATTCTTTAATTTTTTTAATTTAATTTGATTATCTAATTTTTAAAACTGATTCAATTTAATTTTTTCGTTTAAATTAATCTAACAATATTGAAAAATATGTATTTTGTGGGATTTAAAATTATTGAACGATTTTAAACTGCCACAAAATATAATTTATTAATACCATTAACCTAATTTAGATGGTAAGATCAAATTGAATCGATTTTAAAAATTAGAGAATCAAATTGAAAAAAAAATTAAAAAATCAAATTGAATCTAAAAAATAAATTAAAGAAAAAAAACTAATTTAACCTTAAAATATCATCTCAAATTAAAATTGAGAGAAAAATGATCAACAGAGTATATCTATAAATTAAAATTCACAAGCAGGTTAGTTATATTGTTTGTTTTTGCCTTCATAACAATTTGTTACACACATATATATATATATATATGTCTAGTTAACTTAGTCCAATATGGCTAGTTAAACTTGTTTTATATGTATATGCATGTTGGTTGCAGTGGCTCAATGATAGAGTTGGCTAAACTGAAAATGGTATGCTGGCTAGAAGTGAATGGAAAATTTGGCACTGGAATGCTTTCACCTGGAATTCTATATCAAGTGTCATTTATTGTAATGTTGAAAGATTCGGCTCAGGGGTGGGAACTTCCAATAAATGTTAGACTTGTCCTTCCTGGAGGAAAGAAACAACAACACAAGGAAAATTTAATGGAGAAGTCTAGGGAGAGCTGGATAGAGATTCTAGTAGGTGAGTTTGTGGCATCTGAGAAAGATGTTGGTGAGATGGAGATATCTATGTATGAACATGAAGGTGGCATGTGGAAGACAGGGCTTGTCATTGAAGGTGTTGCCATCAAACCAAAGAACTAGGAAATAGAATATAAGCTATGAAACTCTCTTCTCTACCATGTGCACAGAAGTATCTCATTCTCATTATCATTTTTATCTCTCTAAATAGAATAGAGCAACATGGTGTGCGTCAAAATTAATAATAATAATAAAAAATAAAGAAGTTAGACTTATGTTAAAAATAATAAAAAAATACAATCATTTGATTAATAAAACAAAAACAAAAAGAAAACAAGAAAACGAAAAAAAAGAGAGTAGGTGACCTATTTTTGCTGGCCTGCCCATTTGGCTTATGTAACTCCTTATTAATATCCATTTTTCAACTACTTCTTTACTTAGCTACCAATTTTATTATTCCCGCTACTGTATATTTTTGCTAATTTGTAAATTAGAATTTCATTTTATATCTTCTTCTATGATTCTTTTTGGTTTGTTTCACATCCTATGAAAATTGTACAAACATCTTCAATTATGATTTAAGTGTGAATTTAATTTTATATATGTATGTTTTAATGATCCACAACATTCAAGTTATGTAGATCAATTCATGATATAATTGATTGTTGATATAAAATATAATGATTTATTTAATATAAAAAAGATATTTTAGTAATATAACATATATTCCTAGAAATAATAATATGAATTAAACATATATTTTAAATATTCCTAAAAATATAAAAAAGATTTCAAATAGTTAATCAAACACATTTTTCTTGAAATAATCAGAAATGTCATTTCTATCTAATATTCTTAGGAATAACATTTCTCAAAATCCAACAAGATTTCGTACAATAAATATTCCCTTATAATTTATTCCACCAATAATAAAAAATGATACATCATTTAAAATAAGATCGGTTAAAGGTTTTTTTTTTGTTTGCCAAATAAAAAGTGTTGTATTGATACCATATGAGTTTAATTACAAAAAAAGGGTACAAGCAAATACCCAACCAGGGCTAACCAAACTATTTGTTAGTGTTTCTATATGGGTTACATATCATTAATAGCTTTAATAGCTTTGGTTGCCACTAATGAGAGTTAACCCACCAAGAAGTCAAACCTGTGTATTTCCCAACTACCTATCAAATGTCCCTACCATTGATTCACCTGTAATAAATCCCCTGAAAACAAAACGTAATAAATGTCCTAACATAGAATTATGGATGGAGTGAAACTACCTCAATCCCACTTGCCATAGAAATTCATGCAGCTAGGTAAACCAATGTGCAACGTGCATGTCAATTACCTAATGCCAAGAATGCATGTTACTAGACAAGCCGACCATTGATTGAAAGACAAACTGGTAGCTTTTCCAAGGAACCGGAGCCATGACCATGTGCAGAGAGTGAATTCTTCCTTGATTTTTCCAGTATCCAAATCCATGCCTTCAAAAATATTGTTGTTCCTCACACGCCATATACACAATGCCTATCTTGTCCAGATCAAAGCTCTCAATCATGCCTCCTTGATCGAACTTACTGGGAACATGTGCTGCCAGAGGTGAGTCTTCATTGAGTTTGGCAAAGTTGTTATGACATTTTCTTGTCTATATATACCAATCCATCCACAGTTGAGATATTTTCGGGTAGGAGAGGATCACATGTGCCACTGTCTCTTGCGTTGTATTACACCACAGGTAGCAAACATTGTTAGGGATAATTCAAAAAACAGTTACTAGTTTGTTAGTAATTGATGGTGGTTAGTTAGTTGAGTTAGTCTATATATAGACAAATCATTACGTGTAATAGAATACATACAATAGAATAACAGAAATTTTCCTCCAATCCTTCTCTCTCATGAGTTCATGTGTTTAGATTGATTTTTGTGTTTCTTGTTTCTCCTATTTTGTTCTAACAAATTGGTATCAAGAGCATTGGTTCATGATCTAGGGATCATTCATTCCTTTCATCTGTTTCGTTTTGATTGTCGCTGCGATCATGGGGCCAAACGGAGGAGCAAACTTTCCGACGAACTTTCCAATGTTAGACGGCAAGAATTGGGATCGATGGCGAGTTCAGATGAAGGCATTGTTGGGATCACAAGATGTAAACGACATTGTGGAACAAGGATTCCCTGATCTTGCTGAAGGGGCAATTGAAGAACAACGCGCCACGTTCAAGGACAACAAGAAGAAAGACTGTAGAACTTTGGTTCTCTTACACCAGTGCATAGATGATGCACATTTTGAAAAGATCTCCAATGCAAAGAATGCGAAACAAGCATGGACAATTCTTGAAACTTGTAACAAAGGAGGGGAGCAACTGAAAAAGGTCCGGCTACAAACTCTTCGCCGCCAATATGAATTGATGCAAATGGAGTCAAATGAAAAGATAGCTCAGTTCTTTAATCGGATTATCTCTCATACCAATGCCATGAAGGCATGTGGTGAGATAGTTTCTGACCAATCTATTGTTGAAAAGATATTGAGAACGCCAACCCCAAATTTTGACCATATTGTTGTGGCGATCGAAGAATCCAGGAAGCTAGATGAGTTGAAGGCAGAAGACCTTCAAGGCTCACTTGAAGCTCATGAGCAGCGGCTCATGGAGAGATCCACATAAAGGTCTGGTGATCAGGCTTTGTTTGCTCAAACTTCTAAGAAAGGGAGAAATGGTGGAAGAAATGGATCTCGAGGAAGAGGAAGGGGCAAAGGTTCCAGAGGTGGAAATTACAAGAACTCTCACTATCAGGATCAAGAAAGATCTGATCAAGACAAGTCAGAAAACTCAGAAAGAAGAGGTGGCAACAGTCAATGGAAAGGTGGAAGAAAGATAGTGGATAGAAAGAAACTGAAGTGCTTCAACTGTGGAAAGCTTGAGCATTTCTCTACTGAATGCAGAGCCCCTGCCACTCAGAATGAAAACAAAGGCAGGCAACATGATGAAGCATATTTGGCTAAAGAGGATACCGAGGTAAAGTCTGATGACCAACCTCTCTTGCTTATGATGACTACAAATTTTGATATGAGTAGCTGTGAGAATAATTGGTATATAGATTCAGGCTGCTCTAATCATATGACTGGAAATAGAAACTGGTTAATTAACTTTGATGAGAATAGGAAAAGCACAGTCAGATTTGCTGATAATAGATCAATTCAAGCTGAAGGAGTAGGTGATGTATTGTTAAAAAGAAGAGATGGTAAGGATGCTATGATAACTGATGTGCTGTTTGTACCAAAGATGGATACTAACTTGATTAGTCTAGGGCAACTCCTAGAGAAAGGCTTCACCATAGGATTTCCAAAAGGCTTTCTGGAAATCTATGATCAGAATGAAAGGCTGGTCATGAGGGCAACTATGGCTTCAAACAAAACCTTTCAAGTTAGTCTAACATCAATGGAAACTCAGTGTCTGAATGCTACTTCTTTAAATGAGGAATCTTGGTTGTGGCATCAAAGACTAGGGCATCTTAATTTCAGAGATTTAGGAACCCTGAAATCAAAGAATATGGTTTTGGGATTACCATCAATTCAGACTCCAAAAAAGATCTGTGACAATTGTTTGATCAGCAAGCAATCAAGAAATTCTTTCAGCTCATATACTGCTTCCAAGGCCAGTGATTTGTTGCATGTTGTATATTCCGGCGTGTGTGGTCCTTTTGATGCTATTTCACTTGGAGGCAATAAATACTTTGTCTCTTTTATTGATGACCTGAGCAGGAAAGTTTGGATTTATCTCATCAAACTCAAAAGTGAAGTCTTTACTGTGTTCAAACAATTTAAAGCACTGGTAGAAAAGCAATCAGGAAGGAAATTGAAGATCCTCAAAACAGATGCAGGTGGAGAATTCAACTCAAGTGAGTTTGACATGTACTGTAACGATCAAGGTATCATGCATGACGTCACTGCACCTTATACACCCCAACATAATGGGGTTGTTGAGAGAAGAAACAGAACTATACTTAATATGGTGAGAAGTATGTTGAAAACAAAGAATCTACCACACAGTTTTTGGGGTGAAGCTGCTACTATTGCTGTCTATTTGCTAAATAGGTGTCCTACTAAGAAGCTAGATTCGATGGCACCTGAAGAAGCCTGGTATGGATTGAAACCTTCAATCAAACACTTTAAGGTATTTGGCTCTTTATGCTATAAACATATTCCTGATCAGAAAAGGAAGAAGCTAGACAACAAGAGTGAAGTAATGATCTTTATTGGCTACAACCCCATTGGTTCATACAAACTGTATAATCCAATGAATAAACAAGTGGTGTGTAGTAGAGATGTTCATCATGTGGAAACAGAAGCTTGAAACTGGTCTAAGGACAGTATTACTCCTATGACTAGTTTGAACTTGGATTGGAAAAATGACATTTCTGATGATTCAGCGAGGGAAGAGGTTGCTATTGAGGTAAATCCCAATGCCTTAATTCCTAATAATAATCTTTCACCTCCACGTCACTTAAATGTAGAAAGACCACAAAGACAAAGGAATCTACCATCCAGACTTAAAGATTTTCAATTATATCAGGCAAGTTCAAGTACTGTGACTGCAAAAAATGACTTAGCACAACACTTGGTGCTGTTAGCTGATGTTGAACCCTTGAGTTTTGAGGAAGCAATATCAGATGGTAAATGGAGAGAAGCAATGACTGAAGAGATTAAATCCATAGAGAGGAATGGTACTTGGGAATTGGTCAATTTACCAATTAACAAGACACCAATAGCTGTTAAATGGGTTTTTAAAGTCAAGCTGAAACCTGATGGCACAGTGGCAAAATACAAAGCCAGGTTAGTGGCAAAAGGCTTCATGCAGAAGGAAAGACTTGATTACTCAGAGGTCTTTGCACCAGTGGCTAGGTTGGAAACAGTAAGACTATTGGTAGCTATAGCTAGTTGGAAAAATTGGAAATTATGGCAATTGGATGTAAAATCAGCTTTTCTAAATGGTCCTTTAGAAGAGAAAGTATATGTACACCAACCCCATGGTTTCATTAGTAAAGGTAATGAGGAAAAGGTGTTGAGATTAAGAAAGGCACTCTATGGGTTGAAACAGACACCTAGGGCCTGGAACAAGAGAATTGATAAATTTCTCTCTAATTCTGGTTTTGAGAAATGTTCAGTTGAGCATGGTGTGTATGTCAAGCTTACTGACCAGGATCAGGAGGCATTGTTCATTTGCCTATATGTAGATGATCTACTCATAACTGGAAGCAGCTCCAAGAGAATTAAAGAGCTGAAACAGAATTTGAAAAATGAATTTGAAATGACTGATTTAGGAACCATATCCTATTTTCTGGGCTTAGAATTTCAGCATTCTGAGAAAGGTCTATTCATGCATAAGAGAAAGTACTTACTTGAAGTACTACATAAGTTTAATATGATGGACTGTAATGTTTCACTTACACCAGCTGAGGTGAATTTGAAGTTGGATAAGTGTGAGAATGAGGCTACGGTGTATGGAACGGTATTCAGACAAATTGTGGGAAGTTTGAGGTATATTTGTCATACAAGACCTGAGTTAGCATTCAGTGTTGGGATGATTAGCAAATTCATGAGTGATCCTAGACACTCTCACATGGTTGCAGTCAAAAGAATTTTGAGATATCTTAGAGGTACACTGAATATGGGCATTTTATTCCCACATCAAGATGAGAAGGTTAGACCACATCTTGTGGCTTATTCAGACTCTGATTGGTGTGGAGATGTTTTGGACAGAAAAAGTACCATGGGATATATATTCATGATTGCTGGTGCACCTATATCCTGGAGCTCAAAGAAGCAAAGTGTTGTAGCTCTTTCAACCTGTGAAGCTGAGTATATTGCAGCATGTTCAGCTGCTTGTCAAGCTTCATGGCTGTCTTCTTTGCTTCAAGAACTTGGAATCATTACTGGAATGGCTATTTAATTGTTAGTAAACAGTAAATCTGCAATTGATCTTGCAAGGAATCCAGTCTCTCATGATCGAAGCAAGCACATTGAGACTAAATTTCATTTTCTAAGAGATCAAGTGGCTAAAGGAAAGGTTAAGCTAGTGCATTACAGAACTGAGGTTCAACTAGCTGACATAATGACTAAGGCTGACAAATTCAAGGAGCTGAGAAGGAAAATAGGAGTTCAGAGTTTGGAGGATTAAGAAGTTTTGTTCAGTAAATGTTGTTGTAATGTTCTTGTTGTTGATTCACTGTTTTTGAATCAAAGGGGGGTGTTAAGGATAATTCAAAAAACAGTTACTAGTTTGTTAGTAATTATGGTGGTTAGTTAGTTGAGTTAGTCTATATATAGACATATCATTATGTGTAACAGAATACATACAATAGAATAAAAAAAATTTCCCTCCAATCTTTCTCTCTCACGAGTTCATGTGTTTAGATTGATTTTTGTGTTTCTTGTTTCTCCTATTTTGCTCCAACAAACATCAGTTACATTAGTGATGATGTTGTGCTGAAGAAGTTTATCTCGCGATGGCAACCTATTTAGGATCAATCTCCACATGAAAAGTTGCCACCTTTGGCGGTATTTTTAGATCCCAAACTAGCTGAAGTGTTTCATTTTCTTCTGTGTACAAGCTTGTTAACCTAAAAATGTGAGTAAGCCAACTTTGTCGTATCTGAGCAATCATTTCCTCACTCCCAAGAATCCTCACTTGAGTGACTTGGGGGTGATATCCGTGAAAGTGAAAGCAAAGTCTAGGGTAGTCTTTAGGGCTAAGTAGCTAGTTTAGTAATCATGCACAATATAATTCTTTTTAATATCACCCTTTTTTCTTAATTTAAACCACAAAATGATTTAGCTGAAATAATATAAAGAATAAATAGAGTTAAATAAGTGTTATCTTTGTTATGTGAAATTTTTCTAAGATATGAAATTTATATAATTTTGATGAATTTGTCTCTAAAGAAAAATAAGGGTGTGTTTGGTTTACATTTTCATTTTCTGTTTTCATTTCCTGTTTTCATTTTCTGAAAACTGTTTTTATTTTCAAAAGATTTGAATTCTGAAAACATGTTTGGTTTGATTTCTTGTTTTCTGTTTTCATGAAATAAAAATACTGAAAATTTATGATATATTGACTTATTGTCTTTTTGTATTTTTAGATTTGCTTAAAACTACATTCATTGTCACCGCAATTTCATTTTAACCAAAATGAGGTTTCTATTCTCAATTGAAAATACTGAAAACGAAAATTTTTTGTTTTCATTTTCTAGTTGTTTACTGTTTTCATTTTCACTGAAAATGTTTTCAGAAATCAAACCAAACACATTTTCATCACCGTTTTCTGTTTTCAGTGAAAATGAAAACAGAAAACAACCAAACCAAACACCCCCTAAGAGTGCATTCATAGGTGATCAATACGTGAACTAAAATTTGAGAAGTTGAATGTGCCATCAAAGGAATTTATTTTGATAGAAATTGATAATTTTAATGACTCTATTTAAGGCAGGTGGGGTTGGAAAATGCTCAAAAGCATGATCGTTTCGAAATTCGAAATATGAGTTGAAGTAGTTATGGAAAAAGTTATATGAAGTTATCAAATAACGTTAGATTTATGTATTTAGGATTGTATACATGTTAAAATCATAGAATTCAATTGTTGGTATTAGAATTTTATAAATAAGACCTATGATTGTTAATTTTCAATGAATTTGAATTACTATCACTTAACTCCTCAAACACTGATAATGTAGCACATCAAAATTGACTACTAGTTTAGATGATCATCGTGTATGTATTCATTTTTACTTTTAATGAATTTATGTTTGTTTATTTTAATGCATCTTTCTAAACCCTTTTACTATTTTCAATCTCTATTTCTTCTTGAAATCTCTACTTTTTCAATCTCTTGTGTTTTATTATTATAATTACTATCCAAATCTAATGATTATCAAGATTAACTTTTAAATAAAAAATACTATTATAAAATTTACTTAGAAACTATATTACAGATCATTATATGATATAATTATAATTATCTATGGATATTTGTATCGAAATCACTATTACCATATGTATTAAGTATTAGAAAACTCTTTGATAAGTTAAAAATCATGAAATTACTTGTTTGATTACAAAGAACTTATAATCAAGAATAAATTTTATGTCTCATCTTTAAATATTTATTTGTTAATAGAATTATTTAGTAAAAATTACTCAATTATAATAATAATCTTTTTAAAGATTAAGTAACAATAAGTTAATTAAGACTTAATTTGCTATTAATTGAGTCCAGGTCTAGACGGCTAGTCCATATAAAATAGCTGAATTTTGTGTTTTAAACATTGAATTAATGGATAATTGACTCGGTAGGAATAGTAGTTCACTGAATTATTGATTGAACATTTGAACTGGTGAGTTATTATTGAACAGCTTAAACTAATATAAACATTAAAATGGAATAACGTATAGCATATTTATCTATAAGGAAGGGCTGTGATTTATAAAGTTACTAGTCGGTAACCCGTGCGCATGCACGAGTCTTTTGTCTAAATGATTTTCGATGGAAGAATAAAAAGAAAGAGATTGTAAAAAGATAAAAGAACTAACATTCATATTAAATAGTTGTAAATAATAGAGTTGATCAATTGTTAAATTGTTTGAGTCATTTGATTAACCAAACTTCAAAGGTTGATATTCATGTGAATTTGAAACCCGTGCATACGTATGAGTCACTTGATTAAGGGACTTCAAAGGTTGATGTTTATGCGAATTTAAAACCTGTGTATATGCATGGATCACTTGATTAAGGAAACTTGATGTTCATGCAAAACAATTGTTTCAGATCACAAAATTAATAAACTATATTAAGATGAATCTCATAAGGCTTAAACATAATAAACAAAATAAATGTTTAAAACTAAAAGGATTAAAAAGTAAAAAAAAAGTGTAATTAAATTGAGAATTGAAATTTCAAATAAGTAAAATAGTTTTTTTTTATAAATATATGACATCATGTCAATTATAATATAAATTACTCCATATTTACATTTGTCAGGTCACTTAACAATTGTTAATTTACACTTAAATACTTGAATTTGAAGCACCTCAACAATGACCACACTATTTCCTCTAATTACCTGCAATAATAGAGAAAAATTAACAATTTCAAATCCATGTTCTATTAACTGTACTATCTTAACAACTTAAATTTAAAAGACAATGCAAAAGAATAGAACTCACCACCATTTCTATGGGATTTTTTTCATTGTCATTCACTTCACCACCAAAAAAAATCCAAGTGAAAAATGAGAGGAATCCTAATATTTTAAAATTCCGTGATTGTTCTGACCTACTCATGGTGGAGAGAAGGGATCAGAGAAGCAAACAAAAAAGTATGATAATAGCATGACTGCAATTGTAAAGAAGAAAATGAAAGACGAATTAATAAGAATGAAGAAAGAAGATATAAATCCATAGCACAATATCATGAAATTTGAAGTTGAAGTACCTCTCAAATAGCTTGAACCTTCCATAAATTTTTTTTTTAAAAATAATAATAATAATAATAATAAACATGCATAAAACAAAGTACAAAGAAAGAACCTTGCAAGCAAGAAAATTAGAAAGTGGAAAAAAGGGAAAAAATCAGTAAGGAAGAAAAAACATGAAACAAACAATAATAACTAAATAATAATGATAATAATAATAATAATGATAATAGTAATAATAATAATAATAATAATAATAATAATAATAATAATAATAATAATAATAATAATAATAATAATAATAATAATAATAATAATAAAAACAAAATTAATTAATTAATTAATTAAATACAAAAAGAGAAAGTAAGGAAAATTTCTAATTTTCATTGCACTACCGACTTGATTTGTTTCCCGTGCGAATCTCAGTATTAAAGTTGGTATATGAAACATCAATTATGGGCTGAGAAACCACAATAATAAATGTTAGAAATCAAATACTTTTAATATATGTAGCTTCATGAGTTTGGATGAAGCCCACATAGTCACTTTGATGACAACAAATTGTAATAGGCTAGATGTGTGTTGTGGTGTTTGTCTTTGGTAAGCTCAGTCTTAAGAGGCATGTCAAAAGAAGATTTTATTTTCCTTTGGTAATCTTTCCACCGTCCCTTTTCTTTGTTTGTTCGTATGGGGAGATCTTCCATGCTATCCTTTTAAACACACCAAACATCTCTGAAAGAGGAATCTCCTTGTCTCTCTGTGACTCTGGGTGCTTTATAATTTATATTTTATCGTAGTCTGTAACACTTTATTTAATTAAAGACCAAACCTTATTTTGT
Source organism: Glycine max (assembly GCF_000004515.6). Lineage (NCBI taxonomy): Eukaryota > Viridiplantae > Streptophyta > Magnoliopsida > Fabales > Fabaceae > Glycine > Glycine max. The sequence continues at coordinate 2,165,496 of NC_038256.2, read as the reverse complement.
AATCATCAAAACCAGAGACAGTGAAGAAGGTGTATGACATAGTCAAGAAGCAATTGGCACTTCCAGAGGAATCCGGTGTTATAGGCCTGTCTAAATTTTAAGCATGAGTACATCAGTAATTCAATATTAATATATAGTGATAAATAATAAAAATAATTAGTAAAATAAATATATTAAAAAAATAATTCTGCACAAAAAAAAAATCTTGTAAATATTTTTTTTTATGAAAAGATTAATTGCTACATTTGATTCCAAGTTTTAAGTATTTATTACATTTCACCTACATGCTTTTTTTTTCTTTATACACAATCAAATAAGAAGAAGAAAAATTAACTTTGTTTTCATTTTCTCTCCTACCAAAAAATCATCTCAGTTTTCACTCTTTATCTTTCTTATTCCTTCCACTTTTCTCTCCCAAACTAAGCATAACCTTAAAGTAAACCACTAATTCTCCTGAGACTGATGACCACAGCCGGTACATGTGTAGAAAGTAGTTTGCTCTTTGTCTGCTGATCTCATCTGAAATTAGAATGATTAAAATAAATAAATTTAGACTGTTAAATAAGAGCTTCAAATTGAATTGGCAAATCTACATTAAAGATACCTATCTAGTATAATAGGTAGCTTCCCCATGGCCACATTTTTCACATTTCTTGTTGACCTGTCAAAAAACAATAGCATTTAAACAAACAAAAATCTGCTAAAAAAACTACTAAGTATTGCAGGATGCATCACCTTAGAATATTCCATCACCGTATGTTCCTCAATTATTTCCATTCCAAGCTCTCTTCTGATATCCTGCCAAGCACAGGATAACATAAGGAACAATTGCCAATACTCAACATAAAATGAAATATGTTCATGGTTATGATGAAAAAGTCATAATACTTAAATCCAATTTGGTAGTGTGTGGATCCAAAATCACTACCATAAGAAAGCTTTTCTATAATATCAAAGTAATGGTATGATGAACTCAAGAGTCTCTTTCCTCCACTGAGTCCAATAACTACAGCAGTAGCCATTATATCCCTTCCTAGCCACTATGTACGATCACCATCAATTTTGTCTATTATAACAATGATCCTAAACCGTATCCACTACTCCTTCTGATAAACCAAAGAATATAAAAAATATTAATTATTGTAATAATATAAATAATGAATTATTCAAGATTTCCTTTATAAAGAAGATTAATAATATACCTAATTTCCCTATTTACATTCAATCATTTTTTTTGTTGCTTTGGGGATTTGGCAAAATATATCATAATATAGAAGGAAGCAAAGATGCAAGAGGGACACATTATTTTTAATTTAGGTGCAGAGAGAAGAGTAAATGAAATAAATTAGATATCATTCAAACTACCCGTGAGAGTTAGAAAGAGCATACTCTGGACTCTAAATTCATTAGAACTGCAGACTTCGTGGATACCTTGGCACGGTCAAGCTGTACCTGTGTAACTACCATTGCAGGAAGCCTATATTTAATTTGGCACATATCAGGATTCACAGCAAGAGACAAAAAGCAACGCAGATCAAACCTTGTCCTAGTGATGCACTTGTTATTAATTCTCTGGCTGCTAAATCCATAGCTTTTGCCACAAAATCAGAGCCCTATATTGATGCATAAGAAAAAGCACTAAATTTTGATATATAAAGCAGTAACTACTATTGTAAAAAATTCCAAAGAGCCTAAAAGGAGGAAAAAGAAAGAGAAAGTTGTCATGATTACACGGTATCCATATAGCAAGAGTTGAGCGATTATTATATAGTTGTAATTCTTCCCTAATTCAGGGTAACCATTTGAGTCATCAGCATCAAACCACATCTAAGAAGAGCCTACAGATGCAATTTTTACCTCCCCTTTGCTAATCACGATTGATTCCTTTGCTCATTTTTCCAAGAATTCTTGACAACCTCAGCCGACATATCATCGGAATCCCCACCCGGCTTTGCATGTTAACACTAGCTGCTCAAGGCAACCAATTCGACATATTAAAGCCTGCAACAATACATTAATATTATCAGCCAATATGTGTGCATGATTTAGGAAAAAAATGGGAAAATAGAGCAAGGCAAAGAATGTGTTTAAAAGAATTGAGAAATATCAGTAAAGTACTAAGCAATTTCTATAACTATATATCAACGTTCCAACAAAAATACTTGTATGCATCAAAAACCCCAGGTTCGCCGAGGTAAATGTATAAAAAAGGGACAAATTTTAGCAGATGGCGAGGAGTTATTTTTCAAAAGAATGAAACAGGTACATACATTATAATTTTTTATATCAAGAGATGCAATTTAAACATTTTTTTAATTAAATACAAAATATTGACTAAAAGAATGAAACAGGGAAGCAAAAGTTTGTAGCCTCATCAAATAAAAGTGAACAATCAGTACAATGGATATATTATGAAATGATAGAAGTTCTTTTTTAATGTAAAAATACATCCCCATGTGTGTAACCCTCAGCTGCACCCACCATATCAAAATCAAAATAAAAAATTCAAACAAAACTTTAAATGAATAAGAACAAATTAACAATACCCCACATTATCTTCATAGTATATGCCACGACAACACATTAGCAATACACCACATCATTTTTAGCATCAATAATGCAAGAAAGAGATCAATGCTCTTAACCATCAAGTCTCTCGGAAGGCTAACAATGGTTGGCAGAACACACAAAAGTAAAATGTGATTGGCTTTGTCATTTGTCTCTTTACTGATGCCATTTTCCCTAAAGAATGCTTATCCACACCTGTGCTGTTTATCCACGTCCTAAGCCAAACTTAAAAGAAGGACAATGATTTAGGTGCATTAGTTACTCGAACCCATTAAAAGAAGTGAACCAATCAAAATAAAATAAAGTGTGCTTCTTTTCTACTGCTTGAGAAGCAAAATGTTAAAAATAATTGCCCAAAGAATTTCCTTCATATGTTATAAACTTAAAATAGATATTAGAGACTATTTAATTTCAAAGTTCACTCGGTCATTATAACAAAAAAAAAAGACATCCAACTACATAATAATAATAATAATAATAATAATAATAATAATAATAATAGCTTCTAAAACAGTCTCTATAAAAACTCACATTTTTCAAAATCTTAAAATCACTTTTTTTTAAAGCTTTTGACTAACAATAGTTATAAAGACTTTAAACACACACAATGGAATCAAGTCAAGGGAGTACCTTTTTAATCTTCTAAGATCTTTTTTGGTTTTCTTTGTTATCACCACCTACATACACCAGGAACCTCAAAGAAAAATTTCAAAGTTCACTCGGTCATTATAACATAAAAAAGGACACCCAACTACATAATAATAATAATAATAATAATAATAATAATAATAGTAACAACAACAACAACAAAAATTAAAGAAGAAAAAAAACACAAACTAAGAGAGAGCAAGAAAAAAACCCGCGCTTCTTCCTGTTGAACAAAAAACCTGGGCTTCTTCCTGTTGAACAATAGATTAAAATAATTAAAGAATATAAATGATATCAATACCAACCAATTGTTACAATGATTATCATCAAAATCTTGCATGTATCATTCATTAGACACCCAGCATGGAATGCAGGATGCGCACTGATGCACATGAATTTTTAAGATTAAAAACTAAAACTTCATTTAGGCATTTCATCAAACACATAACTTACAACCCATATGGGGAAGATGACGAAAAAATTAGCCCGGAAAAATAAAAAAGAACCAAAAACAGAGTTGAAAAATCAGTAAAAAAAAATAACTATTATTAAGAAGCAAACATGCATAACAACAAACAAAATTAGAACCTTGCAAATAAAAATAAATAGTAATGAAACAAACATGCATAACAACAAAAGAGGAAAAAACATGCCTGCTGGATGCTTCTTCATCGATAGCCCGACAAAATAAAAAGGAACCAAAAACAAAATTGAAAAATCAGTAAGAAAAAATATAACACCGAGATGTTAATGCTATCCATTGGAAAGGATGGCCACGACAAAAGGACACTCGTGAAGAAAACTGCAAAGCAATGAAACCTGAGAATCTTCTGAACTGAGAAGAAGCCATGGCAGTGAGAATAAACTACTCCATTCAAAACACCCTCTGTCTCCTTAACCCTCCCTTGTTTTCCCTTCGTTACAGAGTTTCTCCCCTGAAGCTGAAACCTCAACTGCATTTTTGTCAAAACCCCTCTCGAGGAGCTTTGTTTTGAGAGAGAGAAAGCTTCCAAGTTGTACAGAGAAAGAAAGTGAGTGAGAGAGAAAGAGAAATGAGCCTTTTGCCACGGGAGAAAGAGAAATGGAAAAATAAAAAAGAAAACTGAAAAGACTTGGGATGAAGATTGGAAAAGGAGACACCAATACGTGGAGCAACCAAGGGAGTGGAAAATGAAAAGGTTAGAAAAGAGGACACCTGGAACAATACGTGGAGCAACCAAGGGAGTGGGAAATGAAAAGCCTAAAAGACCAAAAAATCAAGGAAATGGACAGCTGTCACAATCTTAGGTAGGGGTATTTTAGGAATTTCCAGAGGGTTCTCTTTTATAGATAGTATACTAGTGGAGTGCCCGTGTGATGCACGGGTCGGTATTTAACTATAAGCGAAATAAATACTATTTGTCAGGGTGCTGTTTGTATCATTAGACTGTAAGTGACATAAATAATATTTGTCAGGGTGCTGTTTGTATAATTTTACTGTAAGTGACATAAATACTATTTGTCAGGGTGCTGTTTGTATATAACATAAAGATAATTTGTATAAGAGTTGATTGTGTTGAAAATATTTCAAAATTGATTTAAATTATATAAAAGAAACATAGGAAATAAATTAAAAAATAGTGTGATTTTGCAAGAAAATTTTTATTTTAGATGTATTTTATTGTGAAGAGGGACTAAATTTTCATAATTAATAGACATATGAAAGTAATATTTTCATTGTAAAAGATAATTGACACTTAAAAAAAATAATTTTTTTTGAAAAATAATTTTGTAGTGTTTGTTTTTAAAAAAAAATTAGTGGGCATATGATCTCTTTATTTTATAATTAAAACATTTTATTATTCTATTTTTAAAAATTCACAACTATGATCTCTTTATTGCAAAATATAAATATTTGGTTTTTATATCTTTAAAAATCCACAATTTTTGTTTAATCTTTAATTTTTTGTATATTTTTTTTCTTTTTTTTACTCTGTGCTGTTGTTTTCCAAATGCAGGACGGGAATGAGAGAATCCATTGCTTATGTTACCATTGGCTTTCTTATTTAGTGAAGAAGGGTAATTTTGTGGGAAACGAAAATGCAAAACACAAAGGTTAGGAAAAAACAAAAAACTTTTCCCCGTAACTTTAAAAAACTAAAATGTTCAATAATTAGAAGCAAAAATATTGAAAGGTCACAGCATGGTGGGATAAGTTTTTTTTTTTTTTTTATGATCAAGTAAATCTGAAAACAGAACATGGATATTACATGGTCTGTAAAACATAAGCACTGGAATAAGCAGCAAATAAATATGAGATGAGCATAGCAGGGAATGTGTAAGATGAGCAGAGTAGACAACAATATCCCTCCATCAATAGTGTTTAGTTTACTAAAAAGTAATGGGAAAAAAATAGATAAAAATGGAACCTTTAATAATTAAATGTTAATGTTAATAAATTGACAATGATTACGATAAAAATAAATAGAAAATTAAAGCTGATTTGAATAATATGGTAAAATTGATAGTGTAATATTTGAAAAAAAACATTTCCATTAATAGGTACTTGTCAATTATTTTTTGCCAATTAATTTTGTCCGATAAAAAATAATAAACTCTCCAATCTTTCTTTTCTCACTTCAATCCATGCATAATTTTATTTTTTATTTTTTTATTTTGCTCAGTGCTTACACCTTCCTCACATGCTGGTGTTTTTTCCCAGTACCACCAAGCCACACGTATCGCTTTCTAATTGTCGGATATAAAAATAAAGTGATGATGACCCCATTTTGATTGATGGAGAAATTTTTATGTTACTTTGTTTTGACAGTTTAAAATTATAATTTAATCATTATGATTTCCAGGTAATGCATTTTATTGTTTACAATTTGCTGAAAAACGTAAATTGAAAACACATTTTTTATATTAGTTATACTGAGTTATTTAATATTAGTAATTTTATTCATTTCACTTTCATATGAAATTTTTTTTTCATTAAAAGTATGATATGATCTTTTTGTTTTGATAATAACGAAGTTACGAAAATTGATTTCACTATTATAAACCCGATTTATGAAGGAAAGACACATATAGTGAAGAGTATTTTGTTTATCACATTTTGTTCTTTCTCTATTTTAATTTATAGGAAATTCGTGATTTTGGAAGTAAAAGGAGCTTGTAATCAGCTTTAGATATTATACTGCTAATTTAAAAATGAAACAAAAACGTTAGGAAAATTGAAAAAACCCTTTCCATTAATAGGTACTTGCCAATTAATTTTTGTCAATCAATTTTAAATATTTTGTTGGAATATGAAAATGGTCATGATCTTCAAATTAATGAGACTATTCCATTAGGATATGAAGATGATGATAATATTATGTTACTTAGTGTAATATTTGGAAAAAAAACCTTTCTAGTACTTGCCAATTAATTTTTGCCAATTAATTTTGTCCAATAAAAAATAATAAATTCTCCAATCCTTCTTTTCTCACTTCAATCCACGTGTCCTACAATGTCATTTTTTTAATTTTATTTATTTATTAATTTTTTTTGCTCAGTGCTCACACCTTCCTCACATGCTGAAGTTTTTTTCCAGTACCACCAAGTCATATGTGTCGCTTTCTAATTGTCGGATTTCACCGCACCATTTAATTCCCCTTAATTCCAGAACTTTCTCCTCTCTCCTCCATGTCTTTTGCCTTCGTCAAGATTATCTTATCAATCAGCTTTAAATATTATATTGTCCATTTGGTAAAATTGATAGTGTAATATCTGAAAAAATCATTTCCATTAATAGGTACTTGCCAATTAATTTTTGTCAATTAATTTTAAACATTCTATTGGAGTATGAAAATGGTCATGATCTTCAAATTAATGAGACTATTCCGTTAGGATATGAAGATAATCCTAATATTATGTTACTTAACAATCATTTTTAAATATTATGCTGTCAATTTGGTAAAATTGATAGTGTAATATCTGAAAAATTCTTTTCATTAATAGGAACTCGCCAATTAATTTTTGGAAATAATTTTAAATATTTTGTTGAAGTATGAAAATGGTTATGATTTTCAAATTAATGAGACTATTCGGTTAAGATATGAAGATAATCATAATATTATATTACTTAACAATCAACTTTAAATATTATACTGCCAATTTAAAAATGAAACAAAAACGTTAGGAAAATTGAAAAAAAACCTTTCCATTAATAGGTACTTGCCAATTAATTTTTGCCAATCAATTTTAAATATTTTGTTGGAGTATGAAAATGGTCATGATCTTCAAATTAATGAGACTATTACGTTAGGATATGAAGATAATGATAATTTTATGTTACTTAGTGTAATATTTGGAGTAAAAATGATAGGTATAGTGTTTTCTTCAACATTGTCTGCATACAACACTGATTCATGAAAAATAATCAACATGCAATGACATAAACAAAAATGGAACCAAAACGAAAACAAAAGTCAAACGAAATATAAAGAAAACAAATAAAGAAAACGAACTTGTAGATAGAGAAACAAAGAAAAGAATCCTGTTTGAGATAAAAATCAAATACAAATCGAAGGTTTTTGGAGTTAAAAATGGCAGCTTTAGTGTCTCCTTCCACCTTCTCTACATACAATAATGATTCATAAAAAACAATTAACATGCAGCGAGATAAACAAAAATGGAACTAAAACAAAAATAGGAGTAAAACGGAATATGAAGAGGAATGAAGACGAACGAAAATGGAAGTTGGAGAAACAAAGAAACAAAGAAAACAAAATATGAAGGAAGATGAATGGAGAGGAATGAAAAAGGAAGATGGAGAAACAAAGAAACAAAGAAAACGAACATGTAGACAGAGAAACAAAGGAGACAAACCTTTTGACATAAAAATCAGATAAAAATGTAAGCTTTTTGGAGTAAAAAATGGCAGCTTCAGTGTCTTCTTCCACCTTCTCTGCATACAATAGCAATTCATTAAAAACAATGAACAGGCAGTGAGATAAACGAAAATGAAACCAAAACAAAAATAGAAATAAAATGGAATATGAATATGAAGAGGAATGGAGAGGAACGAAAATGGAAGATGGAGAGGATGTAAAAATAAGCAACAACTCTTTGAAGCAAAAATGGCAGAAGATAATTTTTTAAAAAAAAAAACAAAAAAGAATTAGAAGAGAAACAAAAAGAAATCAGCAACAACTCTTGTAGCAAAAATGAGAGAAGATAATTTTTTGAAAAAAGAAAATTACGAAAAAAAATGACACATTTGTTCTTCAACACAGAACCTGTACTCATGTAGAAAACAAAATAAAGGTAGAACACCCCCAAAAATTAAAGCCTTTGTGTTTACGAACCTGAATCCATGAAGCTTTTGAGATAAAAATCGCAACTTTAATGTGTTTTTCCACCTTCTCTGCATACAACATGCCAAAAGAATACAAAAAAATTTAAACTTTTGTATTGGGAGAAGTCAGAAAACAAAAATAAAGGCAGAAAACCACAAAAAATTTAAGCTTTTGTGCCTACAAACCTGCATTTTAAAAAACCGAAAAAGAATTAGAAGAGAAACAAAAAGAAATCAACAACAACTTTTGTAGCAAAAATGAGAGAAGATAATTTTTTTAAAAAGGAAATTACGAAAAAAATGACAATTTGTTCTTCAACACAAAACCTATACTCATGTAGAAAACAAAATAAAGGCAGAACACCCCCAAAAATTAAAGCATTTGTGTTTACCAACCTGAACCCATGAAGTTTTTGAGATAAAAATTGCAACCTTAATGTGTTTTTCCATCTTCTCTGCATACAACATGCCAAAAGAACACAAAAAAATTTAAACTTTTGTATTGGGAGAAGTCAGAAAACAAAATAAAGGCAGAACACCACAAAAAATTTAAGCTTTTGTGGCTATGAACCTGCATTTTAAAAAAACGAAAAAAGAATTACAAGAGAAACAAAAAGAAATCAACAACAACTCTTGTAGCAAAAATGGGAGAAGATAAATTTTTTAAAAAAGGAAATTACGAAAAAGATGACACGTTTTTTGTTCAACACATAACCTGTACTCATGTAGAAAACAAAATAAAGGCAGAACACCCCCAAAAATTAAAGCCTTTGTGTTTACGAACCTGAACCCATGAAGTTCTTGAGATAAAAATTGCAAAGTTAATGTGTTTTTCCACCTTCTCTGCATAGAACATGCCAAAAGAACACAAAAAATTTAAATTTTTGTATTGGGAGAAGTCAGAAAACAAAATAAAGGCAGAACACCACAAAAAATTTAAGCTTTTGTGTCTACGAACCTGCATTTTAAAAAACGAAAAAGAAAAATCAACTGTTAGCATGTCCCAAAAATCAAACCACAAAAAATTAGACCACAAAAGATTAGGCAAAAAAAGGAGAAAAAATAGATAAAAATGGAACCTTTATTCTTCAATACCTTTATTCTTTAGTAGCCTATCCCAACTCTTCCATGGGCAAAGCCTCGTAACCTTCAGCACCATCGTTAGACTGTCCTAAAAATCAAACCACAAAAAATTAGACCAAAAAAGGAAAAATAGAATATTAACGTGAAACAAAATATGGACGGACGCAAAAGAATAAATGAGGAGAAACAAAAACGGCATGGATGCAAAAGAATAAAGGAGGAGAAACAAAAGCGGAGAAGAAAAAAAGGAGAAGTTGAGGAAGAGAAAAAAGGGAAAACTGAATATTGATAGAGAAGAAAAGAGAAGAAGTTGAGGAAGAGAGAGAGGAGGGGAAAAATCTGGATGGATGCAAGAGAAATGGAAGAGAGAGAAGAAAGTTCTGGAATTAAGGAGAATTAAATGGTGCGGTGAAATCCGGCAATTAGAAAGTGACACATGGCTTGGTGGTTGTGGAAATAAGGAATTGCAACAGCCGACACAAAGAAGAGAGAATGAGTCTTGTAAAACACAAACCTTCAGAAAAGGAGAAAGCCTTCACGTGACAATGAGCAAAGAAGCATAAAAGAATGCCTATAACTGGATATGTGTCAACAGGATAGAGAATTGACAGTGGACAGGTGTTAACAGGATAGAGAAAAAGTAGTCAGAGCCTTGTTTGTATAATTATATAGATAAAGATAGATATGATATGATATGAGAATATAATTTAAGAACGAGGGAAATATAATTTTCTGTAAAATGAAATCTAACTAAAACCTATCAATGTTATTCCACTTTTTTTTCTTTTTATTTTCTGTCGTATCTGTCACTTAAATATAATTACTAAATGTAAAAATTAAGAATTATTATGGTGTAAGTTCATCATTCTCCAAAAATTAAACCATAAAAAAAACTGTCCAAAGTCATATATGGAATCCGCACTCTTATCATTGAGCATCTTATGTCCTTTGGAATAAAAAAAGAAAATGCAATACAAAGGTTCAGAAACTACCGAATCAACTCTAAAACGTTATATATTTGGAACATTAGTTACCTAGGAACGTATAGTAGAGCAAGAAAAAATGGGAGGGTGTCTACCATCCAAGCCAAATCCAGAAGATAATGGTTCAGCTTCCAGCAGCACAAATCGTTTCATGCTGTATGCGAGAGCACTTTCAATCACATGGGGAGACACTCCAGAATATTGGACATGGGTACAGCAGAAAGAAGAAGCAAGGTACGCATCTATCTCCAAATATATATTAAGTTTTACTAAAACAAAAAAAACAAAATCTATATAAAAAGTAGTGTTCTAAAAAGTAGATCTCTCATTCAATCTCCTCTTTTATTGTTAATAAAGTTTTCTTCTGAAATAGGAATATTGCATCTGCCTTCGTATAGGTTTAGATATATAACTCTTCAGTTGTTTCTCCTGGGTTTGGTTTGGCGCCTTCATATTTTTTGTTCATTAATTCTTCTTTTGTTTAGTATATTTAATTTTTGGCGTGTTATGAATAATGGGTATCATCTAGAGTGCTAACCTAGTTAGGAATTTAGGATTCCTCTTAATATTGTAATACTTTAATTAACATGCCTCTTTTGCTTACGAAAAGATAAAAGATAACAATTATTTATATTTAAATACTGTTCATTAATTAGCAACTATATATATTTTTTTCAGTATAAGAAATGAATGTATATTATTGGTGCATATTATTAGCATTTATCCGCAATTTTCATTAGAAAAAAATATACATACTATAGAATATTTACATAATCTAGGAAAGAAAAATTGCATACGGACAGAATCCGAATCCATAATTAAACCGTAAAATTGTGTTCAAGAGCATGTGAACTGTCAATTGACATATCGATGTTTATCTTGTTTTCTTCTATTCTATATTCACAGTATATTAAAACCTATTAACCGCAAATTCTTTCAAACTAAATTCGAGAAAAATTGTTCGCCAAGGTAGATCTTTAAAATTGATAATTTACACTAAAAATGTTTGCTATTGGGGCTTATTGTTTTATCATTGGCTAATGGTTAATTCAGTTGATGATCATCAGTTTTTGTGGCTCAATCTAAATGAATTTTAGTTTGGCCTAGTGTTAAAAATAACTGATAACTAAAATTCCATGAAGACGAACAACTAAAATAATTATATCTAACGACGAATAACTAATTATTATTTCTGACGGCTAACGCAATAAGATGAGATGGACAACAATGCAAGAATACAAGAATATTTTTGGTAAAAGTAATTATTGATAATTAATTTGTAATAAAAGTTTCATCTCTTACTACAAATCTATTTTCGAAACTTATCTTATATATCTTTTCACTAAAATTTCATTTTTTAGAAACTTAGTATTAAAAGAAACAAAGTGTGTTGTAATATAAGAGAATCTATTCTCTTTTTTTATCGTTTTTTAATTATTTTGGAGATTTTATAATATTTATTTTAAAATTATTTGTTTACACGGTAATGACATTTTTCATTTTTTCTTTTTATCTTTGGATTTTTATCTAACATTTCACGGTGTGAAGAATAAGAAAAAGGTGAATTTTATATTTTTTTGCTTTTGCTGGATTTTGAAATATTATTAAGATTTTTTTTATTTTAAAATCTTTAACTAGCAAATAAAAAAATCAAACAAACAAAAAAAACAAAGAAATTCAATCAAAAATATCAAATTATCAACGAAAAGAAAGGGATTTGAAAACCGTCATCTCTCTAATTGAAAAATAGAATTACTTTATTGAATCAGGCCTACTTTGGGGAAGACCAAGATGGAGGGAAGAATTAATCTTGGAAGCTAGGTCATGACTATAGGCAATTTTCAAAGGCTAAATGCATATTTTTGTTATCAAGCCATGATTTCCTAACAAATAGGAGAGGTGGATGGGGCATGGAAGTTAATAGTTATTTTTCTGCGCCTAGAATGAAGTAGACAAAAGGTCAAATTAAACGTTGTAATTAAAATATTTAGGGATACATTTCAGGACAACAATCCATGATGGAAGCATGCACCCATAACCATCATACTAGTAATTATTAGAAAATGAGCGACATACCCAAAAAATGGCTGACATATATATCCAGAAAATGATTGATGCTTGCAACTGTTTAGAAAACATTATGAATAGAAAAAATACAATATAAATTAGGTTCCCGACCAAATTAATGTAATTTATCTTTTATTTATCACTTTATGTAGAACTTTTCTTTACGGTAATTTTATAAGAGTAGTGTAACATAGAAACTTGAGTTAAACGATTGTTAGAAAATTCTTTAAAGTGAATTAAAAATTCAATCAAGAAATAAAATTTCTTCCTTGAATCAGCTGCCTAACTTCAAATTTATTCACATATTCATTTTGCACAATTACTATCAGTTTTAATTTTACAACTAGATTCATATATCTATCTAATTCTCTAGTTGTTTATCTATATATCTAGTTATCTAACTATCTATGATGTAATGCCACAATGACAAAGTTGGCTAAATTGATATCTATCAATGATGCAGTGGCACGATAGTAGAGTTGGCTAAGTTGAAAAGTGTTTGCTGGCTAGAAGTGCATGGGAAATTTGACACTAGAAAGCTTTCAGCAGGAATTCTATATCAAGTGTTCTTTCTAATAATGTTGGAAGAATCATCTCAAGGGTGGGAAGTTCCAATAAATGTTGGATTTGTCCTTCCTGGAGGAAAGAGACAACAACATAAAGTAAATTTAAACGAGAAGTCAAGGGAGAGTTGGTTGGAGATTTTAGTAGGTGAGTTTGTGGCATCTAAAAAAGATGTTGGCGAGATGAAAATTTCTTTGTATGAATATGGTGGCATGTGGAAGACTGGGCTTGTCATCCAAGGTGTAGTCATTAAACCAAAGAACTAGGTATTAAATACATATTAAGGATATAGAAGCTTTTATAGAAGAAAAACATAAGAAGAAAAAATGAAAAAAAATAATTCTATAAATTAAAATTAATATTCAAAGAAGCTAACATGAGGAAAAGAATGTACTCCAACAACAACAAATTAGGTTATGGATAAATTAACTAATTTTTAATTTATAGAGAGAAGTTTTTTTCCTACTTACTTTTCCCCTATAAATAGTATTTATGAAGAAATTTATGCAAATAAAGTCTAAGCTATATATAATTTTTCTTTGATCACTAAATAAAATGAATAAGGACACCTTTACTCTAGTCGATACCAAGAAAAGATGAAGAAAGAAAAAAAAAGTATATACAAGAAGTAGATGTGATAATAAAGTATATGTATTAATAAAGTATTTGAAATGATGAAGTGTTTTAATATCACATTATTTAAATACAATATAACAGATTGTTGTGTGAATCTTTTCCTTCTTTTATAATTTGTTTTATCTATTCAATAATAGCAATAAAATAAGACCTATTAAGTTAAAAACAAAAAAATTAAAAATAGGGAAATGTCTAATTTTTTTAAGTAAAAATAAGGTTAAAAAATCCCATGATAAATAATTGTTGCATTTTATTAATACTTCAAGATGAATGATTGCAGTAATAATTGTACCTATCAACCAACTATATATACTTATTCCGAAATACCCCGTTAAATCATTATTGTTATTTCTTTAGTGTTTTTAATATTTTTAAAACCCTATAATTATTGATCCTTTAAACAAAATTTAAATTTAAATTTAAATTAACTGAGCATCGATTACTTTTAATCAATTTCTTTTATTTTTTTGATAACTTTAAATTTAATTAATATTGACATTAATATATTGATGTATGATTTTTTTGAGATCAGAGATTAAATTGAGATAAATACTAAAAACATACTCTTTAACACTTTCTTTAATTGTTTAAAATTTATTAAAAATTATAAAATCAGGAAAAAATCATTAAATATAATATGAGATTCACAAAAATTATCATTTTCAATTAATGATTTTATCAATATAAAAAAGTATATTAAAAAGTGTGTTTGTAACATTTTTCTAAAATTTATTATGATGTTTTTTTGTTGTCTCAGAGAATAATTTTCAGAGTCTGTCTAAAAAATATCCTTATATCCTTGAACCATTATCTTTTAATTTAAATTTAAATTGATTGATAATTGATTACTTATAATTATAATTAATATTTATTAGTTAATTTATTTTACTTATCACAGTCTACTTTCAATTTCTTATTGTAATTTTTGTGGATGCAGTTAATTATTTTTTTTATCCTTGTATTAATGATTTATTACTTTAAATTTTAATTAAATTTGATAAATTGATATTAATCAAATGATTTCTTATATGAGGTTCCCTATATAGCATACGGTGTTGGGGTCTTTGTATAAAGTTTAAATCATCAATCATTTGAACGAAAGTTTTAAATGGAAATATTTTTTTTATATGATTGGTACGTACAAATAAATTTAATTTTCAATCATTTACATTTAACATATGAGAATAAAGAATTTATTTGAAATTATATGATCATAACTTACATGAATTAACAGTTTATTTGAAAAATATTAACATCTAATTTTTTAGACTTTAAGTAATAAATTTGAGGAATTAAACCTTTTTTAAAAAATCATTTTGTCTTTAAAAATTAAATTTTTGAGACTAAAACTTTATTTTCTTTTTTCAATTTTAAGAGACTAAAATGATTTTTATAAAACTATATAATATGGGAGTATAATTTGAGAATCAGAAAGGAGTATAATAACTTTCTCTAAAATGAAATCTAACTAAAACCAATCTTAATCAATGTTATTATTACACGTCTGGGTCTTACACGATAGTTTTGATAAGAATTTTGAGGGATTATAAGCTTTTTCACTGGCTTATAAGTTATTCGGATCAATTTAGTAGCTTATTTTTCATAAATTATTTTAAATAGTTTATTTTAATATTTTATTTAAATTAGTTTATGAAAAATAAGTTAATGAATAAGATGTTAACTTTTTTTTTCAATTTTATTTTTATTATTTTATTTAAAATTTTATTTTACTCTTTTATTTAGTTTAAAATTATCTTATTTTTTTTTCGTTATTTGAAAAAACTTTTGTATTTAATTTGAAGCTCTTACACAAGAAAAAGTGCAGGTCTGTTATGAAATAAAAAACCTGGTATTGGTGGAATTCTGTCGCGTGCAAAAGGGGGTGTCGGGTGATGAAGTTAGAGAAACATGCAAAGGTACTTGCTTTTGTCTCTATGCTGATACTTAAAACAACAATGAATGGTTGATTCAATAACAGTCAAGAATGGTTGGTGAATATTATAAGGGCTACAATGTGATTGGTTGGGACAAAGGCACCATGCGCTGTTAGTGGTCACGTGTATAGGCTGGAGGTTTTTTTGGTTTGCCCTTAGTTAGTAGATTGGATGGTTTTTTGGGATAGTATTATGCTTGGGCTCAAAGGGATTTTGATGTCGGCGCTTGGTTAACTTCCTGTTTGCTTGCTGCACCTCCCAATTTTTCATAATGGCCATAGCAACCTTGTCTTCCTCACTTGTCCATAGGTTGTTTTCCTCACTTCTCCATGCCGGAAACATTGTCTTGTTCACTTCCTCACATTTTCGTGTCTCAGGTTCACTTGCACAAGTGAGTTGTTAATTGTGTTGTTTATACTTTTTGTGTTAAATTATTATAACTAAATTGTCTTGTCCATAATTGATTTTTAGAAAACAAAGTTTTAAGATAGGTCTGAATCAATAAATTAAGAATTAAATTTGTAAAAGTAACATGATACCGAATCAGACAATTCAGATTTGTTATACAAATCCAGATTAATGAATTCAAAATGGTGTAGTATTAATACCAGATCAAATAATACATATTCATTCTTATACAAGTACGTATTTATTGATCCGTAAATTATGTGTATTTGTTTATTAGTTTGGATCAATTAATCCAGAATTGTGCAATTATAATACCAAATTGTTTGATCTATTTTGAGTTTTTTTGTTTCCCAGGTCAATTATTCTAAAACTTCAAAACATCAATTCTTGATAGTCTGATCCAAAAATTATATTATATCTCGAATCAGGGAATCCAAAATTAATGTTTTGAAGTTCTGGATTAGTCAATCTAGTTTATTTTATTTTTTTCATTTCATTGCCTTATCTAGAAGGTTGGTTTAATTTAGGGTATTTATAATAATTTTAGTTATTAATTATAAATTGGTTTGAATATGTTGGATAGTTTTTGTTCATTAACTTACTTTGTTGCTTTTGAAAGATTTATATGGAAGATGGTTATGTGAGGAAGATGTCTGATGGAGTGGATGTGGAGGTTGACATGGATAATGACGTTAGAATAGACGAAGATATTCATAAAGATTATGGACAAGAAATTGGAAAAATTGTTGATTGTAGCAAAACATTCATAACTACAAAGGTAATTAACAAAAAATTAAATATTAGATTGTTGTTATTGGTATACCAAGTCATTCCAAAATTTACAAGTCACATGATGAGCATATTCAGTAAGGCTTGATTTGTCCTCAGGTCCACCACCAAACACAACATCTTCAGGTGCAACATCATCAACTGCAACATATTCGAGAGTTTCATAAATCTCTTGCTCCTCATCTACAATTGCAAGTCTTTAACGTCTACGTACATATGGAGTAGGTTTGGTGCGGTCACCACCTCTTGTACATGACATATTTGTATAAAAGATAACATCAACGTACACTAATTAGAATTCGAGTCAACATATTTTAAACATATCATAAATATTGTGAACATAGTCCGACACATTCTAACATTTGTAATCATAGTCAAAGTCAATATAATTAACCTATCCTAACAATTACAATATCCTACATATCAATTAACCTATCATAACAAATATAATTTTCTACAAGAAGGAGAGTAAGGTGAGAGAATTTTCTGTAGATGGATTGCCTAAATTGTGTAACTAATTATAATCAATCAACCAATTGCTAAAACATAATAGATGGGGTAGGTGGTGGAAGGAAGGAGGAAGAAAGTCATAGAACCATATGATTCCATGTGCAACATTCATGTTTTTTTTTTCTTTTTTTGAGTTCATTCACATTTTTTCTAAACCCAATTCAATCTCGTTTTTTTATAGAATTTAATTAGAACTTACTCATCTAATCATATCATACATGGTAAGGTAGATCCTTTTCTATAATAACTAGTGTAAAGATAGATAATTTACGCAGTTGGATGTCATTTGTTTTAAAAGATGTAACTACACTTAAAAGTTAAATTAAAATACTGCAATGATTTATAATAGTTGAGAATAAAAAATGTTCATAATAGTTGGGTTGCTAAATACTTTTTTTAAAATAACAATTTCTCCAATACCAATTTGCATTCCATTTGGCTAAATAAAATTATGGATAGGTTCACCCGTAGTAATGATTGTCAATCCGAAACATATTTTCGGGTTGACAATCACCACTATGGATCAACTAATCCATAATTGTGCAATGTAACTTGGATTGCATGATCCTTAACATTAGAAAATATTACAGATCATGCAATACACATTACATTTATGGATTCCATTGTTCAATTACAGATAGCTTGATATGAAAACCACCAAATCCACATTCGGATCAAGCTATCCGGAACAATTACAAAAAATATAAAAAAATAAAAAACAAACATTCATGACACAATTACGGATAGCTTGATCCAGATACAACACAACATAAACCAGATCAAGCTATCTGAATAAATTACAAAAAAAAAAAAAAGGAAAGGGATGAAAGTTTCAACTTACTTGGAAAAAATGTGGAAGGTGATCTTGGATGATTATTAACTCACGAACAACCACAAGAAAAGAAAAAACCAAGAAGCCAAGGAGGTGTGGGGTGTGGGGCGACGAGGAAGGGGGGAATAGGAGGTGTTTGCGGCTCAGAAGAAAAGAAAGAAGAAGTTAGGTTAAGTTATTGGGAGGTGAGGGCATATTTGTTTATTCACCTATTTTTTCAAATAATGGGAGGTGCAGGAAGCAAAAACCCAATATATCTAACCCATTTGTGTCATATGATTAAAAAAGTAAAAAAAAATTCTAATTTAGGTATGTAAAAAAAGTGTAACAATTAAGTTTTAACTTAATGATAAATTAATCTTTAAATTTTATAATTTAATATCAAATTGATTTTTCAACATTACAACTTAATGATAAGATAGTCTCAAAAACTTAACTATAAGACATAATTGTCACACTTTTATATATTAAGAGGCTAAATCAAAGTTTTTGTTCTTTCTATATATTAAATAATTAAAATGATCATTTATCCTAATTTTGTTCTTACACGGCTTGGTCTTGCTCTTTTTTTTTTCCACGTACAAGCCTCCTCCTTTAAAAGTAATTTTGTTCAAAACACAACAAATATTAAATGTAAGCATCCCTCAGTAGAGATTCCAACCTGGTCCTTTCCGCAAGGCCTAACTCTGGTTGATTAGTTTATTTATTTTCTTACGACCAAAACGAATTCTCCTAGTGTCTGGACCTCAAGTCAACCTTGGTTCTGGACCACACATCGTAACATCATCGAGTGTCTGATCTCGTTCGCACCCTGCTTCTTAGTCCTCTCTCTCACCATTTAACAATTACACTGGTAAGAACACTTTTCTTAGCCAAATCTTGACAAGGGAATAATAATTCACATTAGACTTTCGTAATTTTATTTTCATCCTATGATTATCTATCTCACTTTTCCCCCCCCTGCTTCAGCCATAAATTTGACTTCTGTTAGGAGAAACCAACGTTTGTTGCTTTGTGCAATTGCTTATTTTACTGATCGAGCATTTGAGCATTTTCTAATCTGCTTACATGTTCCAATCTTTCTCAATCTGCATACTGTTTGTATCTTTCTTAATCAAAGGAAAAGTTACACACTGCACTTCATGAGCTTAAATCAAGGTTTTAAACATCCATCGCCATCGTGTTTGTTGATATCACGGAAAATCATGGACAAATACGACCAATACTGTTCAAATTACGGTGGTAGACAGTTAAATTTTTTTGATGTTGTGACTATTTTTTTAAAACTTTGGCTTAAATATTTGTGCTCTGTTTCTGTTTGCTTTAGAGATCTCAACTTCTGAAACTCTAACTGTGTCTTTTTTCTGTTTAATGTTCTTTTAAGGATGATATTAGTACGAAGTATTTTCAGATGGGGAGAGGAGAAATTGTTTGTTGATTTGGTATATTGGAGACCATAACCATGTCTTATGTTTTAAATCTACTAGGATTCTCATTATCTCCTAATGGGTCAAACTGGTTTCATAACTAATATAAATATTATAATATAGTATGTAGTCCATATTAATTAATTAGGAATTATAAAATTCCTAACAATTATTTCTTTAATTACAACTTATGTCTTGCTAATAATTAGAGTCTTTAAAATTGAATCAACTCTAAATGTTATGCATTTAAAACATTAATTACCTAGGAAGAAAAATGGGAGGTTGTCTATCATCGAAGCCTAAGGCAGTAGATAATGGCTCAGCTTCCGGCAATATCAACTGTTTCATGCTGTATGCGAGAGCACTCTCAATCACATGGGGAGAAACTCCAGAATATTGGATATGGGTTCAGCAGAAAGAAGCAAGGTACTCATCTATCTCCAAATATTAAGGGGTTTTACTATAAAAAAAAAAATCAAAATTCTATATAAAAAGTAGTGTTCTAAAAAGTAGATATCTCACGAATCTAACATACAGGGATGGGATTTTTGTTGTGAGATTCAATCCCCTCTTTTATTGATAAAAGATTTCTTTCGCAATAGGATTGATTTGCTTTCATATAGTTTTAGATAGCTCTTTAGTTCACCGTGTGTTTCGTCCCCCTGTATTTTTTGTTCGTTCATCTTTTTATTAATATATTTTTGGCTTGTTGTAAATGATGGTAATGTCTGGAGTGTTATCCTACTTAGAATTATTCCCAAAAATGTTATTAGTATAAATGTTATTTCAGAAAATATTTAAAAAATCTAGTTAGATTTTAACATTCCTGGAAATGTTTTTGAAATTTAAAATAATTGAAATAGAGAATGGGTTACAATGGAAGTTATAAGTGGGCTAAAAAATTAACTATTTAAATATTGTTCTTTACTTAGCAAGTATATATTTTATTTGTTAGTGTAAGAAATTGAAATATATTACACACATTCTTAATAGATAATCTTATTCCTTAAATATGTGATCATGGATTCAATCCCTGATTCATAAATAAATATGATAAAACATCTTATGTCGACCCCTTAAATGGATTTCAATTCTTCAAGAAAATAATCTTTATTTTTTCATCAAGGAATACACTAGTTCACACCAAAAAACATTAGCATATTTTCACAATTTTCATTAGAAAAAAATACATTATCAATTATTTACGCAATCTAAGAAAGGAAAATTGCATGTGAATATAATCAGAATCCATTAAATTGAACACATCATCATAAAAAAGTCAATGGTGATCTAGATCCGGAGTAATTGAGAAGTGAGGATAATTTCCTTTCATAAATATAATTATTATTATTAGAGGTATAAATTGCAGTTGCAATTGCAACCACAGTTACGACTTTGCTGTAATTCTTGACATTGTAAAAAAATTGCTGACAAATGTGGTAGACACGATCGCAGCTCTGATTGTGAGAGGGTTGTAATAAGTTAAAAAAACCTCTTTTATGTTTTTCATTTTGGTTGCAGCCCACAATTTAAAACCGTGATTACTATTCATGTGAAAAGAAAACATGAGATGAAATAAAATGTATAATTGAACAAAAGATAAAACACTAAATATATACTTGAATTTTTTTTCTCAGGAGTGCATTTGTTCCCGACTGAAATATATATATATATATATATATAAAGACATTACAGACCTTGGAAAGCATAAGGAATGCCTCGAACAGGTAGCAAAATCAAATAATAATACGAAACAAAGAAACCCGAACATAAGTGACTCCTTGTAAAGATTAAAAACATGTGAAAGATAAGAACAGAGTGCCTTTATAACAACTTGTCATACATATAAGAATAACTTCTTGTAAGTCACTTTTACACGTCTCTTACTTGCTTGATTTGTATATTGTTCATTCTTCTTTTCAATATTGGTTCGAACCTTAACATGCAACTCCCTAATAAAATCCGTCTTATGTTTTCCATCCAAATTAGTAAACTCATTGATTGAAAAAGGCAAGATATTTAAAGAAGTCAAAGATTAAAATCATACACAACTCCAAAAGGAAAATTCGAAGTAATAGAATAAACAATCCTGTTATAAACAAATTCAACATGTGACAAACATTTCTCCCACTATTTCAAATTCTATGAATGATATCACACAACAAAATAGTAAATATTCTATTGAAAATTTCAATTTGTCCATTCGTTTAAGGATGTCCATTTCAATTTGTCTTTAAATTTATGCACATATTCATCTTGCACAATTGCAGACAGTTTAATTACAACAAGCTATTCATATATATCTCTATTTATCTATCTAGTTATCTAACTATCTGTGATGCAGTGCCACGATGACAAAATTGGTTAAACTGAAATCTATCTATGATGCAGTGGCACAATAATAGAGTTGGCTAAACTAAAAAAAGTTTGCTGGCTAGAAGTGCGTGGGAAATTTGACATTAGAAAGCTTTTACCAGGAATTCTATATCAAGTGTCATTTCTAATAATGTTGGAAGATTCATCTGAAGGTTGGGAAGTTCCAATAAATGTTAGACTTGTCCTTCCTGGAGGAAAGAGACAACAGCACAAGGTAAATTTAAACGAGAAGTTAAGGGAGAATTGGATGGAGATTCTAGTAGGTGAGTTTGTGGCATCTGAAAAAGATGGTGGTGAGATGGATATCTCTATGTATGAATATGAAGGTGGCATGTGGAAGAGTGGGCTAGTCATCCAAGGTGTTGTCATCAAACCAAAGAACTAAGTATTAAAATAGATGTATTATGAAGTCGATGCCATAAATGATAATTTGTATTACTAGTAATAAAGCTTTTGGATTGATGAAGTGTGCTAATATCATTACTTAAATAGGATATAGCAGTTTGTTGTGTAATGTTTTTACTTCTTCTTCCTTCTTTTTTTAATTTGTTTTATCTATTCAATAATAATAAAATAAAATCTATTAAGTTAAAAAAAAATAAAATATGTGGGACTGTCTTATTTTAGTTGTGTTTTGAAAAGAAAAAATTCAGATACTTCAAATTGGGTAATAAAAATGAAAAGAGTGTCATGACTCATGAAAGATATAAGACCAGTTTGAATATAAATCATAAGCATTTTTGAGAATTGTTTTATTAAAAATATAAAATTTGTTTTAATAGAGAAGTTTTCAAGAATATTTTTATTCATATATCCAAACAGACTCATAGAAAAGAGAAGGAATACAAATAACATATAACTCAACAACGGGAGGCAGATGCGCATTATCTAGGAATAACATTTTTTTTACGATTTTATCTAGGAATAAGATCAAAGTATATATGAGAAAAATTAACAAATTATGGATTCTATGTTTAACAGTTTGCATAAGGAGTACAGTTCCCTTTATTTCAGTGCACAAACAAGGCGTAATAACATATTTTGACAATGAAAGACAAAAATAAGAGAGGTCATTTTTTTTATATGAACGACCTAGAGACATTACATGACATCATACAACTCTTATGTGCAAGGTCTTATTTTAATTTGATTTGAAACATCTCATAATTTATTTGTTTACGAAAATACTATGAATTGTTTTTTCCTGTATACTAATCCATCATCAACACAAATAAAACATAAAATCATCTCACCATGCAATAAAGGAAAACAAATGCTGTGTCTTTTGGCACTAGAATTAACGATACCTAAGTTTCCAAGTGTGCATCATCACAGGGAAGGTTTATAACATTATAAACAAACTCTCTAGTTGGCCACAACTAAAAAATAAAAAAAACTAAGAATCAGATCTTCATGCCAAACATGATTCAACAATAAGGGTCACCTCCCACCATCACCTATGATAGGACCTACGTCAACTAAGAGCAGCATGATCCAAAGAACCTCATCACCGTATCAAATACGATCATGGCGAATCTTACCATTCAAAGAGTGCAAGGGTAAAACTTAATTGCTTAAACCCAATTTTTTCTTTAAAACGAAATCTAACTAAAACCAATCTTAATGTTAATCCATTTTCTTTTTCAAATTCCGTTACTGCCATTCAATTACTAACATTTCAATTTTCAATTACAAAATTAATGTTTTTACACCCTAAGAAAGAGACAGGAAGGAAAACAGAAAAAAATGATAATAATATGATAAAAAAAATTCAAAAAAAAAAGGTATAAGGTAAATATAAAAAAGAGTTATTATTATCATATACATCTACTTTCTCTTCCATTTCATTTCTATCTCATTTTTTTTATCACACATATTATCAAATGATGTGTAACAATCTACATCATCCATTATTATAGAGGTTCACATATGTGCGCTTTATCTTCTAAAGTGTCCGCTGCATTTTAGAGGAGTCCAATCTATTATATTTTGTCTTTCATTCTATTCTAATTTTTTTTGTTTCTTTTATTCTTTTAGGCATACACCAATAAATATTGTGATGTAAGTTTGTCATCATTTTCCAAAAAAAGAAAAAAAATGTTTAGTCTTTTTATTTTTTAAAATTCTTAATTTTAGTCCTTATAGTTTATTATTCAATATTTTAGTCTTTAAATTTTTAAAATTTTATAATTTTAGTCTCTCAAAATTGACGTCAAATAAGAAATGATGTTAACCAGTATCTAACATGAAGAACTAAAAACTTTAGGAGGTATTGGAACTAAAATGTTCAATAGTATAATATAAGGATTAAAACCAAGAATTTTACTATACAGAGAAATTAAAATAAGATTTTTCACTTCCAAAAAATAGACCATACAATAAAAACAGTTCTATTCATATATTTCGGATGAGCACTCTTATCATAAAGCATCTTATATCCTTTAGAATAAAAAAAGCGAAAGCAATAACGATGGTTGAGAACTTACAGAATCAGTTCTAAACATTATATATTTTGAACAATAACTAATTAGCAAGGAACGTATAGTAGAGGGAAAAAAAAATGGGGGCTTCACAATCACAGGAAGAGCTACAATCACAACGACAGTTTCAACAACACCAACACCCAAATGAACTCACCAGAAGGGAATCATTGTTGTTGTCTCCTGCAGCTAGTAACAACACAAAACAATTCAGCAACAGCACAAAGGTAGTAGATAATGTCACAGCTGCCAACAGCACCAACACCAACTGTTTCATGTTGAATGCGAGAGCACTCTCAATCACCTGGGCAGAAAATCCAGACTATTGGACATGGGTACAGGATAAAGATGAAAGGTACACATCTATAACGAATATATTGGGGGGGTTTTAATATAATTACTACCAAAAAGAATCTATTTAAAAAGCAGTTTTCTAATTAAGTAGTGAACATGACTGACTAATCAGACCAAAAAGGGTAAACGGAATTAAAAAAATTTATTATGGAGAGAGTAAAACTAAATATTGTAAGAAATAAGTGACTAAGATGGGTAAAAAAAATATTCGGAAACTATAAGCGACTTTTATGAAAATGATAAGGGACTAATAATAGTTTACAAAACAAATTTGGACATGAATGTTACATCGGATTAGTTGATCATGCATCAATTCTTTAACCGTGATATATATTAAACGGTTAAATGGGAAAAAAATGTAAGAATTAAGATAGGTTAAATTTTTGTTTAAAGACTAAAAATGAAATTGGAAAAAGGTTTATGGGTTAAAAAATATATTAAACCAAAAAAGTTAATTACATGAAATATTATACGAAAACAAACGTTGAAATCATGCTGATTGAATTTAAATAAGAAATTTTAAAATAAAGCTTTTGACGAAATCAAAGGTGGCGAGAGTTTGTAAATTTTTTTGTGAGTACGAATTCGTGCTAATGAGATTTTTCCTAAGAAAAAATATGTTCTCATAGGTAGATCTATAAAAGTCACTAGCATTTTCTACTTTAAATAACAACTTGTTCTTGCGTAAAAAAAAAAAATCGTTCTATGTATATGTGATTAAATTAAGTATTAGAATTTAAGCACATATTCATCTTGCACAATATTCCAGTCAATCTTTCATTAAAACAATCTATTTATCTATGTTACAGTGGCACGATGATAGAGTTACCTAATCTGAAAATGGTTTGCTGGCTAGAAGTGCATGGGAAATTTGACACTAGAAAACTTTCACTAGGAATTCTATATCAAGTGTCATTTATTGTAATGTTGAAAGATTCAGCTCAAGGGTGGGAAGTTCCAATAAATGTTAGACTTGTCCTTCCTGGAGGAAAGAAACAACAACACAAGGAAAATTTAAACGAGAAATTAAGGGAGTGTTGGATAGAGATTCCAGTGGGAGAGTTTGTGGCATCTGAAAAAGATGTTGGCAACATAGAGATATCTATGTATGAATATGAAGGTGGCAAGTGGAAGACAGGGCTTATAATCCAAGGCATTGCCATCAAACCAAAGAATGAGACTAATCAATCACAACACCACCAACAACCACATGAACTCACTAGAAGGGAATCATGGTTGATGTCTCCTGCAGGTAACTCAAAATACTTCAAGAATAGCACAAAGGCAATAGATAATGTCACAAGTGCCAACAACACCAATTCTTTCATGGTGTATGCAAGATCACTCTCAATCACTTGGGCAGAAAATCCAAACTATTGGAAATGGGTACAACATAAAGAAGCAAGGTACACATGTATCATGAATATATTATATAAGATGTTTCGCCATCACAAAAATCTACTATCTCTATTCTTATTTATAAGACCCATTTTTTTAAAGTTATTTTTTTATAAGACCTAATCCATATTATCTAATGCATTAATTATTTTTAAACTAATATATCCGTAATTAAATAAGAAAAGTTATATTGACATGTATTTAGAAGAGAAAAATAAATATTAGTGACAATATTATTATTAAAAAAGTATATAAATTTAGGATAAATTTATTGTTATAAATTAAATTAATTTATTTTCTTAATCTTGATGAATTAATGAGTTGAGTCTTATAAATAAAAATATGGATAATGGATAGTATGTAAAAAGCATTGTTAGTGTTCTGAGAATCAAACACAGTTGATCAATTGGACTGAAAAACAGTAAACCGATCAAGTGTCAAGTTTAAATAAACAACATGAATGGCCTATAGAAAAACTAGTCAATGAACCATAAAACAGTCTAAAAAAATAAACTTAAAATATTTGTTCTTTTATTTTTTATTCTAAACATATTTTTTTATTATTAATAAATATTGTTATGTATTGTTGAAACTTAAGCGTAAGTATAATGATATATTTAATTTAAACTTTTTTGGGTACTTTAAGACCTTATGAAATTGTGTATTAGTATTTTAGTTTGTAGAGTTAGAGTTATGATATTATGTTTCTTTAATATTATTTTATGTATTATTCAATTATCATCATTATTGTATATATATTATTCTACCACAATTAAACTGTGGCTACATTGTATTAAAATTTAAACCAATGTCTTTTGACTAATTCAATCATCCATCGGACTTAATTAAATATCAATGCTTTTTGTTCCTATATTCCATATTGACATGTATTAAATCCTATTAACCATAAATTCTATCAAATTAAACTTGAGAAATATTGTTCATGGGAAAGATCAATATCAAGTCACTAGCATTGTTTGTTTATATAATAACTTATCATCTGTCTAAAATGATCACATTGATACTTAGTGGTAATAATAATGATAATGAAAGTATTAATTATTTTTTTTAATCTTGATTCAAAGATTACAGTGTGTTAAATATTTGGATAATTTTATTATCCTTAGTAATCTTATTCGGCAAGAAAAGATATTGACTCGAGTAAAAGATATTTATGATCTAGAAAAAAAATATTATAATTATTCTCATATTTTTACCATAACTAGGTGTTCTCAAAAGAGTCTCTTTATGTGTGAGTGTCTAGTTAAAATAAGTCTTAAAACTTATGCACATTGATCTCAAATAGTTCCCATCAATCTTCATTTAAGTTATCTATCTACCTTTCTATAATGCAGTGGCACGATGACAGAGTTAGCTAAACTTAAAATGGTTTGCTGGCTAGAAGTGCATGGGAAATTTGACGCTAGAAAGCTTTTACCAGGAATTCCATATCAAGTGTTGTTTATTGTAATGTTGAAAGATTCAGCTCAAGGATGGGAAGTTCCAATAAATTTTAGACTTGTCCTTCCTGGAGGAAAAAAACAAGAACACAAGGAGAATTTAAACAAGTTAAGGGAGAGTTGGATACATATTCCAGTGGGAGAGTTTGTGGCATCTGAAAAAGATGTTGGCAACATAGAGATCTCTATGTATGAATATGAAGGTGGCATGTGGAAGACAGGGCTTATAATCCAAGGCATTGTCATCAAACCAAAGAACTAAGAATCAAGTAGATACTAAGCTATATATAAACCCCCTCTGCCATAGTAACATGTAATGAAGTATTTTATTCCCATATTTAGTACTCTCTGATCTCTAGTTATAGAATGAATAGAGACATGTTCACTCTAGTTGGCATCTAGAGATCCAAGAAAGAGAAGAAAATATATAAAGATGTGATAAAAAATAATGAGATGGAGAAAATCGATATGCATTTTTAAAGTGTTCTCATATCATTACTCAAATAAAATACAATAGCTTGCTGTTTTCTTCTTTGTCTTGTTCATTCTTTTTTTATTTGTTGGTATTTCATTTGCATAACTGATACATACGCTTCACATGTACTATCAAACATAGAACACGGAGGAATATGCCACAACAACATCAAACGAATATCATTATATACAAGAATTTCAGAACGATGGTATTCATTTTCATAACTGATACATACGCTTCACATATCATACATAAATCGGGAGGGATATGGCACAGCAACATCAAACGAATATCATTATATACAAGAGATGTCATCCATAATCAACAATACATGTGAGTGTTTGGTTTGCCGTTTGCACAGCTCCAAACTCCGTTCACGTGTTCCATAGCAGCAAACGGAACAGTTATATACAGCTGGATTGGAAAAAAAAGGTGGGTTACGTCGAACCCAACATTTTTCCAAACACGCAGAAAGGCTTCAACAGAATGTTATTCATGAGGCATCAACTGAAACAGCCAAAGCATTCAGTTGAACGTGTTGTTTACCCTCGCTGTCTGGGTGAACAATGACAGTAGCATGAGCCTCAGAATAAGATTGATTGGCTCCTTCTTGTGAAACTGATATGGAACACACTTTATCTGCTGTGCTGCTTTGGTCATCTTGGACTTTGGAAATAATTTCCCATTCCTCTTTAAGGGATGCTACTTCTACACCCTTCTCTTTATGCCTCTCCATTTCAAAAGCAGTAGGTAGAATCACATAATCATTGACCGGGTTGTAAAAGGGATCGGGTTCTCCAGCCTTCAGCCAGTGCTTGAGAAGCCGAAATACGTGAGGCTCGCGAAGAATACGCTGATGTTCACCGGGCACGCCAACCCTTGCCTCCGCATTGAGACCATCAGCCTGCATTTAGGTTTAATCAAAATACATTTCGGGCTCTTAACCCAATTATTACCACCAGCACTAATGCTACTTCATTGACACAATACCAAGAAGACATCAATTGCACAAGGATTGTGTATAGGGAAATTAACAAACCTTCGCTGATTCTATAGGAACTGTTCCATCTCCATCAACACATACGTATTTGGCCTGAATATTAAGAAAGATAAAAGTAAGCATTGGCAACCAAAGCAAAGAAGAGAACCAAACTATGACTTGAGGGGGGAAATAATTTACACAGATTTAGCATCAAACATGTTCAATTAAAACTATTCTTCAATTATATCACACTAGAGAGAAAAGACACTGTATGTCAATAATAGAATTAAATATTTTGAAACAATTATATACAGTGGAAGAAAAGAGAAATGAGGTGCATCTATCAAAAAGAATTATTTTTTATGTGAGATCAAGTTTATGAATAGAAGAGGTTGCCACATTCCAAAGTCAGAACATACCACAAGGGCTTTAAAAAGAAATTATTTGCATTTACTAACTCTATTAATCAACACAGTTTATTGACTAATTCAATCAATAAATACTAAAATAAATACAGACAGACAAAATGTAGATGGAAAACTGCCCAGACTTTTATTCAATGCAAGTATAAAGAAAGAAAACTGTATTGTAAACTTGGGGAATCAGTATTGCATGCAGCCGTGCACCATAGCATATGGTCATCCCTCTCCTTTGATACGTAACATGAATCCAGAAACATATATTTAACAGAATGGCAAATGTATTTACCTGGAAATAACGTAACTGTTGCAGATCTGTGACAGGCTTGTCCCCACTTCCAAAGCTGCAGAATAATAGTTATGCAAAGTGATGATCAGTTGGTCATATATTTCCAAAAGAATTATAAATACCTACTTGTATCCACTAGTCCATTCTTAATACACTTCACAAATACCATTTCAAGGGTAACCATGGTACATCCAAAGAATTGATAGAGGCCTTACCAAACACTATGAGGTGTCTCAAGACTGGTCCCATAAATGTTGTAAAATTTAACTTGCGAGGGAAGTTTGGCAGAAGACAGAATCTCCCATGTTTTGTTTGCCCATTTCAGGATCTCAAAGTTGAAAGGCAGGGGCAAATCCTCGCCATTATAATTAACCTGGATCACAGATAGATATCATACCAATCTAATTAACCTACAAACCAATAAACATCCTAGATGATCTTGAATATCAATACTAGCATTCCTTAAATGCATTAATGTATTCTAAAAAGCATGGAAATCCTCCACTCCATTCCCTCCTATCTCCCCCAAAAAAAACACACACAGAAAGATTTGCTTAAAGAAGAGAGTAGAGACTATGTTGAAGTTCCAAGCTCATCTCTAAATATGGAAAAGACAACATCTTTATATTATGATTTTTTCAATTCCAAATTATCCATTAATCATTATTTGTATAGAATTTAATAGATAAAGGCAACTTACAAGTGTCTTTTGCTCTAAAATAACAAATTTAAACTATAACACATTCAATTTCATGGAAATGTTACTGATACCTAAATTTAACCAAGTTCCATTAATTTGCATGCTGAGAAAGTTAACACTGGTAACTCACTATGTTATTTACAAGAGCTTGCTCCAAAACCTTGATGCTATCACATGGTGGATATGACTCCAGAACAATATGTGATTTCCCATCAGAATCATGTCTCTCACGCCACAATTCCAGAGCAGGAATATGTTTCCAATGAGAATTAGGACAACCCATAAGTTCATATATTGATGGGCATTCAATCAGCTGTGACATTGGAAGAAGCTTCAATAAATAATTCTACAATATCAAAATATCTAAATACCAAAAATTGAAAGAGAGAGAGAGAGAGAGAGAGAGAGAGAGAGAGAGAGAGAACAACATGAATCCAAAAAGGATGCATGCTTACAAAAAATAAAAAGAAACATGCAAGATTATGCTTTAAATAATCTTTTACACAGGGAAGCAGCACAACCAATAGAAATAGAGAACACACCATCCAACAATACATATACGGAAAATCCAAATCATGTAGTCTATATGAAAAGATAATACAAGATGAAAGAGTAATCCAATAATAAAATAACTTTTATAAAACTATGAATAATAGCATCCAAATCTTTTTTTTTCTTTTGTATTATGTGACTGAATGGGAAGATCTCATCATCAGTAGTTTCCTATTTCTACAGACTGGTTAATAAACACTTAATCTATCTGCACTACTGTCAATTGCCTTCACGGAGAGTGCGTTTGGTAGAGGGGGGAAGGAGAAAAATACAGAAGAAATAGGGTGGGTCTCACACCTTCTACACTCTACTCTAATTAAAATATTTCTCCTCTATTTCCATCATCTCAACCAAACGCACTCTGAAAGGTAAGGATAAATTGCTCAGACAGTTAGTAAACAAACTCAAAAACACAAATATAACGTTTTGTATTAGGAAACTAAAAATAAACAAACTCAACACAAATCCAGAAGACAAAAATAACTGATCTGTACCAACTGGTGCATGCTCCATTTGGAAATATAAAAGTTTTGTTCCCATCCTTCCACAAATGACATTCCATTTAAAAAGGTAGAATTGATGGTTCCTGGTGCACCTGCAGAACAATGTACAAGTACAACTACACCATTATGCACTTTTCTGTGGCAAAACAAAAATTAAGAGACCCCTAAGTAGCTAAAACAATACAGATGATACGTGAAGGCAACAAAAGCTATTAAGTTCAAATCATATTTTGGTCAACATCAAGTGAATGACAGTGAATGATCTAACACTTCTTTTTTGATATTTGAAAATCATGCTTTTTGCACATTTTTTTTCCATCAACTATTTTAGCCTATGAAGAAAAGATGACAATGCCTTCTTCCAATATATTAAACATGGAAAAAAAAATTAATAGACCCATCATTGAAATGCTAAAAGAATCATTCATCAAATACCCTTAATTATAATTCCATACTTCTTATAAATATAGAAAAGAATTACTTACCCTGGAATGGCGCACAAATTGCAACCCAATTCTTAACATATTTCTCAAAAATCTGAAAAAGACATGAACAAAAATGAACACATGTTACAGCAGCAGATAAATTCCAAGACTCAAGTGTATAAATCATAAATTGACAAATATATATGATTAGATTAAATGGAAACTACAAAATAGATCAAAACTGATATGAGAAGCTTATGAGATGTGTTACATCGCTTTGCAGGCACATGAAACATTTCACCAAAAGACCGCCCATAGAATGAGTTATAATGTTTATTTTCTTCCCTCCTGCAGCATTATAAATTGATTCTAACTTTGCAGCCAACCGATCCATTGTTTCCTGCAACCTAATTTCATATGGTTAAATACTTGTTAGAGACCTTATCCTTAGGATTGTGGGAAATCATACTACCTACCAATAGCCAAAAGATAGATACACTGGAGAGACATCAATCAGATTAAATTCATTTGCACAATTACAGTTTACTTCAGGCTATGTTTATTTATCAGCTAATAGCTTCCTCAGAAAACTTATCCTTTCATAATAATAATAACAAATTATAAAAATACTCAGCAATTTTTTTTACAAAGAATCAATTCCATTATAAAAAAAAAAATATAGAATCAGTTTTTCCTTAGCAGAAAGATGACATAAAATAATCTCATAACATGTACATATTTGAAATTTTTTAATTTCACTATTATGGATTAGTGATGAAAAGGGAAATGATTCAATTTTCAAGATTAGTTAAACTGCTCCAGCTTTAAAATAATTAGGTACCTGTTGCTTTGGCGAAAATCATATCCAAAACCAAAAAGCGTCTTTCCCTCTTCAAACCCCCACTTACGCATTTCAACGATCATGTCATGGAAATAATACACAGAATCACTTCCCAACATCTGTTCAAAAGAATTATATAGGATTCATGAATAACTTGCTTGGATATCTGCATTGCACTTCAACAAACTTTAAAACAAGCATACCAAGTCAGGGTCCAAAATATCAATTGCATGGAGTCCATGCCTATCTTCAGGAACCATAATTCTTGAATTTGGATCCATGGACTCGGTTTTTCCTGTTTTCAAAATAGATTATTAGGTAGGTTAAGATCGCCAAAGTCAGTTTCTTACAGCACACTCGTCAGCACAGAACACAAATTATTTCAGTGAAGAAAATAAACAGGCCAGGAACAGAAGCTTGGACAGCACGAGCATTAAAGACACAAGAATACAATTTGGGGCCATTTAGAATAGCTTCTTCAGAACTGGTTTGGACTTATCATATAAGCACATAAGTTAAAAATTGAAGGTATTTAGTTAAGCTTTAGAAAGTGACTCCTATAAGCTCTTTTACTTAGCTGGTGTTTGTTTGCATATCAAATCCTTGAGTCAAGTGGCAGTTTCATGTCAACAGCGTAAAACTAAAACTCAGAAACTACTATCTGTAGCTTTTGCTCCACGTGCATCAAATACTGATAAACATTAAACCAAACATGCAGTTAATAACTTCCATGGTGATCGGTGAAGCTTATCAAAAGAAATAAGTTTTCACTGATAAACTCTTAATTAAGCTATTTATCCAAACACGCACTTGTTCAATCACAAGGTTTGCTCCCTGTCCTACTGCAATTATATAATAAGTTGTTGCAAAGCAAGGAAAAAAAATTAACGAACAATTCGTATTTTTATTTTTAGCATATAAACCTGCAATTTGACTTAATTCGATATCAATTTTATTTCATCTTCAATCCGAAAACATCTTCAGAAAATTGACAGCATCAACGAACAGCAAAAACCGTTAAATTAGCAACACGC
Source organism: Glycine max (assembly GCF_000004515.6). Lineage (NCBI taxonomy): Eukaryota > Viridiplantae > Streptophyta > Magnoliopsida > Fabales > Fabaceae > Glycine > Glycine max. The sequence continues at coordinate 2,131,436 of NC_038256.2, read as the reverse complement.
GCAACTAAATAGCATCAGTTTCAGCTTTTTCAACGTGCTTTTTAATTATTTATTTTCTTAAAACGAAAAATTAGGTCCTACCGGTGGAAGGATCGTAACGCGACCAAAGCTTGGTCTTGAGCGTGTACTCGGCGTTGAGGAAGCGAACCCAGACGCGTTCTCGGCTTCCTTCGGATTCGTCAACGGCGTGCAGCATGGAGCCTCCGACACCGGGCACCAGCAAAACGGGGTCCAGATTAGGGTTCACGTAGGGCTGAGGCTGCGGGTTCTTGATCAGCTTCAGCCACAGCTCCAGCGATTGAAGAATTTCGCCCAGCAAGATCGCCATCGCGAGTTAGGGTTTCGATCGGGAATCGCGAGTTAGGGTTTCGATGATTTGATTTGGGGAAAGTGCTGTGTGCTGTTGGGTTAATTTCGTCACGATGAGTACGCCAGCAAAGTTCTGCGTTGCACGGAAGAGAAGAGACGATAGCGTGGAATGGACAAATTTAATTATTTGCCACTTGTCAGATTCGTTGTGGTCACTAACTTTTCTCATATGAATAATTTCTTGATTTAATAGCAAATTTTATCATTTTAGTGATTTTGCAAATTTTATTATTTAATTTTTTATTTTCATGAATTTTATCACTTAATTTTTTCAATTTTTACATATTTTATCATCATTGACATGCCATAAAAAATGTTAAAGAAAAAGTAAAATAATGTTGTTTTGTTTTAATGTAATGATAAAATGTAAAAAAATCAAAAATATTGAATGCTAAAATTTATGAATTGATGAAAGTTAATAGTATAATTCATAAAAATAAAAATTGGATGGTAAATTTAATAAACTAATAAAAATTAAATGATAAGAAAAGTTGAAAGATAAAATCCATAAAATTATGAAAATTAAGTGATAAAATTTATAATTAAATAAAAAATTAAAAAATATGAAATTGTGGATATAGTTGGTGATTCTTAATATTTTGTTACCATAACAACTCTATGGATATTGGTTTCTTAATTTAGTAGATCTAGACTAGATACAGGGTAGTTGATTGAAAAATACTAGTACCCATAATAATTGAGTAATTAAGCATTTTAGCCTATAAACGTGTTTAAGCAAATAAATGGGAAATATATGTTATTTTATTAGTTTGGATAGATCATAATTGGCTTTTAGACCATTGACTTGGATGTTAAATAGTATATTGACGGAAATACTCATTCTAAAGATAACTTCATATTAATATTATGATTTAAAAAACAAATAATGCACAAGATCAAGAAAATTTAATTGCCTATTTCTGATTACGAGTTTGACTTTGTCCATTCTTAAATCTAAAGGCCTATATATATATGTTTATCGGCATTTTTATTTTTTTTGCAAGTGCAAGATTCAAATATCATGTTTATATATAAAAAGAAAATCTAAAAGGCGGGTTAGGAAAGGAATTTGTTATTCAATGTTAAATATAATGATATTTATTGAAAATAAAATTTCAGTTAAATTAATCATAATTTGGAAACAGTTTCATTAAGATAAAATTAGTTGAAATTTATTTATATTTTTTAGACAAACATTCAAAATATTTTTTTCTTACATTCAAGATCTATCTTAATGAGATTTTGTCAAGATACACAAAAAAAATAAAATATTTTCATTGTGTATCTTGCTTAATTAATAACAAGTGTCAAAACCAACTCCAATAATGATGGAAATAAGGGGAAAAAAATCAAATATCTGTGTAAGCATAGAATTACTATAAACTAAAACTACCTTAGTTGAAAATTAGAATTTTATCTTGTAATTGTGACGGCCTGTTTTTGAATCACTAACATTTGCAGAAGTCTGGTTGTGTTTGTCTCTTGGTTTCGATTTCGTTGATAGCAAGACTTTTAAGAAAAGAGCGCTGATACACACACCGGTAACGTCACATAATAAATATTATTTTAATATTTAATAAAATAAAAAATTAAAAGAAAAGAAAATATTTTAAAATGGGTGTGTTGTTTTGAGTGGGTGTTTGTTAAACATTGATCTTAAGAAAATCCTTTTGTCATTTGTAATGGATTTGGGATGCTTTATGGAGTGTGAACCCAAACTGTACAACCCGGCCGCATTATGTTCCTTTTAATATATTAAAATATTAAATAGTTGTAATGTTTTCTTTGTTTAATTAGTTTTGTTAAAAATATTAATCAGCATTTGAATCCCAATTTCTATATGTTCTTTTTTTCTTCCTCAACGCACCAATCAATAAATAGACATGACAACGAGATGGGGTAAGGACAGTATTGTCTTTCCAATTTCCGACCTAACCCCTCATGTCTCCATATCCTATACCCAACAAATTAAAATTTATTGTGTCATTCCCGTACCTATTCGATATCGGGTATCCCCGACCTCGTCTCGTATCTTATTCAAATTAGAAAAACAATTTTTTTAAAAGAAAATATTATAAATTTGATTTTAGAAAAAATAAATTGATTGTTAAATATTTATTTTTAACTACTTATATATCAATAAATTTATTATAGCGCATGTGTTTACAAAAATCGTTAAGAAAAGAATATTAAATTATGTAAAAAATTTAAAATAAAATTAACTAATAATAAAAATTCTAGGCCTTTTGATTAAATTATGCAAAAATTCTAAAAATTTTAAGTGACGGGATGGGTTCGGGGTCACGACGGATGTAGTAATCCCATACCCGTACCCGACTTTTGGTTATTGGGAAAAATTCGAATCCAATCTCATACCTGATCAACTCGGATATTATCCGTCAAAGTCAGGACGGATTCAGACTGGTACCCACAAGTATGGGTTTTATTGTCATGTCTAATAAATACGTTAACTTTGATTGTTTAATTGGTTCATCTATTGTATTGAATTGAAAATTTGCAATAATGTTTTAATTTGGTTGGTTTATTCCTTTAAAAGTAAATTTTTAGTAAGGAATTAAAATGGTATTCTGCTAAGGAATTAACACCGCGAAAAGCTTATTTTTTGTGTGACCTAGCTTTGTGGATCCATATATATATAATATAAGGTGAATTCTAGGGTGCGAAAGTGAAACTTCTTTCGGACCCTATGTAAGTTTAAAAAAAAGGGTCGCAGTCATTTGGGTCCGTCCGATTTAATAATAAAAAAATTGAATGAACCAGATTTGATGATGGCAACCGGATTGAGAGGTTGCACTTACGGTCACTGTTCTTCCCTCCCCCTCTACCTGTGGTCGAAGAGGCTACTTAATCTCATTGAGGCTCGCCGAAATCTTGCTAGAGGCCAACACTACCAGCACCGCCACCATAGGAGGCAGCGATGTTTTTTCTATCAAAGAGCATCAAGTCAAGCCTCTGATCCCAGGATCCCAGGATCCCAGGAACAGAGGCGGCGAAGAGGATTTCCTCTTGGAACAGCGACGGGCCCTCGTTCACGAGCATCAACGCCTTGAGCGCCACAATCCAGTCGCACGTCTTCCCCAAATGCTTGTCGGCGAGGGAGAAAGGGTTCTTGTAGGGGTGAAGAAGAAGGCCGAGTCTACGGTACTGTTTTTTGATGAGATCAAGGTCTTGGCACGTGCAATCGACCTGGAGAATAGCGTACCAATCGAGGTGGTCGTTGGTGATTGGCTTCTCGGCAACGAGGAGGACGTTGACGATGGCCAGGATCTGGTCGGAGCCTTTGAGGAGCAGCTTGGCTTCTTGCGCGAGGCTCCCTAGCCCCACCATTCACGTTGCCCGCAAGTTCGCGAATTGTGGCAAAGATTGCGGAGGCGACGTGGGGGCTGAGGTTCCACATGGCGGAGGTCAAGGACTTCAAGATCCAGCTGCAGGGTGCGGCGGAGGGGAGGAAGGGGAGGCTGGCGGTCACGGCGGAGGGCCGGAAGTCACTTTTGTGACTAAGACAATGGAAGGGGAGGGCCGATACCCCAAGCAGATCTCCACTGTTTGATTTTCTAATTTTAAAATCGAACAGACGCAATGCATTCTCTGAAACTTGCGTTTGGTGCGAAAGTAGTTTCACTTTCGCACCCTAATCGCTGTCATAATATAAATATATAATTTTTTCTAAATCAGTATAAAATATTCACCAATTTTGTTAATGATTAATTTAAAAAAAAAATAGTATAATTTTTTCATCAAACCACGTTTTTTTCTATTTGAACTCCCGGACTATATAACATAGAAGTATACGTGCGTGTCACGTGTTAGTGAGTGGATTGGAGTTAAGCAGCCACTCCTGGACTCTTACGTTGTTGACATATCCTGTTTCAGTTGCGCTTAAGGTTTTCTTCTTATTACATAGGAACAAACGAAATGAAAATTGCTTCCTTGATTTCTGGTTGCAATGACTACACTCACCTCCTCTCTATTAAGGTAAAACTCTTGTCACTCTCTCACTTGTCCTCTCTGATTTTGAATTATGTCTTATGTGTTAAGCCAGAAAAAGAGAGAAACTGATCACAAGTAGAATGCTGGGTATTGAATAATTATTGATTTAAAGGAGCATGTGATGAGGGAAGAGAAGCCAATTCCTACTACAAGGAAGAGTGAAGTGAAGTTTCTCAAGAGCTTGACTCGTCTTGTGGCTGCTTTTCTAGTCTTATCTCCAATTTGCAGCATTCCAGGTTAGTACTACTCCTTATCCATGTCCTCTTTTTAAAATACTAAAATGCCCCTGCTTTTGATTCAAATGACATGACTGCCAACATGCAATCCACCTACTCTTGTTTTATACGTCTAGACAAAACAATTCAAAAAAATTACAAAATTAATTTATTTGATGATATATGAATCATATGAGAACTTCACATCAATCAAGAATCAAATCTTCAATGCATGATTCTTCTTGGAAGATACGTCTTATGGAAGAAAGAATATGAAAAAAATACTAATAACACACTTTTTGATATTTTTTTTAAACACATACTTTATTATTAGATTGATTGAAAAATACATTTTTTGGTGGTCCCATTTTAGTAAATAATCAATCATACACTATCATCTACAATAAGTTTTTAGCTTAAAAGTCATACTAAGAAATTCTGATTTATGAACTGAAAATGTATGGCATCTCATGCTTGCCAAATATTTGTGTGTGCCAATTGGCTAAAATCTGTTTACAGTTATTGGATCAACTTAGTTGTTTCCTCTGATGTATCTTGTTTCACTCATCTTAAATGTAAGAGAAGAAAGTGTACTCTACAAAAGAACTAGCACTTCTGGATTTGTAAGCTATTCTAAAGGTAATCTTTACAAGAAAGAAACATGAAGTTTTCATGTTAAGCTTATTCTACTCTACAGTTTCAAGTGCTCAAACCGTAGATATTCAGAGAGGAACCACGTTGTTTCGTCAAGCTTGTATTGGATGCCATGATGCAGGTGGAAACATAATACAACCGGTGAGTATCCCCTTATGCATGACATTTCTTTATTTTTTTTTCTTTTTAAACTGAAATTAATTTGTTCTTTCTTCCTTATTCTTCCTATTTTAACTTACAAGGGGCAACTCTATTTACAAAGGATTTACAGAGGTAAATGGAGTAAACCTAAGCACCCTCATGCAGTGAATTGAAAATATGGAATAGAAAGCACTGAAATTTTTAAAGGATAAAAGTCTTAGTTGAAATTAAAAAATTCAGAGATCATTTCTTTCATACTTAATGAAGAATGAAAATAATCTATCAAGTATCAACTGTTTCCTATGCAAGTTATTGCAAACTGCTCTTGCCTAAGTTGAAGGCATGAATCAATATATCTTTGTTGTAAATTGCTAGCTTAGCAAGTTCTTTAGAGTATCAACAAATGTGAATTTGAAAGTCACAGGTTGTTGGCCTCTAGCAACGGCTGTAGCAAACTTCTGAGTCTTTGTGGTATATCTTTGAAATAATCCAAATGTTATTGCTCAACAGAAATGAAGTTGATACAGAAGAAGCAATCTATCGTGTCACATACTATGGCAAAGCACGAATGCCAGTAAGTTATCTTGTAGGATTAGCTCTCTATGTATTCAAATGGATATGTAGGAAAGAGGGAAAAAGACAACCCATTAGATCATTTAGTTACTTTAAATCATAAAAACATGAATATATTATCTAGTTTCTATTTGAGTAAAACCAAACTTGACCAACAATGTATAGTTTTGTATGGTTAAAATTAACTTCACTTACCTTTCACTTTCACTAAATGTACATACATATACATTGTCAATATTTTGTTTTTCATCATTCACATTTTATGTTTACTGGTTTAAATAATTTGTACGCATATCTAGATTCTACTTGGTCAAAGAATGTCTTACACTTGCTTGCAGGGCTTTGGTAAAGAGTGCATGCCACGGGGTCAGTGCACATTTGGAGCTCGTTTGGAAGATGAAGATATCAAGACATTGGCCGAGTTTGTCAAGTTACAGGCTGATCAAGGGTGGCCAAGTATAGAGACTAAAGAAGAATGATTTAATACATATTTGGTTCAATTTAATGAATTTATAAAAAACAATTGCTTGTTCGTTTCAATTTTTTAAGGGAACTTTTGGAAATTAAATGATTTTTTATGTCCAATTGAGCTGAACAAAGCATGCTATTAACTTTTGTTTCATCTTTTCATAATATATGAATGTTTGGTTTACAGTTATTTTGAGCTTACACAGTTATTTTGTGCGCAGACATATGCTGGCATGGAAATTTTGGATTTATTTATATAAATTTTGATAGGATTTGGGCTTGGATTCTTTTGAAATTACTAAAAATTAAGGCAAACAGAAGCCCTAGCTACTACTAGATGTATACTTGTACCCAGGTCCTCTTGTCCAAGCAAATTATAGATCTAAAGGCAGAAGATCATCAAATTCTTTTGCATAAATTATTTTTTAAAATTCTCTTTTAAAAAAAGCTTATAATTAAAAAAGTGATTACCATAAGTATATTTTATTGAAGATAATCAATCATATTCCAGCAAAGCATAATCACTTTGAACGATAAAATTTTCCTTTCAAATAATTCAAGTAATTACATATTCAAGATTCAAACTCAACTATTGATTTTAATAGAACAACCTTACATATATTAATACACATGTTTGGCCGTAAAAGTGACTATTATTATTATTTTAAATATATAAATCAAACTAACCATGCATTGATTTGAATGAATCCCAAAGTTTTGTATGAGTGCAAACAAAGCCTTAATTGAAATGCTTGATTTTGAAGGGTATATTTGAGTGTCAAGTCAAAATAAATTTATAACAAATTTGACCTTTTTTCAGGGTTTAATTATCTTTTTTTATCCTTATAGTTGCAACAACTTCTTTTTTGATTCATACAGCTTAAAACATCTTATTTTGATTTTTATAGTTATATTTTTTTTACTTTTTTTTATTATCGTCATTAAGTGTCAACTAATATCATTTGAAAGGAAGTGACGTAGCTCATTTAATCAACATTCGGTAATTTTAGATAGTGAGAACTGAAAGGATAAACAAATAATAAAACTATAGGAAATGAGATATTTTAAGGGTAATAATAAACTCTTTTCTAAATCTAATGTTTATGTTTGATAGACAGTTCTGAAGACCATGGCATGTCCATGAGCCTACTTCCCAGCCCCAAATGTCAAGAGTACTGCTAGGTGCACCCAGCATTATTCTTGGTGCATCCAGCACTAACCACGAAAAGATAAAAATACTCTTTACGGATCAAGTTGATCCGTAAGTCTTTTACGGATCAACTTGATCCGCAAGGAGAGAAATTAATAAGGACAATTTTGTCATTTTCAAAGAATGTTGGGTACATCAGCAATAATGTTGGGTGCACCTAATAACACTCAAATGTCAAACTCCTTATGTCTTGGGCCTGCGGCCTGGCAACCTACTCCACACAGTCAGATATAAGGGTGTTTATATGTTGCTTTCTTAGTCCCCTTTGGTAGTAATACCAAACATACATATCAATCGTTTAAGGAGAAAGAGAGTAAGAAAAAAATAATAATAAAATTACGTGAAATTCATATTTTTATATTTTATTTTAATTTAAATTTTTTATCTTAATTTATTTTCTTTTTATTTCTTTCCTCTCTGCTGAATAGATCCTTAATGTCTACTAAGCAATATAATTTATTTTTTTTGTAGAATACTTAGGAAAAATGGGCCAGTGATAATTAACTGTCTCATTTAGTGGGTCACCAAATCAAGCAAAACTTTGACTTAGATAAAGCATTCATGAAAAAAGTTACGAGTCAAAATGAACCAAGCGTGGGGGTTAAAACTTCGAAGGATGATTCTCACTAAACCCTAGGCAAGATGCATGATGACACATTGAATCAAATACGTGAACATAGATCCCCAAAACATTTAACAAATTGCACAATGCTCACAAATCACGCCATAGCTATATATAGCTCCACCTTTTGTGCTCTGCCCTGGCCCTTTCAAGTATATAAAAATATTATTAAAGATTCCCACACCAAGAGCAATAGTCCTCCCAAGCCCCAACAGCCAACCTATAATCAAAACGGGACAAACTAGATCTCTATTCATTTTTCCCATGCGTAAATGTGGAGAAAAAAGGTCAAAGACTAGACTAATCAAGAGCCATTGGGTGGTACAACTTGTCACTTTATAGTTTGTTGCCATGTGCCACTTTGTGCTTGGTATCATGGAATTTCCCTCAAGGCAAGGGTTTCTTCATCTTTGCATATTGTCGATTTGATGAATTAATCTTGAAAATAGCTTTATACACATAGCAACTTGTGTTTTTAATTACATTCTTGTTTTTTTTTTTATATATAGAAGCAGAAAAAGATGATGTATTGGTAAGTTTTAATATACTAGAAACAGCTGTTACGAAAATTATTAATTGATTGTCAATTTCCTGTATTTTTTCAGGCTATTGATGGGAGATAGATACTTCTTTTCTCTTTATCCCCCAATGCTTGTTTAGAAAGGAAATAATGCTTGAAATAGATTTTTGTCATGTATATTCAACAATTGTTCTCGAAAATTACTGAACAGGTAAATCAACTAGCGCATAATTATTTTAATTTTACCTATAATTTTTAAAATTTGTGTTTTTAGTATATAATTATATTGAATAATCAGAAGAAAAATTGTTCATAATGATTCAATATGAGGAATTGCCTCCCGTAAATATATATGATTTGTATGTAAAAGGAAAAAAAAGAAAAGAAAAGCAATACTTCTCGAACCGTGCTTTTGGATCTCCACGTTGCATCCATGCCAAATTGATGGAACACAAACGAGTCCCTTTTATTTAATTATTTAATAGACAAACACAATAGTAATATTAAGGGATCGGAGTACAAGGATATATACTCTAATCCACGTTCATAATAATCCTTGATAATTTTTACAAAGCTAGCTTAACACATTAAAGACTTAAAGGAAGATATAAAGTTGGTTGAATGCTTATAAAAAAATAGAAAGATTTATAATAAATTAACAATTAATATTTATAGATAAAAAAAATATTAAAGGCTAAAGAGGATAAGAAAATTAAAAACTATTTATCAATTAATGGAAAACCAAGATCATTGTCTGAATTTTCATGAGATCCAAGTCTAATCAAATCAATTTCCCCATTTTTAAATATCACCTAGTTCTTTTATGGCGTTCTTGAAAACCAAGATCATTGTCTGAATTTTCATGAGATCCAAGTCTAATCAAATCAATTTCCCCATTTTTAAATATCACCTAGTTCTTTTATGGCATTCTTGTTTTTGTTGTTTTTTTTTTGGTGAGTGAAGTAAAGAAGAAAACAAATTAAGCACGGGTGAAAACCACCCTATCTCTATCAGCTACACTAACAAATGACTAATAGCAACTGGTGCTTGGCCTATCTAGGGAAATCTTTCATTGCTGCTAGCTCTTGTCTTGGCCATATGCAATCCTCCACTTGATTGGCTTCTATGGTGTTCTTGTTTGGGTGCATTTAGGGGAAAATAATATAGAGAAGAGAGAAATAGAAGAAAAATATATATTAAAGATTGGATGGAAGGAAGTTTAATACATATTTTCTTTTGCTTTATTTTTAAAGATTATATAATTATATAACAAAAATAATAAATAATTTTATATTAAGAAAAATATAATAAAATGTTTATACCGCTGAAAGGGAAAAAAGTTGTAGAAAAATAATCATAAGTTACAAATTTTGAGCTTATTTTTTGAAACATTTTTTTTTTCTAAAAAAACAGCTAAGATTTGGGATTGTAATTACAAGCTGTCCAGAATTATTGTTAATCTTTTTTTTTTGGTAAAGTTTTATTTTTAATCCTTTAGAGTCAACATCTCCAATATTACTCAACTCTTTCCCATATTTAATAACTGTTGTAACCAATTCAATGACGTCAACTACATGTATAAAATATAAATACATTGAATCAATCAGCTAATTGATTGGTCAACTGTAATTTTAATTGCAATGGTAAGAAAACCATCATCATTCGAAAAGTACTTGCTCATTTCAAACATAAATGTTAATTGGTTTGTTAACTTTAGGTTACCAAAACAATTAGTAAAAAATACACAGATGGCTACAGGGAATGTTAAGGTATCTAATATTTGGAAGGAATGAAATAGGTGTCGATCTTCTTCACATTTCTTAAGCTCTCAATTTAAAAACTTATAAAGTGAGAAGAGAATTTAAAGTAAATAATTTTAATTATTGATAAGAAAATGATATTCCTTACACATACATACATGATTGATTATGTATATATACATAATATTAATTTTGATTTTTTTATTAATAACTGAGATTAGTGCATTACTATTTAAAGTGAGACTGGCTTATTCTAGCTAGAAAAGCCAAATTCATATAATTCTCTATTCTAACAATTAGGCATAATAAAAAGGTAGATCGATCGCTTAAAAAAACAAGGTGGGTAACACTCTTCTGGACTTTTTTTTATAGATGACTATAAGTATTCTTAAGAGAATCAATATATATATATATATATAAGTAGTAATTTTTTTTCTTCGAAAATTTAATATGGCTCTATATTTAAGATTTAGACTCGAGGCCATTAATTAATACAGAATAATTTCATTTGAATTGATCATACACTCAAGTGGTAGCTCTTCTTGTCTTCATCTTGCAAATTTCAATGTTATTATTTAATTACTATATCTAGCTCTATTTTCTTAAATTAAAAAAATCCAAATTAGAATTCAGTCAAAACAGATTTTCTCTATCAAAATTAGGTAGGGATTAGACGAATATTCGCAATTTCTAATTTAACTGTCATGTCAAATCTCAATAAAAATGACACATAAGTATGAAAAAAATATTTTATATGGAGCTTATTTATAGTTGTTAATATATTTTTTTAATTTACCGATATGCCACCTCTTACTCGAGGAAGAAAAAAAAGTAAAATTTGAATCCTATTTTGGAGATAATCGATAATATGAATCGAAGCATGTGTTTCATTTTTGTTTCCGGGTGTCTTATATTTGAAAAAGGTCACAGAAAATGGAATCAATTGTTACTAAACTAATATTATTTAATATCTTTGTGCTTCTTTAATTCTGGTTGCTCAGTGTTTTTCTAATGATCTAGTTGAGTGTCTCCTTTGTGTGGTTGAAGTGAAATGGAGCAGGTGAAACACAAACTGGGCATCATAAATGTGATTCTCTCTAAAATGTAATTAACATTTACCCTGATTTAGGTAGAGGCTAGGACAAACGAACTGTGAGATTGAAGGCATGGAAAGCAAAAGGGCATCTTAATTAATTAAAAAACCCAGCTATATGTATAAAGGAGTTAATTGAATTATCTAACGAACAAGTGGGACCCAAAGAAAGAAGAAAAAAAAAAAAAAAAAAAAGAGAACCCTAATACGTTTGGTAAAGGGAGCAGCCCTAATATGAAGTGTTTTTATTCACAACCACCACATACAAGTCACAACTACCTTAATCAATTGAAGATATCAAACTGATTATTGAGCTAAAACACACAAAAGCAAAACCATGTGACTCTATCCACAAATCAGAAGAAATATTTAAAAAAAAGATGCATATAGGTGGTCCTTGCCTTCCATTTGGTCTGTCCATATGTCATTGTTTGTCAACCAAATACACCAAAGACAGAGAAACCACCCAAAGCTAAAGACAAAATGAGGGCACCCTCAACTGATTCCACCAACCTGGCCAATTTAATTATACCCCTTTTTATTACATCTAATTACCATACATTATTTAATTGTGATTATGTGGATGTAGGGACGAAGTGCTCTGAAAGCACATGGGAACATTATCTTTATCACCTGTTTAGAGCATGAATAATCAAATCCAAAGAAACTCAAAATATGGTGCTAAAATATTGTCAAACTTTCTAACTCGGATTTTTTGAGGAACATGTTGAGAGAAAATATATATATATATATATATATATATATATATATATATATATATATATATATATATATATATATATATATATATATATATATATATATATATATATATATATAAATAAAGGTTTGAGTTGAGGAGTCTCTCATTTTAAAAACATGACAGATACTAACTTTTATCAATATTCATGATAAAATTACATATTGCTTGTCAATAAGAAGCTAAGATCCAAATCCAAACCACATAATTATTATTTAAAAAAATCATAAAATTATTATGAGCAAAAGGTGAATGAGTTGAGCCATAAGTTATATCAAATCGTAATCTATTAATTATAAGGATAGTACAAAATAATGATTAGTCGTGCAGTTAATTTATATGTACTTGACCAATAAATCCTGATTTAGATCTTATGGGAAAGTTATTTTATCACCCTAACCATTACTATATATACATAAAGGCGTATCCCAACAACAACAAAAATAGTAAGGCGTATATAAATTAAATATAATTTAATTATTCATTTTATTTATATATCAAATTTATAGTTGAACAAACTTTATTTTTTTAGTTCTTATATTTAAAAATTATTCATTTTAATTCTTATACATATATTATTTTTAATTTTTTTAATCCTTATGAATTTATATAAAAGAGATTTAAAGGATCAAATTAAAAATAATATCCATATAAGGACTAAAAAAACTAAAATAACATGGATAGAAATTAAAATAGATAATTTTAAAATATAAAAACTAAAAGATAAAGATAAAATTTATGGACCTATAAAAATTAAACGAATAATTAAACCATTAAATACTTATTACATGTTTACTAGAAATCTCTCATCTTTTCCCTCAAGAAAAGGATCTCTCATCCAAGAGGACCAGTGGTACTTTTTTGCTAACATTAGTTTAGCTTCTAATATAAACTTTTCCAATTTCGTTTTAATTAATAATTTCTTAAGGACAATTATGTGGTCCCCTTTCATACAAATTATAATATGATTAACAATTGTAAACCCTACAGAGTGAGAGAGAGAATGGAGAGGAAAAGGAAGTCATTGTCAATAGCTGTAAGAAGGACCAAAACCTACAATTAAATACTCCCTCTATGTCACAGTAGTGAAAGAAAAGAGACATTGAGCTGCGCACAGGCATTCATATATGGATCAGTGTGAAGATAAAGAGGATCACGAGGGTCTTCCTTTAATTACTCCAAACATGCATGGCTTGCTTGTTCCCTTTTTTGTTAATTTCTATGTATCAAGATGTTGTTGTTGGTACCCTCTCACAGGATTTGCTTCAATGAAAGGGGTTCATCACTCTTTTCATCACATGTTGGTTTGAGAGGTTGAAGCTGCCAGCATGATCTGGTAAACCACCACACTCTTTTTTTCTCATCTCATGCCTAATTTTTAAAAACTACTCACTAGAGAAAATAATGGTGAAAAATCCATCTATTCAGTTTTTTTTTTCGAATTCAAGGTTCCCAGTATGTATCATTAATGGTGAAAAAAGTGATGGAATTTTGTAAAACATGTGTTAAGTTTACCTTCTTTTTATTCTTCTTTTTTTAAGAAAAAGTTTTCGTTTTTAAGTTTTTGAGCCAAGAATTAATCCTTAATTAAAGGAAACCTACCAAAGGGCAATTTGGTTATCATAAGATGGGGTTTCCATCAGGTCATCTTGCAGCTTCAATCACTCAATAACCAACAGATTAGTTTCTCAAGTGATGAATTCTGGTACTGTTCATGCTACAATTTCAATTTCAGGTACCAGGCTTTCACATACTTGACACTTTCAATCTCATTTAATTTCTTTTCTGTATTGTTTATTTCTTTTAATTTCAACTGTATCTTTGTATAGGCACATGCCTTCTTAGTTTATATTCTCTTCCCAGTATTAATTATTAGGCACATGTCAATTGACATATTTGTTAATAACGAAAGAAAATGTTGTCTGTATATAAATTACCAAAAGCAAAAAAGATGGAAGAATATATGGCCATATATAAGACAAAATATGAACTTATATATATAGCTAGTGAATAATTCATGATCTGCATGAATTTAACATATTATGGTTAATAATTACTACACAATACTATCTGTGTATATATGTGTGGTTCTACAACATGAAAGTGATCTATCTAACAGAAATAATCGTTCACGTATATTTGTTTCTAGTCGTACTCATTTGTCTCATAATCTCAACAACCTTGATCTCTAACTTTTTTTGGGGATGCGCTTTCTGATACGAGTACAGAGACAAATTAATGGAAGCGGTTTAAATTGTTATTTTCCTGTGTAGACAACTGTATGTGTGGTCCAATCTACCTAAGCCTTCTGGAATATGTATGTTCATTCTATTAATTCAGCATCTGCTAGCTAGAAAAGCTATTTTGGATTATATTCATATGATAGATAAAGATCCACCGACTGAAAATGGTCTAGTGTAGGCAATTGAATGGAGTACTATTTTGCATTTTTCTTCTCTTTTTTTTTTTTGCCGTAAATTTTGTTTAGGTTGATCTGTGCTCATCTAGGTAGATTTTTTTTTTCCTTAACCTTACACTAGGGGAAATATACATCTTTAATTAATTCAAAGTTTAGTTGAAAAATAAGTAAAGTATAATAAAAAATATTTTCATAAAAAATTAAATTAAAATAATATTTAAACGATTCAACTTAATTTCAGCATATTAATCACTTGTATATAATTACATGATTTCTCAATCGATATTAGTTTCATCATATACATATGGTTTTAGATCAGTTGCAATTATATATTGTGACTGTTACAAAGTTGATATCAATTGCTACCATAATGGTCCGAAAACATGACCTCATGCTCAGTCCTAGCAGTAGTTGCAACTGAGAAAATGTTGTGAAGTGTGAACATTAAAAAAGACAACAAAATGTTGTCCATTTTGATTTGGGAGTATATATTTTTGAGATATGTATGCACATAAAAGATAAATATAATTGTATACAGTGTTACATGCGGTATCAAATAATTTTTTAAAGTTTCCAAATAATGGAATTACTGCAATTAAGACATGGCAGCAACATATCATGTGATGCAGTTCAAGTCTGTTTATTCAAAACTGGCTATATATGACTAATGTGAACAAATATTCTCTCTACCTTTTGTGAATTAAACAGCTTAAGATTTCATTTGAAATATTGATGGCAATTCTACATGGTAGCCTCTTCAAGTAAGTAGCTAGTCCTCCATATATGATACTCAAATTCAGTGTGTGTGTATATATATATATATATATATATATATATATATATATATATATATATATATATATATATAAAAGCTGGTGTGTTAGGTTGTGTTTAACTGAGGGATATATTTGAAGGAATGCCTTAAAATCAAAAGGAAAAATAAATTTTGTATACTTTCACTTGTGTTTAGAGCTAATTAAGTTTTTGATTGCGATTCACCATGCCCTAAGATTGCATTTGATAAAATTTTAAATTCAACTAATTTATTGGTGTTGCTATGCGTGCCTTTCATCCAGCTGCTTGGAAATTCTTTGTTTGACATGGATTAATTCTTAGAATGCCTGTGATGTCTCCTATTAAATTAATATACACAGTTGTTGTAGATTGTTGCTTTTTTATTTTGGGATGACAAAGGAGAAATCCGTGAAATGGGTTGATAAATAGATAATGTTTAACAGTACAAGGCTGATTATGATTATCAGCTGTGTTAACTTACAAGTTAATTAACGCATTAGGGTCAGGATAGTGGTGAAAGGTTAGAATAGAAGCACAAAAACTTAAATTTGATCCTTGTTGTTGTTATACATAAAAGAAAAAAAAATAAAACTCACAAGTGAATCTAAATGTGGTTTATATTTTCTTGTAAAATAATATAAACATCATTTGGGTTTCTTTAGTTTAACTAAATAATGTAAAAATATCTCAAGATCAATTCATAGTGCAGATTGGTCACAAACACATACTTATCCACGCTCATTTGCTTCTAAAAAGCTAAATTCGTGTATACTTTAACCTGAATCTTAGTTTCTGATAAATCACACACACATATAAGAATAATTATCTTATGTGAAAATGATAATAATTCATCTTAAATGTTAAATTAAAATGAAAGATCAACAATAAAATATTTTAAATTCAAATTCAAATTTTATTTAACCATAAAATCTTTAAAGAAAATTACTATATAACAAATCAAATATTTTAAAATTTTAATTTATATTTTTTTACTGATTTTTTTTAAATTTATGTTACAATGGTGACAACAACATCAGGATCATGATGATAATTGTTGTGACGATCATGACAATTGTAATAAAAATTATCATGACATAAATTAAATTTTTAAAATATTAAATTTTTTGTTTGATAAGTTTTATAAAAATTTATAGGTAAATAAAGTTTTAATTTGAATTTATATGCATTTCTTCCGGTCTTCAATGTAAGTAACAAAAATATCTTGTTTTATATCTCAAATATAAACAAATCTTAATTACTTATGTTTTATATAATAAGATTTTCATAAAAATATTTTTACTTAATAAGATCAAAGATTATTTTTATGTTTGATATCAAAATTGTGATCCAATGAATGATGGTTTAGAAAAAAAATATTTATTTTTAATTAAAATAACACTGAAATTAACTTATTTTTTAAATAAATACTCGAAAAGGAAGTACTTTGCATTATTTGAGCTTTCTGAATTTATTATGGCACTTTTCTCATCAGAAATTTTTTGAGTCTGGGCTAAAAATTTTAAAATTAGAAGAAAAACTAGAAAGAAGCTAAAAGTTTGAGTTCCACTAATTTAGGGTCTCTTATTTTTTTCATATTTAATTTATCCCATATTTGCTTGTGTCTTGTCATGTGCCATGCCTTCAAATTTACTGGTTTTCCATCGACTGTTTGAGAGACTATTATACTAATTTTCGAGTATTTTTAAGAATTGCTACTCTAAAGCAAATGTGATGTTTAGAGGATTAAGTCTGTAATTATGTCTATTAATTGAAAAATAAAAATAAAAATAAGAAAAATTAAGTTATGTAATAATGATATAAAACAAATTTACAAATTCATATATATATATATATATATATATATATATAACTGATTTATATTTATTATTCATTTACAAATAAATATATAATAAATTTGTTGACTTTTTCTATCATAGTATGTAAAAAAATTTAAACATTTTACCACTAAATTCATAAGATAAATGTATACACAATTATATTTATGATTTGTTTTATATATGCATGTATCTTATTATAACCTAATTTATACAATTATATAATTTGTTATATATGTGTGTGCATGTATTTATCATAATTTCGACTGTTAATTTTTTAACTGATTATATATTTTAACTTTATATTTTACTTTCTAAAGTATACTCCTCGATTGTTTGGAAGGAATCAAATTCTTTGGAAAAAAAAACTTCTATGGTTTCTCCCTAGCTAGTTTTGGTTCTCCTTGAAGCAGTTAAATGATTGGATGGAACCTCAACATTTTTGTATTCATTCTCTTCGATGGGTGGGGTGATAAGTATTCAATTGCTTTGTATATAAATTGAGTTTCAGCGTTCTTTTGGATTGATAAATGTTATCATAAACTCATAGTGAAAATGGCTTATAAGCTTTATTGAGACTTTGGAACTAAAAAAACATGGTAATTAAAAATTGAAAAAAAAAATCAAAAGCTATTTATTGTTTTGACTTTCAACAATTTAATCCATAAACAGTTTTATAGTATTTTCCAAACCACATGTTAATGCCAATTTGTCTCTATTTTTCCTATTATTACATCAGAATATTATTCATATCAGAATATTACCTACCCATACTACATGCAACAAGACAATTTTATATACATTGACAGAACCATGACCACCCATCAAAAATCGTATAGAACTCACTACAATTTTATATGCATTTCGATCTATAAGACATCTGTGACCACCAGACTGGTGGCAAGTTCAATAGGTCAACATTTTCTTCATTAACTCTTGCAGCAACACCAACTCTCATGGATCGAATCTCAGGGCACCATGCATGTACTGCAACTTTTAGCATCTCTCTCAAACATTCCATTTCTACCTAAAAATACCAAATAACAACATTAATATATAAAAAAATTAAACACAACCAAAGGATTCATACTCAAGCAAAATGGTTATCTAAGAGACAAAAAAAAGTAATTAGAACCATAATTTGTTAGAAAAAAAAACTATTAAACTCAACTCTTGATATGCAATTACCTCCTTTAGCTTGAAGGAGCAAGTCAAAGATTCATCTTCTTCAACAAATAGATTTCCGACGAACATCACGTGATTTGTTTAAATACTCTTGTGGTCTATATAAAATCTATCACAGTACAAAATCCACCACAGCCCTGCTCAGAAAATTGATGATGATTTTCAATCTTGGCTTCTTGTCTGTGGCTTTATCACAACCGTACAAAATCTACAACGATCATGTTCTTCTTAACAGTTCCTTTAATAATTCCAAAAATACATGATTTTTTTTGTCTCTTGTCCGCATAAAACCCTCTTAAGAACCTGTCTTACATAAACTAACACCATCTTGTTAGAGAAAACATAAAAAAGAAATCTTGTTCTGTGATTTTACATCTTTGAGACTGCTAAATGATGTGATAAATTCACTTTTGGTTGTGAACGCCAATTATATTTATGAAGTCAAAGTCGGAAAAAAAATCATGTAATGCATTAACAAATTGGCCTTAAAAAGACATGTTATTGGAAAGCAATATTCGTCGGAGATTTATAAAGTTATTGGTTTCAAACGCTCGTCAATCCTCACAGCCAAACTGGACCGTCGCATTCATGCGTTGGTGAGCTCGTGAAAAGAACTTACGGTAATTTGACATGTTAGATATTTTTACTGTCTTATAAGATGAAATTAAAAATGTTGCAATTTTTAGAACGCTCGTTTAATAGATGGCATGCTTCCTGCATAGGATTATATATTTTTAATTGATAAAATCTATTATTTCATTTTTATACTCATTGGACAACAGAAAATATTCGACAACCCCTATTGTGTATAACCTAGTTTTGTCCTTGACCATATACAAGAAAAAAAATTATCAAGATTGAAAATCAACTTTAAGTTTTTTATCACAATCATGGTAGATTTAATATGATCATGATGAATTTTGTATGGCCATGATAAATTTTGTACAAACTTCAAGGAGTATGAAAATTTTATATTAAGAACTATATTAATTTCTTATATTATTGGAAAAAAAAAATCGATTCAATGTCCATAAGTTAATTTTCAAAATATTTGTCTCCTAAAAGTAAAGGAGTTTGTACAAACAAATAAAATACATAACAAAACTCAAATGAAAGTAATAATAATAAAATTATTTTTTATACAAGATAGATTATTTCATTATAATCACTTTTATAGAGATTATTAATTTAACATACTGTAAAAAAATATCAAAACAGAATTAAGTGAATGAATGAAAAATATATATTTAACATCACATACTTAAATGATTTAAAGTCTATATAATATTATATTTACGTTAATTTATGTTAAATTTTATCTGATTAAATCATTTTCAAGGAAAAATATTTTTAATAATTTTTAAACAATAAAAGTTAGTTAATATGAATTTAATTATTTAATTTCAAATATTCTCAATTTCAATAAAATATTTATAACATTTAACTATTAGTTAAAAAAAATAAACATATTCTATTCTTTTACCTCCTGCAGACTGAACTCACATCTCAAAGATCCACTTTTTGTTATCAAAATTTTTACGATAATCTGGATAATAAAAGCCAAGAGAAAATCTGGATAATTCCATCTTCCCGATAGAATTTGCATTTTTGGCTACCTAATCATCTGGCTGAAAAAGAAAAAAAAAGTGGCCAGTAACAAAATCATTATGAAAGACATAAGATTATAAGGTAACACACACTAACCATAAATGATTAGGCTTGAATGCTTTGACCTTTATCGTACACACCAATGTCAGACAACAAATAGTCAACAGTTTATATTTTTTGTTCTCAGATTTACCTATGAGATCCTTGAATAAAGAATACCAATTAGTCAACATCATCAATTAGAAGTGTAAATAGGATAATGTTTTACACAAATAACATGAAATCACATAAATTTAAACATCATTAGCAAGCTAAAATAAATTGACTTCCTACACCACCTCCATTCCTGGTCAAAATCGATCGAATGTGTTCATTGCCAGGTAAAGTGTATGAGGTAATAAACTCCTGACAAATGTTGGGTAACATGCACATCAGATTTTTAGGTTTTAAAAGTGTTGAAGAAGTACAAGTGTGAAGGTAAAATTTCATCTTGATTAGAATTTGAAAAGATGAGTATCAGTTAAAAAAAAAAAAAAAAAAAACATAAACCTGAATCTTAATGCTTTGAGTTAAAAGTGTAACAAAACAATGACAAAATTTGAATAAACTCTTTTCCCTGACAATGTTGTGGTACCATGCAAATAAGATTTTTAGGTTTTAAAACTTATAAACTGAATAATCAGAGAGACCACTGTTATAAATGTTGTGGTACCATGCAAATAAGATTTTTAGGTTTTAAAACTTATAAACTGAATAATCAGAGAGACCACTGTTATAAAAAAACTCGAGCAAGTGTTAATTTTCCTACCCCACCCATTCTATGGATCCCTATCATCTGGACACCATCATCAGACCTATCATCCAAAAGCTTCCTTACTTCTAGCACTTGTGACTCCAGTCCAACCGGGTGATCTGCAACATATAAAGTAGCATGATTAATCTTGCTGGAAACCCTCTCAACAATCTTCCCAATAAACTCATATTCGTATCCAGCTCTGTTTCAAAAAAAAAAAAATCAATAAAGTTAAACTAAAAGCCTTCTATCAATAGTAGACTAGTAGTTCAATCCCGGTCCAACAGAATTGACTTCAATAAAGAATATATGTGGTCTATCAAGGTTAACAAACTTTTCTTTTCTCTTTAAATTTTAACGTCAAATTATTAGATCTGTATAACTTAATCCAACTAAAACAATAAAGTAAAAAAGATTGGTAAGGTTAGGTACCCATCTTTGAAATGATAGCCAGACAAGTTAGCTACTTGATACAGACCCATCTTCCATTGTTGCAACTTCTCCATGTTATGGTTGAACTTGAACCTTTCCTCATGCTTAGCCAATGCTTCTCCATAACTGCCTTTCCAGCGTCGAACATCTGAAGGATCCATGTTATGAAAACCCGGCAAAACCAACAGTCCTTTTTTCCCATTGGCACAGTCAAGGATAGGTTGCAAGTTCATCTAAGCAAAATGAGGAAGAAGCATAGTTTATAGAGAGCACAAATGCACAATGATGGTAATCTTGGACTCTTGAATTGCGTTCACAAGTGTTGGTGTTATCTCCTCTCCTCTTTTAAGCTTCTCATGATCAATGAAAGTGTGGATTCCCCTGTCACTAAGAGCTTTGTAGAGATTACCAAAAAAACCAAGGCGGGTGTCTGAGCCTCTAAAGCTGAGGAACACATCGTTGGTGAATGCATCTGAACTTGATCGCAAAGCCATGAGAATACAGGTGTGTGAAAATTAATTCAGTAAAAAAATCTAATTGATTTTGAACTGTTTTTGCTTTAACCATTCGATATTATATCTAAATAGTCAAATTGGTTTAGAAATTAATTTAAAATCAGACTTGTTTTAAAAAACTGATTCTGAATTGAATTAGTTTTTAACTCGTATTAAACTAATCTTAAGAACCAATTCATTTTCAAATTAGTTTTTGAATTATTTTTTTCTAATAAAAATTAGTTTGGTTAATCGAACTAATTTTCTAGAAAATTAAATTAATTTTATAAAATAATACATTTATTTTCTCTTGAACTAATTCAAGAAAAAAAAATCAATCCAGTTTAAATTTGATTATAATCTAATCCGAACCAATTTTTTTTTAAACACTCTACATGAGAACCGAGAAGAAAGGCTACTATATATGATTATGGATGAAGCTTTATATATAATTTATGACCCTACATAAATAAAATAATGCAATTAAGTTTGATGATGCAAATAATAATAATTATAAAATGTTTTCTCAGTCTCTCAAATGAAGTCTTGTGTGTTTGGTTTAGCAAAATTAATTCTTGATTTAAAATTAATTTTAAATATATTTTCATATATTTAATTTCACATTAGAGAAAAAATCAGAATTGATGCTAAGTTGAAGTAATTTTAGGTAATTTATGCGTTAGATTCAAAAATTTATACTGAATTTTATTCATAACTTATTTTATAATAAAACATTCAAACATAAATCATATAATTTCAAAATTAAATTTAATCAAAATTAATTTTATTTAAAATCAATTTTTTCAATGTTTATTCAAACACGCATGAAGTGAAATGTATTCGCGTTTTGGATTCACCCCAATTTTGTAAGATTAATATACTAACAGTGGAAACAGCAACAGCTTATCTTCTTCAGTTTAATTTAATACTATATATAAAATATAAAAAACCCTCATTTTTTGACTTTTTGAAATAAACCAATGGATTTGTTAGTTTTATATTCACAAGTATATAGAAACCTTCCACGAAGATTTATAAAATATATATCTTCGATATTAGTTGCTCTTCTAAAATGCCTTATAAGATTATACATTATTTCAGTAAACTAGTAACAATTGAATAATACTATTGTATTTGCGTTAGCGTATCTTCTTCAGTCTAATATATAGTAAAGCACCGCCATTTTGACTTTTTGAAATTAAACCAAAAGATTTGTTGGTTTCATTCACCTACATTTAGAAACCTTCCACAGTATAAAGAAAGATTTCTGAATGTTGGTAAATATAGAAATCTTCCATGGAGATTAATTATAAAAAATCTATTTTATATTAGTTTTTCTTCTGACATGAATTGTAAAATTACATATTGTTTTGACAACTGCCGCACAAGAGTATAACTTCTTATTATTCTATTAACGGTTGAACTTGTATTCTTGAGCAAACTATTCAATCCTCCCACCATTTTGATATGAGAGTTAAAAAAAGTAAATCTAAATTATGCATAAATAATTAGGTTTTAATGTTACATGAACACTTAATAAATTAGATGATTTCTTAAAAGAATTCACATAACTTTATATGTTTTAATCATAACAATTATTTCATAATAAGATGTAACAGTTAATATTTT
This sequence comes from Glycine max, assembly GCF_000004515.6. Taxonomy (NCBI): domain Eukaryota; kingdom Viridiplantae; phylum Streptophyta; class Magnoliopsida; order Fabales; family Fabaceae; genus Glycine; species Glycine max. The sequence continues at coordinate 2,107,850 of NC_038256.2, read as the reverse complement.
TTTCCCTTAGACTCACATAAAGATCCTCTCACTATATACATCATTATATAGGAGCATATTCGGTGATTTAGATTTTTTTATACTCGTGTGAGAAAAATAGATATTGAATTATTAATTATTGACCATTAAAATATATCATAAATGGTCAAGAATAAAACAGCCAAGTGATGATCACTTTTGACATACAGACACCAAAAATAGTTAATAAGACCTAACTCAATTGATTAAATAAAGATACGTAAATTGTTATAAACCTCATGATATTTTCTTCAATTCTCACGGATAAAAAAAAAAACAGACACCAAGGATATAATAAATGCATTTGCACGGCAGATTCTTGTTAATGCAGGTGGTGCTCTAGAGTCAATAGTTTATGCATTCAACTATTTATGGAGTTTTCATCTGTTCTTTATAAGGAATGGGTTTCACCTGAACAGGTCCTGCCTGAAGATTTTATCAACGGTTAAACCTGTGATCTAAAAGAAGTTGGAGGCTTCTCCTGACATTGTCAATATTTTTTGAAACCTAATGCAAAGTTCTTTTGTCAAGCTCAAATTAAAAAAGACTGAGCTACCATAGAAGCCATTGTCTGGTATTCTCAACTACGTCTATGAAAGAAAATTAGTGACCACAAAATGTCAACAAAAGAAATTTAACTCCTCCTTTACAGTTCCAACATAAAAAAACATCTAGGAATTCCATCTAAGGCTAGAAATTAAAATGCCTTTTACATTAAAAAAATCAACTAAAAGGATAAAAATTTAAGGCAGTACTGAATAAGTATAAAACATGGATACTGAATAGACCGAAGCTGCTTAACATCGATATATTTCACATTCTGATAACTTACAATAGCTGCTCCTCCTTCAGGGAGTGCTTATAATACAAATGTCTACAAAAGTGGTATAAACCATTCAACACAGTGCAAGCTAAATGTCCTCTATAAAATATTATATAACCCACAAGTGACTAATATCATCACTTTGCCGAAACAAGATTGAAAAAAGAAAAGTAAAGAATAAGAATATCATCCAGAAGTGAACCTTGTTTGTGCTTTGCTTTTGAAGCTCCTCCCATACGAGGCACCACATGCTAAAGGCCTTGCGTTTCTATAGCATAGAGAACAGCCATGCAAATGAGACAGTCGCTTCATTGAGTATATATGCTTCATATTTAAACCTACTAGTTTTATTCTTTGATGCAAAAAGAGGAATTTGAAAGCTTTCTTCTCTTCATTTCCGGCTCTCCTAAATGCAACGAAACAAAATTATCTTCATCAGGGCCATTCCTAAGTTCAGCTAAACTTTTCAGCTCCATGTCTTCTTTCAGGTAGCTTTGACGTGCTGGAGACTTGCCCGCATAGCTTGGTATGAACTGGTGTTCTACATTTGGAGCTATTTCAATCTCACTTTTTATATGAAACTCACAGGGCCTTATTGATGGGTTGACTCTTTGAGAGGGTTCATCTTCAACTTGAGCAAGTGGGATATTCAAGCAAAAAGGCTCAAAGCTCTCTTCAAGCTTTTCTTTAATTGGCACAGTAGGAGAGGATTCTCCAACGGTAGAATCAATTCCAGCAGCAGAACCATTCCTTTGCTCTAGCACTGCAGCTACAAAAATGACAAGGAAAGAAGTCAGCTGTAAATGTTCAAACAAATAAATAACTCATAAAAGCTAGGATATTGTCACTCATGCTCCAGCTCCATTTCTAAAAACGGTTTGACAAAATGGATCCATGCCATAAAACCTCTATGATATGGCATCCACCAGAACGAAAGTAGCAAACTTGCATATTTCACTACATCTTTTCAATGACAGGGCTTGAGATTTTAAGGGGCTTAAGGGTCATTCGGCCATGTGGATGAAAATTATACAGCCTATATGGTTGAAAATAATATTCTTTTTGAGTATTGTAATGTGGAGATTACTAATTGTCTGGGGGTGTTCTCGGTCTTAACTCTTAAGGCTCTCCAAACTGTGGCCAAATGACCAGCAGGAGACAATGGGTGCACTCAAAATGTGACTTGGCGCAACTTTGGGAAGGAAGTCCTCAAGCAGTTCCAACCTCGATACACATAAGATTCATTGATAGCAATTTGGGATGAGGAATTTGAATCTTGGGTAAATTTCTTGAGTGCAAGAAAACAGAAAAGATGAAGGTTTGGAGAGCAAAGAACCAGCAGCTTGAATGTAAACAATGTGCAATTTTCCAGGCAGACGAAACATAGAAGTCTCACCCAAAAGCAGCAGTGAGAATTATCGAAACACACTCCCTGCATTACATAATAGCCCCTATTTTTGTGGATGCACAACTCAAGCATCACACAAGATTGTCTCACAGATAGAAGATGAAGAAGTACGGGACAAAAGCCATATTTTGATGTGATGTTGCCATAGGGGATGCATGTTCAAAATTTTAAACAAATTCATAACCATGCTTCAAAATATGTTAAATTTTATTAAACTTTAAATCTTAAGTGTAAAATGTTGCATGTTATAAAATTATTTAGATTTTATTAAACTTTACTCATTGAGTCGAGCCCTGACCCAGTGGCCCAGTGACTCAGTACCCCAACCGAGTCAATAACCGGTCCGAGTCTGATAACATTGGGGGAGAGTATTGTTAGGTAAGCCCAATGGTTCTGTTAATTGAAGGAGTCATAGCCAGTAATTGTTAGTTACAGTTTTAATAGAATGGAAACAATTGGCTATAAATAGATAGGGAAAGAAGACTAGTGACATTCAGTTCTAGTGTGAAGGGTTGGTTTGGGAGAGATCTCAGACTCTCGACATTCTCAGAGAATGAATCCATCATTGATTTTAAATGCAATAAGTTTACAGAATATTTTAATTCAAAACAATGGTGAATATAATCATACTTTCTCACTTTAGAGGAGCTATTTTCAGAAGAAAAAAAAAGTCTTAGGCAAACAGAATGTAGAGAAAAAAGGGAAGAAAGTCATACAGTCCAAAAACTCCAGAAAGCCACAGTACTGCTAGTTGGAAACTGGAAAGCATTTCAAGTACCAAATAAATAAACAATAAAAATTAAAGAACTCTCCTCTTCCAAAGTTTTTCTTTGCAATTACCGACATGCCCATTCCTCTGTATTGAATAAGACAGGAAACGACCATTCTCTCCATATCTAACATTGGAATTACTCGAATTTATGTTTTGGAAGTTTTGAACCTTCACAAAAGGATGCATGCTCTCTGCAATTGAACTTAAACAAGCCAACTATCTTCAGATGTAGCCAAAAGAGATTCCTCTTATCTCAAGTTATCAACATGAGCAGATACTACAAGATTAATCAGATACATATATCTATATTATCGCAAGAAGTGAAAAAAATAAGCATTCTTTCTATGTTTGAAATAGTAAGACCCTTGATGTTGCTTGTTCTTAGATTACTTAAAAAATAGTAACAATATTAATTATTGCAAATGATGTTGGAAAGTGAGCAACCCAGCTGCTTCTTACAAACACATTGAAATAACAATGCATAAAATATTGCCACATAAAGACCATTGAACAATAATTGAATTCAAAATTTAGTTGAAGAATACTCATGACCACGATGGGTAAAATGGACCAAGGATGATTCTCTAGGAATGCCATGATAGCAACAGATAATTCTGGTGAAACTACGGCACCCATGTTGATTTCTCAGGGAAAGTCATGGGGTCCTGTGAAAGTCATGGCAGCTGATTTATCTGGAAAAGCAGCAGGGTCAACTAATAATTCTAGTGAAGTTGAGGAGCCACACTAATAATTCTAGGAAAGCCATGAGGACAGGCTGATTTCTCTCATAGTGCACAATACCAAAGAGGTGTGATTTAAGTAGCAGAGATCATGGGACAAAAGAGATAAACCAAATATTGGCGAAAAAAATGAATAGAAGTGGCTGGAAAAGTTTAAAACACACTGAAAAAAAAATGCACAGCAAATGATAAGGCATCAGACACGGCACCCACCAAGACCAATTACTAGGAAAGTCTATTCTAGGAAATGTAGGACTTAGTTTTAATAATTACTGCAGTTTTCATAACCACCAGATTAGGATTTAGTTATAATAATAACTACAGTTTTAATAACTGTCATGTGACATTTCAGTAAGGAAAAGGTATGAATTTTCATTTGTATGATTGTATTGGTGTGGTGGTGTTAAGGGACAGTCATGTCACGTGTTTAGTGGTTTTTAGGACAGAGATAATCTCTGTACGGATTAAAATAAAGCTCATGAGGAGGCTTGGCAGTGGAGCAGTGGCCAAAAAATTATACTTATCATAATCCTAATGAGTTAGAGAATAAGAAAATATAGTAAACAATCCTAAGCAATGATGAGAAAATACGGAAATTAACCAATCATAGAGAAATGTTTGGAAGTCCCACATCACCTACCTCAATTCTCATGGTGCAGCTTATATATCTATTGGATAACTTCACTTCATGTCAATTGGTTTTAAGCTGAAATCTAACAAGAATAACCTAGGATATTCTAAAATATGATAAGATGTTTTCATATGTTCTAACAAACTCTATAAACTCCTTTGCTTGGTGCATGTGTCAAGGAGAAGAAAGGAGATATTTTCCAAGGATGTAGCCAAGGTTTAGATACAAAGAGTTGATATAATAGTTGTTGAGATCCCACATTGATTATAGACATGGAAAAAATAGAACTTATAAAGGCTTGTGAATCCCTCATGAGCTAGAGATAGGCTTAGCCCAAATTCAAGAGCAATCATCCTTGTGCATTTTTTTTGTAGAATTCCTGTAACTTTCCCATTTTTGGTAGTTAGTTGATAGTTGTAGTGCCTTATAGAATAGTTGGATACTTAGATCTAGGAGGATGTATAAATAGCATTGCGCAAGTCTATACTGGGTATTCAGAAATACAATCAACAATTCCCTCCATACCCACCTGATCCTACACTGGAGATAGCTGCTCACGAATTCCTGAGCTACATCAGTTAAGTACTAGTTTCCAAATTCTGTTATTGAGATCAGTTTAATTGGTCTTAAATAAAAGTTTGCAATGTTCTATGTTTCTATTTATGGTTTGCTACGCGTAATAAGCAAAGGCTGGAGAGGTGTTAGAGAATATATCATTAGCTATTGCTTAGTAGTAGTGTGATTGGGGCTTGTACTAGAAGTGCTACTGCTTGGCCTAATTAATACTAATAATATAAATAGGTAGCATTACGCTATTGTATCTTAAGTAACATCTTACTATCAAACTCAAAATACATTGCTAGCCTTTTCTCTTCTTCCTTTCCCTTGTCTAAACCCTAAAGTTTAAACAATTGTGAAACAATAAAACACTAAATACTGCAGCCTTTTAATAATGCCATTAATTGAGAGAATTGAATATTTGAATTATTAATAACTGAATGTTTGCAAACCTTGGAGTGCTTCATTTGTTGTAATGAGATCAAGTTCAAGGAGATCAAGAAGTCGGCCAAGATCAACTCCACTTGTCCAATTTTCTGGGGGTTGACCAACTTTTAGTTTCAAACGACCCCGATTAGCTGTCCCACCCCAGATAATACCAACAGGGCATGGCTTCTCCCCATTTTGTCCAGTCAAGAGAATGAGACTTCCACTGTCACCTTCAAGGTCAAATGTCTGCTGGTTCTCACCAACAACAAGAAAATCAGTGAGAAAACAAATCCCCTTCTCATCATTGTATTCTAGGGCATATGCCATTATAGTCCCTGTAGTCAAACCAGAACTTCTTCCAACTTTAACCACTTGTCTTCCAATGAGACTGTTGATTGGAGACTGCAAATCTATGATGTTTACATCACCGATCTCCCCTACACCTTTTACAGTTGTGATTACATTGTTCATATTGAAATCTTCTGCAAATGGGATGAATGCCCCATCAGCTCGCACAAATGTTTCTGCAAGATAACAAAATTGTAATGTGCATGCGTCATGGGTCAGGACCCAACAGAAAATTCTAAGCCAAAATCATAACCAACAAATTTGAAATAAGAAAACTATGAATTTGGCATGCCATTTTGGAAAGATTCTCAAACATACTCTTTTATCTCATTATAAGAACTTAAATCACTACTAAAGTGCAACATCTCCTAGTATCAGAGGAGCGTTAAAGAAATAAATTTAGCATATGATGTTGGGATGAAACGAAAATTCACTATAGGGTACGTTATCAAACATAAGCTAGACAATAGACTGGTGTAGTCATTACTGTAGAGGAAAACTATAGATTATTTAGCACAAACTTTTTCACATCAAGAGCTAAACAATACAAATACAAATACAATATCTCACTGAAATAATTAGCATAAAAACTCCATCATTATATTTGCATTCTGCTGCAGAAGATTTCACTTTTCAAGATAATTCTCTAAACAGAGATCTTTAACTCAACTGTAAAACCAACATTGTTAAAACCCTGGCCTAGCCTCTGGGTTCCAAATTGTGAATACTGGAGTGACCATTCCCTTGGGAAACTCACTATATTAGAGTATACTTACTCCATAAAGTGTTTTTACTTTGTGTATTTTGTTTTCTATTATCTGTGAGCTGTCAGTTAACTCAGTTTGTTATAGCTCTAACCATAGTCTGTAACAGATAGGGATAGTTTACGGTTAGACTTCAAGTCTCTCTCTCTCTATACATAGAGATGACTATATCCTTAGTAACTTGCCTTTTTCATTTTCTGATTAATGAGAAATCAGCGTTTCCCAAACTCTATTACACTAAGATCCAGCCTCCACAGTCAGGTACGTCTACTTTTGTATTTCTTATAAAATCAAAACATTTTCTAAAGAAATATCACTTTATGGAAAGAAACTTCGCTTGATTAACTTGTAGAAACTACCAACACAACACCTATTATTTTGCATTAAAGGCAAGTTAGACCCCAGATTTAAGATTAACAAATAGCTCCTGGCTGAGAACTTCTAGTTGTTGACTGAGAACTAGAACCACATTACCTGGGTTTGTTCCTGCAAAAATTCCATACCAAAGATCATCAGTAATAAATGATGTTGCTCTCTCAACTGCACCAAGGTACACACCGGGTCCAAGGCTGGGTGGTAATGGGTGAAACATCTTCTGGTTTGGATAGTCTAAATCAACAGCTACATGTCGATTTGTTAGAAAACCAACTTCTCTATTTCCTGATCGGCTTCTGACAATAGCACCCAAGGTTCCATATGTCTCTTGGCTAGCAACCTTCAAGGAGAAGAAATTATGAAGGAAAGATAGATTCCAGCATTAGATCAAGGTTCACATAATGAGGAGCAGAAATCAATACTTGGAAAAACTAAAAATGAAAACAAATCTAAACAAATAAGTATCTAAACAATTATAAAAGTACAAGAACAAATGAAAATGAGTTTCATATACTATCACTTGTTCATCTAGTAAAAGAATGAAGCTGTCTATCAACAGCATAGCACAACCATCAATGCCCAAAAGAGACACAGAATTATTTCTTTGAAACTATGACTCGACCATTGTAGCCACCATTTCAAATGAAGAAATGTATTTAAAGAAATGTATTTCTGCAATGGAAAACTATTATCTCAGTTAACTAAAAACAAGAAATTTGTAGCTTCATTTTAGGCCACTTGATAATCTACAGCTGCACGCAACCACAGAAAATATGGGAACAAGACAACAGCTAACTAAATTGATAAGGTAAAAAATGAAGGAAAAGTTCCATTTTGAATACAAAATGAAATCACCAATTCAGTAATCGCATCAATACTTTTAAGATCTGTTGGAAAAGCCTCCTTAATTGCTGGCAGTGACACCCCTTAGCCCACCTTAGTTGCAGCCTCTTTGGGGGTTGCCAGAAGTGCAACTTGGAGGGTGGTGGTTTAGTCCCACATCGACTAGATATGGTCAAATTAAGTATATAAGTGGAGGGCAATCATCACCTTACAGGCCAGTTTTGTAGGTTTGAGTTAGGCGCATAACCCACAATTCTAAGAAGCTCAATTTAAAAGTTACCAGCCACAAATACTTATCACTGCAACCCCTATCTTTCATCATTAATAATAACATGCCCCATATCTATCATATACCAATAACACTTTCTAAAGAATTTTCCATCAAAGACCAATGAATGGGTGGAAACGTTAAATATAATCTATAATACATATATAAACATAATTTATTGCCATAATTTGAACCAAGAGGAAATGTCAATTTTTTTAGTGAACTGGCAATTATAATAAGTAGTACACCATAGAACCCAATATATTCAGAATGTGTTGGTTTCCCACCAGATTACAAAACATTATCATCTAATCTATTTGGAAAGGAAGAAGTGCTGATATCAAATATATAACTGCATTCAAGTCCATAAAAATAAAAAGAAAACGATGGCCATGATGGTATATCTCTTCTCTAGTATCAAATTAAGAAACACTACTTTCCTTTCACTTACTTCCATTTAGTATACAGAAAATGTAACACACAAGATATTGATTCTTCAAACAAAGTAGAACTGTAGAAGTACCTGAGAGCCAGAGCCAACACATGAATCACTTCCCCTTAAGCCATCAGCAAGCTCCGTATATAATTGTTCTTTAGGAGTTTGTGCAGGTGCACCATAATAGGAGAACTCCACAACATCCACATCACACCAAACACCTCCCGGCCCCTGTTTGGAAATTAAGAGATGACTTCAGATCAGCATCTTTAATTAGAAATTATATCAAACTTAAGATCTTAAATAATAGTTCTATAGTTCCATTGTTGCTTTAAGATGGTACTTCTAGATAAAAATAGATTTTACAATAAGTTAGGTTATCACCATAAAGAAAATTGTATGTTTCCTGTTAATCCATAAAATATCTGTAATTAAATTACCAAAAAAACTAAACAGAAAAACAACACATTGTAGTTAGATATACTATATTCTATCAGCATTTGACATCTAAAACATGTGGAAAAATTTTACGTTAATGCAACTCAGATTTACATAAACTCAGAATAGTGTAAGTTAGGGGAGGAAATTATCCAATATAAAGATATGTGAAATTGTGCGATAAGCTTACTTTTTCATAATAGAAATTTCTTAATCATTTTCTCATAAGAGACCATTGTAGGCCAAAGAAAAATAAACAATATTCACTGTTCAGTGCCTTATCCGCATGTGGAGACCATTCTGCTTTTAGCCTTGATAAAACATCCATTGAGTGACCCAAAAATTTCTCAATAACCAGTACCTGTTTCTTATTTGTTAAATCAATTGTGCAAACTTTAAGAAAGTCAGCATTTAAAAAATTTCCCATATCTAACATTCTATATTGTGTTTTTTCTTTAGCCATCTATAAATCCAAATCATAGTGCCAACATATACCTATATGTAAATACTAAAAAAAAAGAACCAAAACAGAAACAACAAAAATAAATAATCAATAATTCAATTGAAAAGTGTGAGGAGATCCACTAAAGCCATGTAGAAACCTGCAACATAGCCAGAAGAACCAAAATTCCCCACCTCAAGGGCAGCAGGTAGGCACTGAATATGGTTGAGCCATTGCCTGTGAACTTTACGGGCAACGAAGACAAGAATAGCTGGAATATCAGTCAAAACACCTCCTCTAATTCGAAATCCAATTGCAGTGCCAAGACTGAATCTGCGTAAGATCTTGCTATGAAATGCCCTAATAGTCATCAGTTCAAGCAAGGTAGTAGCTTGCTGTCCTGTTGGCAATCGACCCAAAGTTTCAGGGAGCACACCCTTTTGAAGGTTCCCAAAATAGTTGGCTCTATCTTCTGCTGCATCGTTCCAGCGGCTCAATGTAGGCCAAGAAAAATAGGCAGCGTTGCTCTCAGAATGCTGAGCACCTCCTGCAAAAGGTTGCAAGGGTGAAGGACTGGAGGGGTTAGGATGACCATAGTAGCTCCTTTCAAGGTCCAGAGCCGACTCCTCTGATTGTGTTGATCCAGAATGATGAGCTCTTAAGTCCAATTGATTCTGATTCATCGGTCAATTCTCCTACATCACACTAAACTTAGCTTCAACAAACTTAAATAATTGAAGACCCAGATCCACTTAACCAAATCAAAACACCATTTCTTGTTATACTCAAACTCAAACTACAAAGATTTTTCAACAAAACTTCAACATAGGTGGAGAAAATTGTTCAGAGAGCATCTGAACAGGAAATGGTGTTTTGATTTACAGAAAGTAAACTTCATCTGCATAAAGTAAACCTAACAAGCCAAAGACTACTATTTCATGTACATAACATAAACAACACAGACTAGAATGCCCCCAGTACATCTGAACAGGAAGCTCCAAATTTTTTCACAAAATAATATCAAAATCAACAGACAGGCAAAGTACAAACTATAGGAAATAAAGATCATTACACAAGTTCTTCAGTTGCAAAGGCCAGCACATCTCCAGAAATTTATCATATGAAAACATAAAATATAAGCTATCAAGTATTATAATGGTACTCAAGAGTATACATTTGCATACAAAAATATCAACACCACTTTGGCACTAAATCAAAAAATTAGGATTACAATCCCCTTAAAGCCAAAGCTATAGCAAATCTTCAAGTGACAAATACAAAGTGAACCCATGAGAAGAAAAACAATAGAAAAATTAAAAGTCATCATGCAGTGTACAAAAGAGAATCCATAATCTTCACGTGCAATAACAACAGCTTAAAAATCCGAACCCCGTATCAAGCTAGATGCTTTTTATCAGAAGAGAGAAAGAGAAATTGAAGCAAACCAAACCCAGAAAGCCATTTCAAGAAATAGGTACCCCAAAATGGAACAATGGGCAAACAGTGTGTGCAAAAACAAACCCATCTTAGAAAAAGAAAAAGAGAGAAAACACAGTTTCTCAACTCAGGCACAATCAGTGTGAAAACAAAAAACGCAACCCATTCATTGAAAAGGGATGTGAAAAAAGAAAAAAATTTGCAGAACCAGTCAGAGAAAACTCACCGATCAGCAATGTTGGAGCAATGGAAATGGCCGCCTCGGAACAAAGAAGCTCGAAGGTTTTCATGCCCTAGTACATGTAAATTCTGCGCCAATCATCTATGAGATTAAGATTTCAGAAGAAAGGGTATCAAAGTTCAAAAGGGGTGCATTAGAATAGTAGTATTAGTGAGTATGATTCCCAAGCCTTGCCTCAAACTCGTTGTGATGTTATTGTTATTGTTGTTGTGTAGAGTGTACGAAGGAGTATTGAGAAGAGAGAGAGAGAGAGAGAGTAGTGATGATGATGAAAGAGCACTACTAGCTAAATAGCTATACTTGTGGATTGTCAAAAGGCATTAATATATCTGTATGGTGGTATGTAGTATCTACCATCTACTATATGTTACATGGCAATAATACAATAAACTAAGGTATAATTAATATTAATTCTTTTAGCCCTTTTCTGCTGTTTTTTTTTATTTATCATTTTTAATATATTATTATTAGTAGCTTTTTTGTTTCAGCTATGGGGGAGATCCTATTCCTGTCACAGCTTACAATTATGAGTGGGGGAAATTTTAATGGAGGAGACATGGGCACCCAGGCAATAAGGGAAAATAATAATATAACATTTCTTTGGATACAGATGATATGATATTTATCAATTTATTTATGTGGGTGGGGTTTAGGGGCCCATCCCTGTTTGCTCCCTAAAAGTTGCACACCCTTTCAATCTTAATCATTCATTTCCCATCTATCTAGCTATAAAATTCACACAAAAGAAAGAAAGAAAAAAAAAACGGACCAAGCTGTGGCTGCCCTTACATTTTTGTCCACTCCACATGCTTCTTTGGGTCATATAATCATATGATCATGCATTTTTTTCCATGACTTAATTTTGGTTTATTGTTTCTTTGGTTAGTTTTTTTTTTCATTTTCGTGTAATTGGAGTTATTATAATTGAAAACAAGTAAAATGATAACAAATTGATTGTCCCTATCAAACAACTACTTTTAATGTCCCAAAGAAGGAAAAATACTACAATACTGCAAGAATTTGTAGTTGATAACAACATTTTATACAATTTGCTCAAGCTCCCATTCATCTTGCGTTCTTGAGAACTAGTGCATATTTATTCTTGCATAATTTCCAAATTTAAACGATTCAAGGCCCTATAAAGTATACATGAATTGTCATCAAAAAAATGGTTACACAATTATATCCATTAATCTTCAATTGTATCCACCAATTTTCAAGATAAAAATACGTATTGTTCTTAGATAAACTTTTTCATAAGTATTTATGAAAGAAGAAAATAATAAAACAAAATGAATTTAGTTTCTTCATAGACTAAAGTCAATTTATTTACCTAATTCAATAGAAGTTCTTTAAAAAAAAGTTGCATAAGTTAATTTTTACTTATAAAGAATTTTAATATATTTTATCTTTTTTTATTTTATCTTATAAGTATTTATAAAGAAGTTTATCAACATGACAACACATGTTTAATATGTGATCCCATTATTTTATTTTATTTTTTAGAGGCTAAAATCAGAATAGTATTATTGAAAAAGAAGCATGAATACAAGGCGTACCCAAGCCAAATTATACAAGATTAGTATATTACAAGAATATGTGACCAAATTATTACATACATGTTTAGTTAAGAAAGCCTCAAATGAAATTTATTTCAATGTCTAAAACATAATTTTGGGATTTTAGAAGAGAAGAAAAATCAATTATAATGAATAAAAATATTTGCCTAGATTTTTGTTTTGGACTGGACTCGAGGTTCAATCTACCTAACAAGACATCTCGACTCAAATGGAGAACTAGTTTAATTCATTAAGTATTGATTGAAATACGCCATAATAAGTGGCGGACCTACAGCCATGTGAGGGTGTGCACTTGCATCCTCTCATTTTTTTAAAATTCATCAAATTTATAAATAAAATCTTATATTTTTATATTTTATGTCATCTATATTTATATAATTGAACTCACTAATTTTATTTTTTATAATTTACACCCACTGACTTAGGATCTTGGATCCGCCATTGGCCACAATCCATAATTATGAATGCTACAATGCATTTTAGGCATAAGGAACGTACCTTGACCTTGAATAAAGTCACAGTGTTCTGCTCCAAAATATACTAACATTGCTCCTTAGAGGCCTTAGTGACAATTTAAGGCACTAAATTCATTCTAGTAAAGCCTTACATAATATGAATGTATGTGCTAAGTTACTAAATCAACCTTACATGGCAAACATTCGGTCAAATTCATTTTATTAAAGCCCTAGTGACAAATGCATCTAATAAGTTATTAATTTGATCTTACATGATGATATTATGGTCCTAAATCATTTATTAAGGTCTTAAGTGATAAACATCAGTGAAAAAATATTAAATTAGTGTATGCAATAGTCATCTATATTTGAAATCATCTCATTCTTGATAGGTCAGCTTTGTATGGTTCGAATTCATTATTCTTTAACCTTCTATGAGTGAAGATTATGCTATGTTATGGTGAAAGACCACAGCAAAAAGTGAATTTGATTTTGACTATTCATTTGTTCAAGGTTGATTTAGAGTTACAAGTTAACTTAGCATTGATTTATCAAAATAACATAGTGTTGGCAACCTAGTTAATTCATAAGTCCAGTCCAAGAAAGTAACTCACCATTTCATTCAAACTACAAAATTGCATGGAAAAGGCAAAATATATCACAAAGAAAGTTTAATACATTAGGAAGAAAAGGTAAGAAGAAAAAGGCGTTAAACAAAAATTTGGTGTAGAGAATGAGTTGTTTGAGTTGATCCTTTCAACTCTACCATCTGACACACAAAAAAGTATTTGAAGCAATGTTAACATCGAAATAAAAGCTTATAATCGTTAGTTGGGCAACAACATTGTTGAAGGACTCAACAACAATGTCAAACTAATCCCCCATCATCTAGTGCTTGTTTGGGTAAACTTTTCTAAAAGCATTTCTAGGAAAAAAAAAAGAAAAAAAAATGAAATGAACTTTCCATTAGCTCTCAATTATTACAACCATTTTGATTTAGTTGGTTGCAATAACTCCATGTTAGACAAAAAATTATCAAGTTGCAGAAAATGTTATAATCAAGTTGCAGAAAATGTTATAATAGAACTTGGACCTTGAACTTTCTCACTAGAACAGGACTGTTGTGATTAAACTTTGGCCTACAGCGACAGAGGCACTAAGAAGACCTTCACAAATATTTTGCTACACATACATATCTTTTTTTATTGCCTTCCTCCACCTTTTTCTACACAACCATGGCAAAAAAATAAAATAAAAAATGGATAAAGATAAATGGAATGGAGGATTAAAAAAAGTGAAACAAAACACCAAAAAATAAGAGAACGATGATGGAGATGACCGTTAAAAATTGTAAAGGAATTGAAGGAAATCAAAAGTTTGAAAAAGGAAAAAAAAAAAAAACAGGTGAAACGGTTTTATTTATAAGCATTTTTTATAGTGGTAAAAATTACTCTTCCACTTCAAAACTAAGGGTAAAAAAAAATATAACATTTTAACCAAAACTCTAATTTTTCATGATAACTACATGAAACCTTGTGACATTTGTCATAGTTATTGTGAGGCTAAAAAATTGGCATCCTATCAAAAAACGTCATATGTCCCATTAAATGGTATATTACAACCCAAACAAAGATGAATTGATATGTCTAAGACTTCACCTTCGAATAAGCAAAAACCACAAAATCTATGCAAACACTTGACATTCTCACATAAGTACCTAGCACGTCAAACCTTGGGAAACAGTTATAAACCAAGCTCAATGCTCAATTAGCCCAACAAGGAACCTTGACCTAAAGAGAGAACTAGTCCAATTCATCAAATATTGACCAAAGTGAATGCCACAACCCATTAACATGAATGCTAAAATACATTTAGGCACATGAAAGTGTATCTCGACCTAAAGTAAAGTTATAATGTTCTACTCCAAAAATAGACTAACATTGCTTCTTGAAGGCCTTATCTCATACCAAGAAATCCAGCCCATCTTAGACCCCAATAAATACAACCAACATCAATAATAGTGTCAAGTATGCATTTATTACACATTGTCACTCTACTAAAAGTATTATTAACTTAAGTATTGGAATGACTTTTGTAGATACTTCATCCTTTCTATAACTTTTAAACAATAATAAAGGAAGAAGTAACATAAGTTAAAGTCAAGTTAGAATTCGATTAAAGTCAATCTTATCAGCCTAAACATAACAATTTTCATCCATTGTACTTACTTTTGGAGTGAAATTCGATCTTCATAGGTAGGTTTTGTTCTACTAGACAAGCAAAAAAATGTAGAGTGTGTGTTTGAACTCATGCCTACAATGTATGCAAAATCACTAAAGATGAAACAAATATTATAAAAATACGCTTTATAACTTCTATTTCATCGTTCAATGTAGAACCAAACATACACTATTAATATCTCTATAAATGAACAATACAAGCATGTCATGGAACTTCCAAAAAGGACAAACTAGTAAATAAATATGAATTACTGGAAATTATTTTGGTGGACTTTAAAGTATAAAAACATTTGTTTCAAGTATGATTTTTGAAATGGTAACAGGGAAGAAATTAAAAGATGAAATAGCAGGTCCTGCCGGAACAACTGTTATTAGTAGAAAACCTTTTGGGACACAGAAATAGAATTTGATTGAGACATGCAAAGTAAAATTACTTGCCAGTTGATGCTACAATTGCTTGGATGTTTTGGGAAATTACGCCCAACTTGGAAAAAATGATATTTAGTTGTTCAAGTAAATAACTTGATTTGTATAATTTTAGGATGAGTCGGGTGTGATTAAACACATAACTTAATCTGATAAAAAATTTACTAGTTGAATTTGTATAATTTTATTGTCAAACTCAGTTCAAATGAATCCATTCTTATAAGAATTAAGTCAATATAATATGAACATTTAAAAAATATTTTTATTTTGTAAAATTAGAAATTTTTAGAATAATATTTTTTTTTTTGCTTAGAGCTTCGCAAATATATAATAATAAAATACTTAGAGATCAGATTGTGATGATAATATTTTAGTAATAAAATGAATGATTTTAATGTGAATATAATATTTTATTTTAGATAGAAATAAATTATTATATTAGCATAAGAAAAGCATAAACAAAACAAGACAAAAATAAAATAAAATAAAATAAAATCCTGGTTAAAAATTAGCAAAAAATTGTGGTATTCTATATTCAATAATTTATATATAATTAAAAAATAATAATTACATGGCACCTGTTGGGTCACGGTTTAAAATACAAAATCCATTGTCCGTACTAATTGAATTAATTTGGATTGGATCGAATTTAACTTAGAACTTTTAAAAAATCTAAATAAGACTAATTGAATTAGTTTGCATCGACTTGAATTTGCGGCCTACTCGTCCCTATGAACACTCCCAGCTAAAATCAACAATTATAACAATTTGTAATTATGGTTTATTAAATTTAGATACTATATAAAATTATAAATTAAAAAAAAACATGCTTGAAATTTTAATTAAGTATTAAAAATTGTTTTGCGGGTATAAACAACTTACAAAAAAATTATTTGAAACTTTCTAGTTTCAGAAATTACAAATTTTAATTTAATTAATAAAAATCATCTCAATTATGAATATCTCATTATTTAATATCAATTAAAAAGATTTGATAATGATTATTATTTTTAAATAATTTAAAAGAGTAATTATTTTAAAAAATATTTTTATTTGATATAAAAAATGAACATGTTCTATATAACAAAATAAACACAAAAACACATGACTTTATCTAATGGGTGTGACCCTAATTGAATTGATACGAGATGTTTAAAACTTTGATAGAGTTTTGACGTATTGTTGTAGTGGTCTTTCTTTCCTGTAGATTGATGGTGAAGGTTGGGTAAGGTACATATAAAAACACTTCAATAGTTTAATGCTTAATTCAATAAGAATTTTTAATAAATGTAATAAATGTATACTTCACATTCTGATAATGGTCTATTTATAAGAATATTTTGAAATGGATTGAGATGAATAATGTAGGACTCAAAATCCCTTCTAGAAAGGTTTTACCAGTACAAAAGAAAATATACTTTTCAATCTGCTCCTAGTTAATATGTGCTTCCATATTCTAAATTGTATTGAATTTGCTTTTTTTTTTTAAAAAAAAAAAATGTATTGAATTCATTTTGTAATTGAATCTTGTTATGGACTTTGATCCATTTACTCTGAGAGACCTTTAAAACGGTATCTATATATTATAAGCTGAATAGTTATACACTCTTAACAAAAAAAAAATGATGTTATAATAAATGATAGTTATATATAAAATTATTTTACATTATTAATTATTAATGTATAAAATATTAATTCATATATTATTTACTAGGGTGAAATGACTTTAAAGGATTGTACTTATATGCTTGTCTAATCCGAACCACAAATCCTCTTACAAGTTAAATAATTTAGTTAAATTTTATGAAATATTTCTAAGCATCCAAAAGAAATTTAACTGTACAGAAAGAAACATGAGGCAGAAATACTTGTTTCGATTATATTAGCCAATCAAGGAACCTGTATATGAGGGTTGAGGAACAACCACAAATCTCTAATATTCGTGCTCAAGCCTCAATGTCATTTAATTTAGTTTTAAGAAATGAAGCAAAATCCTACAAACATTATAAAATTGAAAATAAACGATAACACACGGTCACAAAATAAAGCTTACGCAATAGTACAAGCTTGAGATCTTGCAAGAATTTTTTTTCCAGAAAACAAACAACAACCATTTGTCTCTATCTTGCTTCCTCTTTCTCCCCGTCCAATCACCCATTATCCTACATTATCTTCACTATTATTAGTCACATCATGGTTTTCAATTTTCAATCATCAAATCATGATATCTTTCAACTCATATTAAAATTATTAACACAAAGACTAAAAAGGATCTTATTATATTTATCCACACACCAATATAATCACCTCTACACTCTACTATATTGGTGCGTTTGCATTATCATTTTTTCAAGAAACCAAGGCCAAATAACACATAGAAGATGTGTCTAGAGAGTGTGAGGGAGGCATTTGGACAAAGAAGAGAGTCTAATTAATATAATAAAAGACACTGATCTTCAGCTAGGGGACCAAGACAAAGATGGAATAAAACCCTTGTGCCAGCAAAATAAGATATTCTAGGATATGCCTTTAATTTTTAGCATTTGCCATGTATATTTCAAGGCTTCTACATGTTTATGCACTTGTCTTTATCAACCTCGATATTATTTAAAACAGATTTTGTCAATGAAAAAGAAGAAAAACTAATAAATGTAATTTTCTTCCCTCCAACTACTTCTTGCTGAAAGAAAAACTTCAAGAAAGCAATAATTGGAGAAGGGGTACCCCATGTAGGTGGGGCCCACCACAAATTAAGTCTCTTAGACGCAAGTTAATATGGTCAGCGCACTCTCGTCCAACTATCGAAAGGGCAATGCAATGCTACTACCCAATCCTTTCCTTTTCTCATTAAAAAAATGTTATATGAGTGTTATATTATTATGAGTTTAATGTTTATATGTATAAAATAATTTTATATTATTTAATTATAAATTATGATTTGAATTATTTTAAGATAATTATTTTAAAATTTATTATATTTATTATATATGATGAGTTGTAATTGAATGATTGTGTATAATTTTTTTTATAACTTTTTTTATATTATTTAAAATTATAAAAAAAGAGAAGAAAAGAGAAAAATATAAATATGATATAATTTATTATGTGATAAAAAGAAAGAGATAAAGAAAAATAAGAAATGTTAAATGAGTAATTAAAATGGTGGGGTATTTATTTGTAAATCATTATTCTTTTCAGATATATTGCAGTGTTTGGTGAGAATAGAAAAGCAGAATTTGTTTTTATTTTCGTAGGCCACATTCCTTGCTTGCCCCCATCCCCTTTTATCTATTGATAATTGATAATAAATTAAAAGGAAATTAGAGAAAAAATATTTATCAATCTGAACTTTGATTAGTTCGTACATTGGCACCATAAACTTTGCAATCTTCAATTACCTTCTCAAGGATATTTGGAGGGCCTTTTAATAATGATAAAAATACATTTTTTTAGAAAAAAGTATTTAAACATATTTTTTATGATATAAAATCAACTATTAAATCTATATAATTAAATTAAGTTATTTTTTAGTCAAGTATCATTTTTTATCTTAAATTTTTAGTTGAAGGTTATTTAGAAATCTAAAATATAATTTTTTTAAAACTCAGTATATTTTTGTAAAAATATTTTTAATACAGTACCAAATTTTAAAATAATAATGCACACACGTTGCTAATTTTCCTGTGACTCCAAGAAAGTGCAGTTAATCTAGACAGAGGCCTAGTCACTTGCGTCTAAAGCCGAATCTAATCATTTTATGTAGTTTTTAAATTACCGTTCATTAAATTACTCATATATATAATACGACTTCTATGAGAATTTTTACCTGAAAACATAAAAACAAGTAATAACATCAATAAATTATGATCGATTGAGATTAAATATTTAAATTAAAATATAATATAACCATTAAATCTCAAAAAAATTCATCAAACAAATCAGATAATAAAATATCTCAATTATTATTAATCTATCACCATCAATTATCATTGTCATTGTTGTCATGATCATTGTTGTCATCACCACCTATGGTAACAATGACGGTGATGACGATCATGACAACATAAGTAGTGTCAGTTGATCACAATGAGAGTGACAACAACGACAATCATGATGGTGATTGTGATAATAGTCATGATGATGACATTGACGACGACAAAGATCATGATAATAGAGGTAATGATGTTTGACGACGGTGATGGTTGCAATTGATGATGATGATGATGATAGCGATGATGATGATGGTAGCTATTGATGATGATGATGACCGTGGCGATAATTATGATGATGACTGCAACGATGCTCATGACAATAACAATAACAATCATGACAATGAGAAGACTGTCCTAATATTTAAATTTTTCTCTTGTTTAAATCGTAAAATTTTATAACATGACTATATAATAACATCTTTTCTCTATATCTCTTTCCACTATATCAACCATCTCATTTTTCAATTTTCTCTTCTCTTCTATTGCTATCTCCCTATTATTTGTACAAAAAATTGTATAATTTTATCGCACATATATAATAATATCTCGTATGACTGCTATTAATAATGATAAAAAAGAAGCATTCTCAATAATAATAATAAAACATTTAATTTGATAATATAAATTTTCATATGAATCTCCTAAAAGTTTTCATAACTTTCCCCGTTTCTGTACTTCCTTTCACTTTTATCATTTTCTATTAGACCCTAACAATCAGGGGCTACACGAGATCCAACATGCTAACTGGTTGATCTCAAAGCCCAACACCAAATGTATGTGATCTTTCTTATCCATTTAAAACAATATACTTCCTCTCTTCTTATCTATATAGATAAGACTTAATTACCTAATTTATCAAGATTAAAGAAAGTGATTAATTTAGTTAATAATTATAAATTTACCTAATTATTCATTTATAACTTTTTTCAAAACTATCATCATCATTAATATTTCTTTCTCTCTTTTAATGGCTTATTAATATATTTTCTCTCTTCTTGTAACATAGGATATTTTTAGTTTACAAATAATTTATGCGAGGAACATTATGATTATGTCTTATAAAAAAGAACAAACAACCATTTGGAATGTGGATCTTATAAATAGGAACAAAGGAAATAGTATATTGTATGTAATGTAGGATATGTCTAGCTGCAAATAATTCAACCAGTTTTAACAAAGGAATCAATGAAGCTAAATCACAGAAAAAAAATTCCAACATTAAAAGTATAGATAGTAGACACAAGCACACACCTATGCCAGTTTATTTTGAAAATATGTTTTTCAACAAAGCACTATTGTTTCTGCAGTTATTCAACAAAACAGTTCACTTAGAAGATACAGAAAATTCCTCATAAATCTCTTACAATTATACAAACATGCTATAAACCACCTATGCAGAAAACCTTTCTCTGTCATGAGGAGCAGAATAATCAATATTTGGCCCTACAGGAACGATCCCAAATGGATTGATAGAAGGATGACTTCCATAGTAATGCAACTTTATATGTTCCATGTTCACTGTGCTACTAATGCCAGGAATTTGGAAAATGTCTTTCGTGTAATTGAAAAGATTCGGGTATTCGCGTAGCAGCTTCTTGTTGCACTTGAAGTGAACAGCATAAACCTACAATTATAGCAAAGATCAATTACTCAACAGTCACAACATTGAAATGGATATATTGCAAAATGAGTCCCAAAATAGGAAAGCTAAAGATAATGATTTATGCTATAATTGTATATACAAGTATTAGGGCAATTACTCGTCAGAAGGCAAATTAAAAATAAGACCACCAATCATGCAATGAGAGAATTGCCCTAATACTTGTATATTCCTCCAACACCATCAAAATGTAGAGAGTACAAAAGCAAAGAGAAGGAGAAGGAAAAACTTAGTGAAGGTAATGATTTATCATTGTGGCATCTTAAAGTTTAAAATGAGAATAAAATAGAAATTTGAGAAGTTTACATATTTGCACCAGCCATAGCCAATATAAAACAATGAATGAGATGATTTATTTTTTAAATTTATTTTCATTGGTCTCATTAAGAGTAAAATACTACACCAAAAACATAACAAGGAAAGCTGACTATTCTGAACTATGGAAAATATTAGAGATTATCATTTGTTAGAACTTAGAAGTACAACTTCGTAAAATTCCAAGATAGAAAAATGAGTCTTCAATTTTAAGATAGAAATGGAATTTGACAGGAAAAACTCCATATTTTTACAAGAAAGATAGTCTTAAAATTAAGGGAGACTCCAGCTCTGTACTCACTAACTTAGGCTACCTGTGATTTGATTATTATTGAGTTCTAAAAGGAGGCTCTTACTCAATGTGATGCTTCTTTGACTTGATGGTTGTTGGAAACGTGTCGTAGGGTTGCTACAGAAAGATTGCTGAACAAATGTTGGACCAAATGTTTAGGGAAAACTATATTTTGTTATTGCTTGATATTAGGAATTTGTTAGATGTCTTAGGAAATACTTTATTGGTTATTAGAAATCTGTTGGATATGACTTGTGATTAGAAAGTTATTTCCCTTTTTTCTGACATGTTCCAACTCTATAAAAAGGGAGCAATGCAGTGAATTAACATAATTCTTCTGATTCAAAGTTTATTTATTTTCTCTGTTTAGTTCATGTTGTACCAACAAATTGGCATCAAAGCTCTCTTATGAAGGGTCCTGTGAGTTGAAAACACAGGACTCACCATACATAGCACTAGCCCCACCTGTTCTTGATGATGAGAACTATCCTATTTGGGCAGCCAGAGCCTATAATAGAGGCATACCTAGAGGCAAATGATCTCTGGGAAGCTGTAGAGGAGAACTATGATGTTCTTCCTTTGCCGGATAATCCAACATTGGCTCAGATTAGAAACTGGAAGGAAAGAAAAGCTAGAAATTCAAAGGCAAAAGCTTCTTTATTTTCTGCTATCTCACAAGAAAATTCACTAGAAATCAGCATTGGGAATTTGGCACTTCCTCAAGGATGAATGTGAAGGAAAAGAAAAGATAAAGAGCCTGGAAGTGTGGAATCTGGTTACAGGATTTGAGATACAAAAAATGAATAAGTCAAACAATCAAGATTCAAGAGTATGCCAATAAACTTCTCAACATTGCAAATAAGTAAGATTGCATGGCTTTGAATTTTCTGATTCTAAAATGGTTAAGAAAATACGTATTGCTGTTCTTGAGAGATTTCAAGCCACAATCCATTCTTTAGAAAATACTAAAGATCTGTCTAATATTACCTTAATATAACTATTAAGTGCATTAAAAAGGCACAAGAAAAAAGGAGAATGGTGAGAAAAGAACAATCTAAAGAGGGTGCTCTCCAAGCTCAGATAAAAGATTCAGGAGGAAGAACAACAATGAGAAGAAGAGTGACAAGGCTGACAACAACAACAAAAATAGGGATTGGATTTATCCATCATGTCCATACTACAAAAAGAGCAATCACCCACAAAGAAAGTGTTGGTTGAGGCCTAATGTTGAGTGCATGGTAAGCTTTGGATGCATAGAGCATGTAATAGCTCTAGTGATTCATGACTGATTTACAGTGGCAGCACAAACCACATGACCAAAGCTATTTAAAGAGCTTGATAAAACTATCATTTCCAAAGTCAAAATTGGACATGGTGAATTTATTCAAATCAAGGTCAAAGTAAATCAAGCTGTAGAAATCTTAACAAGTTTGAAATATATTTCTGATGCTTTATAAGTGCTTGACATTGACCAAAACCTGCTTAGTGTTGGAAAGTTGATTGAAAAAGGTTTCACGGTCATATTTGAAAACATGGTAATGGTGCTTAATTAAAGATGCAAATGGTAGAGATATATTCAAAGTGCAAATGAGGGCAAAAAGCTTTGCTCTAATTCTAATGGAGGAAGAACAAAGAGCATTCTAAGCACTGTGAGCAAAGCAGAATTATGGCACAAAAGGCTAGGGCATTTCCATCATGTTGGGATTTTTATATGCAGAAACATAATTTGGTGAAAGGTGTGTCGTTGCTCGAAGACAAGCTAGCTGATTGCATGACTTGTCAATAAGGAAAACAAGTTAAATCTGTATATATTTAAACCAAGTTTCTACCAAAAGCTAAATTTACAGCCTTAAGAAACAAGTTAGGCTTCTGCTACTACTAAGGCAAGAAGAACAGTGTTGGTAACATGCATCAGAGTTGCTACGAAAAGATTGCTGAATAATTGGTTGTTGGATCAAATCTTTAGGAAATATTTTATTTTTTTATTGGTTGATATTAGGAATCTGTTAGATATCTTGAGGAAATACTTTATTTGTTATTAGGAATCTGTCAGACATGCCTTGCAATTAGTAAGATATTTTCTTTTTTCCTGAAATGTTTCAGCTCTATAAAAAGTGATCATTGCAGTGAATAAACATAATTCCATTATTCAATTTCTTTTCTCTACTTTGTTTCTCTGTCTTTGTTCTTGTGTTGACCAACAAAGGTTTGCATAATACGAGTAACAAGAAAGTACATAAGATATTCCCAAATGTCAACAGTAAATGCCCTATAATAAACACACACACTTTACCTCATCAAATCTAATAAGAGTGACAAACAAACGAATGTCTGCTTCAGTTAGTGTATTGCCACATATATAGCGTTGCTTGCTTAGTATATCCTCACATTTGTCCAAAGCCCCGTACAATTGTCTTGCAGCCTGGAAAAAGGAAGGGCCAAGTAAACAGTTGCAATCATCTGAGTACAGCAGTTTTTAAACAAATGTAACATTTAAGTACCAGCTGTTGCTAGAAAGGGTTAAAAATAGCTACTAACCTCATTGTATGGTTCTTGCTTCTTTGCAAACCCACATTTATAAACACCATTATTTATACTATCGTATATCCACTCGTTGGTATCATCAATTTGGGCTTTTAAATCAGTGGGATACAAGTCCAAGGTGGGGTTTTCTGCAATATTATTGAATTCAGTATTAAACATGCGGATTATCTCTGAGCTCTCGTTGTTAACAATTGTCTTGAGTTTCTTATCCCACAGAACCTGTGCAGATCAAAAGTCATCAGTTGACAATAAACATCTTCCCAGCAAAGCAAATAAAAAAAAAAACAAGAAAGAAGACAGTGTATCTTCATACCGGAACAGTGTACTTTCCGGCATAGTTTTCACTTGCAATTTCATAAAGTTCCCTAATAGTCTTTGCTCCATTGAACCTATCAGGTTCAGCTCCAGGCACCTCGGTTTCCGATTCAGGAAAAATCCATCCCTTATATTCATCTGATTCTCTAGTTCTCTCAAAGATGGGTTTGACAGCCTGTTCATTAAACACGCGGCATATGAAATTGGGCGATGAACTAAGCAACTATTCTACTTGAAAAATATTCAGCATGAAGGCTACTAACTAACCGAGAAACTGATGGCTTTGTCAAGTCCTTTGATATTCAAGTAAGCAAGGCACCTGGAAGCCCAAGGACAAGCATATGATACATAGAGATGATACCTCCCTGATTCCGGTGGAAACAGCGAATTCGGGTCCCTCGAAATCCAATTTCTGAATGTTGAAGCAGATCTCACAAAGGCACCAGTGTCTGATATCTCATCCAATGAAAATCGAGCCATTCCAACTATATGCTAAGCAGAATATATTTTACAAACCAATCACAGACAGCACCAAATCTTCAAAAAGTAAAGAATGGAGCAAAACAATACTTAGTTCAACATGAAATTGGTTTTTGTTCATGTATCATGCTACATACACATACTTAATGGATTCAGAATTCACAAGATAAGCATATACCATGGTAACAATTATCATCTATTGTGCAATGAATAAATTTCCTAAATCGTATGTAAGAAAATTCTTGTCTCGACAAAATAAAGTACATGAACAAAAAGTAGAAGCTTTTCATGAAAACTACCGATTTTAACATGCAGGAATTCCCATCAAGCCTATTGCATACCTAAAACAAGAGAGGAAAATAGAGGTTTGTTGAAGAAAAATACCTTGTACTGGTAGTAGTTGTAGCAAAAGTCAGAGGGAGGAAAAGTGCTTTTGGGGCGTAGCAATGGTAGTCTCAGACACAACATGATTTCGGTAAGTTTTATAATCGCTGTTTTAAAAGTGATTTGAGTGAAAACTAGATTTAATGTCGAACGTCAGGTTTGAAGTTTGCGAATTGTAAAAATATGAATGTAAAAAAAGTTCTACTAAAGATCAAATAGGTTTTCGACTAAGATTATTCAAATAAGTTAAGTTGATGCGATATTTGAATTGAAATTCACAAAAATATCCAAACATGATTTTAAACTCATTTTTCTCACAAAAATATCTTTGAATCTTTTCACCAAAACTTTCAAAAACTCCAAGAGTTTGTTTGGATGAGAAAATTTTAAATTTTGAGAAATTTTAAATTTTAAGAATTTCAGGTATTTTAATTGAAATTTTTTTATTTTTAAAATTGTGTTTGGATAAAAAAAATTAAAAAATTATGAGGGTGAAATAAAATGAATGCAAAAAGAATAAAAGATATGGTTGGTGTATTTCCAATGAGAAGAATGTTGATACAATATGGAGAGTCGCACGGGAACCGAAATACCGCAGCGTATACTATCACACCTGATCATACATCATTCAGTCAACGGGACAAGGCATGGTCAGACACTCCGCGCTGGCGAGCACGTCACCTCATGTTCTCTTAGGGGAACATGAGGTATAGTACTATGTGTTCCCCTATCTCCACACCCAATTGATGCTTCGTGAGGTCAGACTTTTCTTATCATTGGCCATGAGGGAAGAGTTACGAATTTGATAACGGAATTTTAAAAATTTTCAGGTGAACTAGAGGTTGAAGGTTATAAAGGAAATATGCGAACATTTTGGAAGGTTCTTGAATTTCAATTTCTCACCTTTTAGAAGAAAATTGAAATTTCACATTTTTAGTTGTTTAAAATTTCAAAAATTTAAATTCTTCATAAAAAAACATCCAAACAATGAATTTTAGATTAAAAAAATTTAAATTTTCTGATAAATTATTTTCCTCAGTTAAAGTTCTCTATCCAAACACATTTTAAATGTGTTTTTAATTCTCTCACTTTTAACGTCATACATTTTATTCTTCACTTTTAACAAATTTATGATTTTAGTCTTTAATTTTTTAATTGAGATATTTTGTCTCTCACTTTTAAAAAATATGTGATTTTAATTCTTGTGATCAATTTCAAACGTTAATCTATGTTATTTGTAAATGTTAACCGATAACTATTTGCTTATTATAAACATGAAAAATGTTTTTTTTTTAAATTATTTAATTATTAACAAGCTTAACTTATTTAAAAAAATTAAAAAAATATACAATCAACAAGTTTGAAATTAATCAAAGAGATTAAAATTATAAATTTTTTAAAAGGTGAAAATAAAATGTCTGAACTAAAAAATAAGAATAGTAAAATTATAGATTTTTAAAAATAAAATATAAAATATCTCATTTAAAAAATAAAATACTAAAATCATAAATCTAATAAAATTGAAGGATAAAAATTATATTTTAACTTTTTTTTAAAACTTTGGTCCAAGGCAACGTCAACGTTGAAGGCCGGACATAAGAACAATATTGTACAGTTCAATCAATGGGCTACGACTATGCGACTTTCTTTTTTCTTAATCGTAATATCTTTTTTACACCGTTTCTAACAAAATAATTTTTAAGACATATTTAATATTTTTGGAAATTTAATATTAAAAATTTATATTCTTTTAAATATTTTAAATCTAACATATATTAAACAATATTTTAAAAATTTAATTTTAAAAGAATGTTTAATACAATTAAAAGTTATATTTGTAGAACTGATATAGAAGAAAGAATGATATAGATAGGGGAAAAAAGTAGTGAAAAGTAATTTCTTTGCACGGCTGATTTTCGAAGGAAACCCACAACTGGGCTTACTGAACGGCCCAAATTTATAGGAAAGTTGCTATTCTTACTTCAGGTTTCATTATTTTCACCCCTAGCTTTATGTTATTTTCATAACGCCCAAAATACCCTTTTGGCCGAAACACAATTCTGTTGTTTATTGATCAAAACGGAAACACGTTCCCATTACAAATGAGGGGTGTGGATCATAAATATGCAATGAAAAATTGATATTGTTGTATATTAATGACAATGAATTTTAGCTTATGCATAAGTTATAAAATAAGAGAAACTATGTGAAAGAGATTTTATAAATTAACTTATGCATAACTAAATTTTAGTTTAAAGAAAAATAAATTTTATTTTTTATTTTTATTTTCTTCTCTTAGCAGTGTTTTTTTTTTTTTTTGAAAAAGTTTATCCAATTTATGATTCTTCAAGTGTCCTCTTAAGTGGTTGGAATAAAAACACAATAAAGCACAATTTTTTTTCCCGGTCGATTGAGTTTATACACAAATCTCGATATTAATCTCAAGACTGTTTATTTCATACTTTAACAGTCAATATCTCTTCTACTAAGGGGAGGCTTATATTATAGTATGTTTTATAAGGTATAAAAAGGATAAGGAAATCTGAGCCTGAGCCTATCGGACCAACTCTTGAAGGAATTTCATTTCTGAAAATCAATCAGCAGCAGAATGCTATGTTGGTTGGGAGATTTGAGGAGGAGAAAGTGAGAGAAGCAATTTGGGACTGTGGAAGCGATAAAAGTCCGGGCCCGAATGGTCTAAACTTCAAGTTCATTAAGAAGTTTTGGAAAATCATCAAGCCTGACATCCTCCGTTTCCTTGATGAGTTTTATGTGAATGGTATCTTTCCAAAGGGTGGTAATGCTTCATTCATAGCTTTAATACCTAAGGTGCCTGATCCACAACAACTGTCGGAATACAGACCTATTTCGTTAATAGGATGTATTTACAAGATTATTAGTAAGATCTTAGCTAGAAGATTAAAGAAGGTGATGCCATCCATTATTGACGAAAGACAATATGCTTTTATTGAAGGTAGACACTTATTACATGGTGTCCTTGTAGCAAATGGGGTGGTGGAGGAAGCTAAGAGAAAGAAAAAGTCATGCATGGTGTTCAAGGTAGATTACGAAAAGACTTATGACTCCGTGTCATGGCAGTTTTTAATCTACATGATGAGAAGGATGGATTTCAACCCTAGATGGATTATGTGGATTGAAGGATGTCTAGCTTCTGCATCTATCTCCATTCTTGTAAATGGGAGCCCAACCAAAGATTTTTCTCCTAATAGAGGCCTAAGGCAAGGAGACCCCCTTACGTCTTTCCTATTCAATATTGTAGCAGAAGGCCTAAATGGACTGATGAGGGAAGCCATTGAGAGAAAAATCTACACAAGTTTTTCAGTGGGGAGAGATAAGGTGGATGTTAATATCCTACAGTACGCGGATGATACCATTTTCTTTGGAGAGGCGACAATGGAGAACATTAAAGCAATCAAGATCATATTGAGGACTTTTGAAATGGTGTCAGGGCTAAAAATTAATTTTTCCAAAAGTAGCTTTGGATCTATTGGCATGCCTGATGTGTGGAAGCAATCTGCAGCTGATTACTTAAATTGTAGCTTATTGGCCACCCCTTTTGTTTATCTGGGGATTCCGATAGGGGCAAACCCAAGGAAAAGTAAGATGTGGGATCTAATTATCCACAAGTGTGAGAGGAGACTAGCAAAATGGAAACAAAGACATATCTCATTGGGGGGGGAGAGTCACTCTTATTCAGTCAATACTAACCTCTATTCCAATCTATTTTTTTATCATTTTTCAGGATCCCTAGAAGGGTGACATATAGGCTGGTCAGCATACAACGAAGGTTTCTTTGGGGTGCCGGAGATGACCAACATAAGATCGCTTGGGTCAAGTGGGACAACTTATGTCTACCAAAGAACAAAGGAGGCCTGGGAATAATGGACATCACAAAATTCAATCTTGCGTTACTTGCTAAATGGAAGTGGAACTTATTCCACCACTATGAAGAGTTATGGGCAAAGATTCTGGATTCAAAGTATGGAGGTTGGAGTGGTCTTGATGCAGCAACGATCGATAATAACGCCTCACTATGGTGGGCAGATATCAAATTAGCCCTTCATAATCCCCAACATGAGATGGTGTTAAAGGGAGGGCTAACATGGAAGGTGGGGAATGGAGCCAAAATCAAGTTTTGGGAGGATGATTGGAGCTTTGGAGATACAACGCTTCTGGCAAAATACCCCAGATTGTACCTAATTTCAGACCAACATCATAACTATATTCAGGAGATGGGTCAGCAAATGGACAAAGGGTGGGAGTGGAACTTTAAATTGAGAAGACACTTGTTTGACAAAGAGCTTGAAATGACAGATTGTTTCCTTAATGATGTTGTTGGCAGCTGCATTCAGATTCACAAAAAAGATGAGTGGATCTAGAAAACAGAGCCTACTGGACAATATTCGGTAAGAAGCGCCTATAATATGCTCAAAGGAGTGGATGCTGAGGAGGATAATGTGTGGGTGTTTGAGGAGTTATGGAAGATTCGAGTCCCAACTAAAATCACTATTTTTGCATGGAGGTTATTAAAGGAAAGACTACAAACAAAGACAAATTTGAGGAGGAGAAGGGTGGCAATTAATGACACATTATGCCCATTCTGTGGGAATTCTGAGGAGAATGAAGCGCATGTATTTTTGACATGTGATAGAATACTTTCATTATGGTGGGAATCTATGACATGGTCAACATTCATGGAGCTTTTCCGCAGAAACCGTGGCAGCACTTTTCCCAGCACGCGTTCTATTTGCCTAGTAGAATTCGTGTTAACCGGTGGAGAAGTTGGTGGTTGGCCCTCACATGGACAGTGTGGCAGCACCGGAATAGAATCATCTTCTCAAATGAAACTTTTGATGGTAACAAGTTAATGGAGGATGCTATTTTTACTCTATGGACATGGCTGAAGAACTTTGAGAAGGACTTTGCCTTCACCTACAACTATTGGTCGTCTAACATAACATCAGGATTTGTCTTTTCAGGGGGGTAGAAACCATAGGCAGTGGGTGGTGTAGGTCTTTGTAATACCTAGCTTTGGTTCCTTGCGAGACTGATCTCAGTTTGAGCTTGGAACCATGTTGCTGGTAAGTCAATCTAATTACATGTATTGTTTTGTACCTCTGGTACTCACAATATATATAAATATAATTTATCTTTACTGATAAAAAAAAAGGATAAGGAAATGGAAAGGAACAAAAGTGCATTGCTGGATCAAATTTATGCACTTAATATCCCATAACATAACCAAACAGTTTAGCCTAAGAGGATAGAGAAGTAAAAATTTTAGAGCTGGCTCGATTTCAATTTTTAATCTTCTTTTTTTTTTTTGTTATTCTATACTTTATCAACTTTTTAATTAGGTTTTTGAACTTTTACTTAATTAATTCTATATTCAACTCTCAATTAATTTAATTGTTATGTTTAACACACTCTATAAACACGGTCCACTTTCTACATACCTCTAGTCATGTGTTTGTGGTTAATTTTATTAAAGACAAATAGAGTCTAGGGAATCAATTATTTGAAAAATTAAGAACCTAATTAAAAATTTGGTAAAAATAGTAAAATTTGTGAACCAATTTAAACTATTTTTTTTTTATGAATTACAAAGATTAATATCTTAATTTTAGTTCTTTGCTTATTCTTAAATATTTATATAGAAAGTAATTTTTTTTACAGAAGGTTTTCTTTTTTCTTTTGTCTCCATTGATTATTTCTTACATAAAATTGTAAAAATAAAGTAAAATAAGTAAGAGATGACTATTTTTAAATTTTTGAAAATAAAAAAATAAAACCAAAACACGTTCTATTAGACCCGACATATCCTTAATACTCAAGAACACTATCAATCTCGTATTAAAAAGAAGGTAGGATTTTTTTTTCTTACTTGAGTGAGTAAGGTAGGAAAATCCTAACAAATATTTGTCAAAACTGGTGTGTGTGTGTGTTAGCATATAAACAAACCATATATGTATATATATATATATATATATATATATATATATATATATATATATGTGGTTGGCATGTAAACAAACCATAATAATCCAGCTTCTAAGTTCTTTCGCATTGGAAGACTTCTGAAAGTCAAGTTCAGCGTGAGAGACTAACAATTTTTTCTTAAAAACGTGTTTACTAGAAGACCTTGACCCAATGTAGCTCTTCTTTAATTTCCACTGCTAACTAGTATATTATTATTATTATATATGTATTTTATTTATCAAACTCATATTTTCTTTTAGCATACACTATGTCGTTGCAAAAAACAACTCATGCACAGATCACAACGACAAAAAGTTAATTTTTGGTTACCAAATTGACATGCATATTGGCAAAACCACACAACAAATTTACATAGTTACTACAAACTCACCTTAATTAATTGTTCATACAATAGATAGTTACAGCATGCTTGGTGGTGGTAGCAGAAGCAGCACAAGACTAATTGGACAATCATCATATTCATGTCCACCAAGAATGGTTACAATTTCATCAGAGGCTGCTTCTTCTTTCTCTTTTGCATCGCCTCTTAAAAGATACGATGTTTTTATCAGTTTTAGAGGCGAGGACACGCGCAATAACTTCACAAGCCATCTTTATGCTGCCTTTCAGTTGAACAAAATCCAAGCCTTCATAGACAACAGGCTTCACAAGGGGGATGAGATCTCTCCCTCGATTTTCAAAGCCATCAAACACTGCAACCTTTCTGTGGTTGTTCTCTCCAAACACTATGCTTCCTCCACGTGGTGCTTGCGTGAACTCGCGGAAATACTTGATCACAAGAAACGTGGTGGACACATTGTTATACCTGTGTTCTATAAGATCGACCCTTCTCATGTAAGGAAGCAGACCGGCACTTATGGGAAAGCATTCGAAAAATATGAAAGAGATGTTAAACACAACATGGCCATGCTGCAGAAATGGAAAGCTGCTCTCACTGAAGTTGCCAATTTAGTTGGGTGGGAATTCAAGAATCATAGGTATAATCTTTTTTACTTTTGGAAATCCCCCTCCTGTTTTCTTACTTGAAAGATGAGTGATTAGGTTTATATATTGAGAGTCTACTTACTATGATACTAATAAAAGTCTAAGGATTTTTTGTATAGTTGTTTTCTAGGCCAATAATTGAATCAGTTTAGGCAAACTGAGATAGAATGAGTTTTTCAATATTTGTACCAGAAGTTTTCGAAGGTACCATAGAATTTTTCATATCATATATATATAGGCCAAATCAACATCATGTGAAGGTGTGTTACATTTTTCATATCATACATAGGCTAAATCAACATCACGAGAAGATGTGTTAGATTCCTTTGCTTCTAATACTGTAAATCACTAGTCTATTTATTTCAAGGTAATTATGTGATCAGATTTTACTTGTGAAGTTGTGATGCATATTTCACCTTAATATTTTTTTTATGCATGTTAGGACGGAAAATGAACTCATTGAGGGAATTGTCAAAGATGTTATGGAAAAGCTGAATCGTATATATCCCACTGAAGTAAAAGAAACACTTGTTGGAATTGATCAAAATATTGCTCCTATAGAATCACTATTGAGAATCGGGTCAAAAGAAGTTCGCATAATTGGAATTTGGGGCATGGGTGGAGTAGGAAAGACAACCATTGCCAATGCTTTATTTACCAAATTATCATCTCAATATGAAGGTAGTTGCTTCTTGGCAAATGTAAGGGAAGAATATGAAAATCAAGGACTTGGTTATTTACGAAATAAACTTTTTTCTGAGGTACTGGAGGATGATGTGAATCTCCATATTAGCACCCCCAAAGTAAGATCCACTTTTGTTATGAGGAGGCTTAGACAAAAAAAGGTTTT
Source organism: Glycine max (assembly GCF_000004515.6). Lineage (NCBI taxonomy): Eukaryota > Viridiplantae > Streptophyta > Magnoliopsida > Fabales > Fabaceae > Glycine > Glycine max. The sequence goes on along the minus strand of NC_038256.2, from coordinate 2,074,341 downwards.
GATAGTTCTTGACGATGTCGATGATTCAAAGAAACTAGAATATCTTGCTGCACAACATGATTGTTTGGGATCTGGTAGTATAGTCATTGTCACCACCAGAGACAAGCATGTCATTAGCAAAGGGGTGGATGAAACATATGAGGTCAAGGGATTGTCCCTTCACCATGCTGTTAGGCTTTTTAGTTTAAATGCCTTCGGGAAAACCTATCCTGAAAAGGGCTTTGAAATGCTATCAAAACAGGTGGTTGATCATGCAAATGGCAATCCATTGGCTTTAAAAGTTTTAGGTTCACTTCTCCATTCCAGAAATGAGCAGCAATGGGCCAATGCTTTGAGAAAACTCACGAAGGTTCCTAATGCAGAGATTCAGAATGTCTTAAGATGGAGTTATGATGGACTGGATTATGAACAAAAAAATATGTTCCTGGACATTGCGTGCTTTTTCCGAGGAGAGAATATAGAAAATGTTATAAGGCTACTAGAAATTTGTGGTTTCTATCCATATATTGGTATAAAAATCCTTCAAGAAAAAAGTCTTGTAACTTTTTCTGATGACGGTAAAGTGTGTATGCATGACTTGATACAAGAAATGGGCTGGGAAATTGTTCACCGGGAATCTATCAAAGATCCTGGAAGGCGTAGCCGATTGTGGGATCCAAAAGAAGTCTATGATGTATTGAAAAATAACAGGGTAAGAAAGATATACTGAATTCCCTTTTTAAACACATGCTGGAAAGCTGGTTAGTGTGGTACTTTTTATCATCTAACATTGTAGTTTTTGTTTGTCAGGGAACTGATGCAGTTGAAGGCATAATCTTAGATGTGTCTCAAATAAGTGACTTGCCCTTGAGCTATGAGACCTTCTCAAGGATGATCAATATAAGATTTCTCAAATTCTATATGGGGAGGGGTAGGACATGCAATTTGCTCCTTCCTTCAGGTCTCAAATCATTGCCTAATAAATTAATGTACCTACAATGGGATGGATACCCTTCCAAGTCTTTGCCATCTACTTTTTGTACTGACAACCTTGTTGTGCTTTCCATGATGGAAAGCCATGTTGAAAAACTTTGGGATGGAATCAAGGTAATGTCTTTTATTTTACAGCAAGTCTTGTATGTTTGTGCTATTAAAGCCTTTGTTTTTTCATTCTTTGTTGCTGCAGAGTTTTGCAAGTTTGAAAGAGATCAACCTCCGTGCCAGCAAAAAGTTAACTAATCTCCCAGATTTATCTCTGGCACCAAATCTTGAAACTATAGATGTTTCTCATTGCACAAGTCTGCTTCATGTTCCCTTATCCATTCAATATGTCAAGAAGCTTCTTCTGTTTAACTTGGAATCCTGCAAGAATCTTAAGAGTCTTCCAATAAACATTCACTTGTCTTCTCTTGAAATGTTCATTCTCAGACGCTGTTCAAGTCTTGACGAGTTTTCAGTGACTTCACAGAACATGACAAACCTAGACTTGAGAGAAACAGCAATAAAAGATTTCCCAGAATATCTTTGGGAGCATCTGAACAAGCTTGTTTACTTGAATCTGGAATCCTGCAGCATGCTCAAGAGTCTTACAAGCAAAATTCACTTAAAATCTCTTCAAAAACTCAGTCTGAGAGATTGTTCAAGTCTTGAGGAGTTTTCTGTGACTTCGGAGAACATGGGATGCTTGAATTTGAGAGGGACATCAATAAAAGAATTGCCAACATCACTTTGGCGCAATAACAAGCTTTTTACTTTGGTTCTTCATTCCTGTAAAAAACTTGTGAATTTTCCTGACAGACCAAAACTTGAGGATCTGCCTCTCATTTTCAATGGGGTATCCTCCTCTGAAAGTCCAAATACGGATGAACCATGGACTTTGTCATCCTTAGCAGATTTATCTCTAAAAGGAAGCAGTATTGAGAATTTACCTGTAAGCATCAAAGATCTTCCTAGTCTTAAAAAGCTTACCTTGACTGAGTGCAAGAAACTTCGGTCTTTACCAAGCCTTCCTCCATCCTTGGAAGACTTGTCCTTAGATGAAAGTGATATTGAGTGTTTATCTTTAAGTATCAAGGATCTTTCTCACTTGAAAATACTTACCCTAACCAACTACAAGAAGCTTATGTCTCCACAAGACCTTCCATCATCTTCAAAAGCTTCATTACTAAATGAAAGTAAAGTTGATTCCCATCTTGTGAGCATGAAAGGTCTTTCTCATCTACAGAAGTTTCCTCTGGTTAAGTGGAAAAGGTTTCATTCTCTACCAGAGCTTCCACCATTCTTGGAAGAATTGTCACTAAGTGAAAGCAATATTGAGTGCATACCTAAAAGCATAAAAAATCTTTCTCATCTGAGAAAACTAGCCATAAAAAAGTGCACAGGGCTTCGATATTTACCAGAGCTTCCACCATATTTGAAAGATTTGTTTGTACGTGGATGCGATATTGAAAGCTTGCCAATAAGCATCAAAGATCTTGTTCATTTGCGAAAGATCACCTTAATTGAGTGCAAGAAGCTCCAGGTTCTACCAGAGCTCCCACCATGCCTGCAATCATTTTGTGCAGCTGACTGCAGATCACTTGAGATTGTTCGAAGTTCAAAGACTGTCTTAATAGAAGATAGATATGCATACTATTACAATTGCATAAGCTTGGATCAAAATTCACGCAACAATATCATTGCAGATGCACCCTTTGAGGCAGCTTATACTTCTTTGCAACAAGGAACACCTCTTGGTCCTCTCATTTCTATTTGTTTGCCGGGAACTGAAATCCCAGACTGGTTCAGCTACCAATCAACAAATTCTTCACTGGACATGGAAATTCCTCAACAGTGGTTCAAAGATTCAAAGTTCTTAGGTTTTGCCCTGTGCCTTGTAATTGGTGGCTTCCTGCAAAACAGTTATGAAGGGTATGATCCAGATGTCAAGTGTTATCACTTTGTGAAGTCTGCCTTTAACTCTGACCCCAGTGTTCCCTTTCTTGGCCATTGCACAACTGTAATGCAGGTGCCACAAGGTTTTAATTCAGACCATATGTTTATATGCTACTATCCCACTTTTAATGCCTCCATTCTACAAGATTTCAAGGATTTAGGCATGTACTATGATGCCAACAGCTTAAGGCTCCGAGTCATCTTTAAATTTAAGGGTCCATATCAACGGTTGGACATTGTAAAGAAGTGCGGGGTCAGACCTCTGTTGATTGCTAATACTGAAAGGTTTCACATAGAAAGTGAACTACAACCTGAATAGAAGGGGGCATGAATTGAAACCGAGATTTTGATGAAATATATTATAGCCGTAAGAAGAAAAAGAACCATGAAGTATAACAACAGTTGACACAAGTGATAGTGACTTATATTCCTTAACCAAGTGGTCCAGGTTTCGAATCCTAGTTGACATTGGAATATGAAATAAATTGTGTTGGTAGGAGAATATCCACATTGTGTGCACTCAAGGTCCTTGACGAAGATTAGTCACTGCTTCCAGCAGGAGCTACTTTGTACCAATATCATTGTTAGCAAAAAAAAAAAAAGAGAACCATGAGTACAACCTGAAGCAAAGGAAAAGATTTGAATCCAATGGTTGCTGAGTAAGAGAGTACATCCTTGAAACCATAGGTATGTCACTCTAAAATCTGCTTCCAACCTTACTTTTCATGCATCCATTAGTACTGTGAAGTTTCCATTTGATAGCATAGCAACTCCTGATCATGTTGAGGGAAGAGAAAAATAGAAGTACCACTTGAAACTTTTTCCAATAGTTATCATCATTCAAAATGTCTCGAATGAAATGAGAGATGATGGCCTGATAAAATAAAATAAAAAGATTTTTTTTTTATCCATTTCTAACTAGTTAATGAATGCTTTTGTTGTGTTTTGCTTTTTATGTACTATTTTTTTGTTTTGGTATACTAATGAATGTTTTGTTTAGTTTAGTTTTAAAAAATAATTAATTTTTTTTTAAAAAAAAGTTCGTAAGAAACTGTACATTAAGTAATTGCTTTCTTTAAATTAAACTGAACAAAAATACATTAATTTTAGAGCATTTTATATGTCAAATGTAACACTTTGAATGAACGGAAATTTTTCAGGACAACTTTGAGGATTCTAGTGATGAGCCGGTAACCTGGTCTGAGGGTGTGTAGATAAAGAGGAGGGACCTTAAAAATTGCTGAACCCGCGGTCATTGTTTGTAGCACACAGATTGAAATTGTGAGATTCAAACTTAGGACCTAATAATTGATTCAAGCAACGTTAACCATTACGCCTACTTAGTTAATGACTGGACAGAGTCTTTTGTTATTTAAACAAATTTCATTTGAGTCCAGGTCTAATAACGTTAATTGGATATATACTTTATTATTAAATAAAATTTCATTTGAGTCTCAGTTTAGTGAAATCCACGTGAAATCACCTAACAATAGAGTTTCTCTTCAAGTGACGATAGTTCCAGTGTCTTGAAGAGTAATAATGCGCAATATCAAATGAAGAAATTAATAATTTATAAAAAAAATGAAGAAATTAATAATAACATGCTCTGTTTCTTCACTGACTAATAAAAAGTATCAGATACTCATTGCAATTACACAAAAACTGTGCAGTGATCTCTAATAAATACTGTACTGTTAGTTATAAATATAGTAATACATGAATATCATTAGATAACACTAGTTTTGCTTTACAAAGTTTTCAGTATATCTTAGCTCTCTTTTAGTAGTAGACTTCAACCCAGTATTTAACAAGCATACTATAAAATTGCACCACTACAAGAACAAGAGCCTGCCGATGTCTTCTGGACTGCAATCTGAATGGAATCTCAAGACAAAATTGGTGGAAGTCGGCATTCACGGTAATTCCGAGCATCGGATACAAGCATAATTCAAAAGCTTGGAGACAAGGCTATCTGGTTCAGGGATGAGAGAAAATGTCACGCTGTTCCAGAAATGAAATGTCAACGAATTGTGCAGGATATTTTCAAGCAGCACATCTTGTTGAGCTTTCTCAGTCTCTGTCGTCGGTGCAATGAAGTATCTGTTTGCAGTTTAATTCAGGTAAGGTACACAAGCACAAAATGAAGTATCTGTTTGCAGTTTAATTCAGGTAAGGTACACAAGCACAAAAAAGAGAGGCAGTGTCACTCTCCAAGTTAGACTCGAGCAATAAAGCCAACCAGTGAAAAATGCCAACACATGTATTTCTAATAAAACCTACGTCATAAATGTATTCCCGATTAATTGAGACAAATGTAAATTTACCTTGTTATGTTCTGAGAACTAACAGGGAAGAAGATATAAGAGGGTTCTACTTTCAACTCCAAGTGCTTAACAGATTTATTCTCATCTCCTAAATATTTTCGAGCAACCCTCGTCAACAGATCAGCACCATTCCCTCTCAAACTGGTATCATCATATGTCATGTAGAACTCTTCCAAACACTCCTTTACGAACAAACTGGCATATAACAGATAGTCAATCTCAAAGAAAGTCTCACACAGTGCAGAACAAATTAATTGAATTTGCACCTATGTATCACTATATCATTCAAATTGATTATGAAAAGGCACGGCATCATACATTTCAACCAGAATGTCCATAATTTAATCTTCAACTTCAATCAAATCTATTGATAAAATTATCCTCTCTTTTTTTGTCCATTTCCATTGGGGTCCTAACATTTTGGTTTCCAAGCTTATGCACTGGAGGAGACAAATGCTGTTGGAATCCCAAACAAAAAAGAAGGACAAGCCTCCCAATAAATGGGACATCGACAAAGTGTGCATCTCCATATGGCAGTTATGGTGACAACAGCAAAATTGAACAACATAAAAATGTGCACATTATGCTTACTCATGCATAAGTCATAACAAAACAGTCACGTTCTCAAGAAATACTCTAATGGAATATAAAACCAACTTAAACACAATGGATAGTATGGAAAGCATACCCAACTACAAGAACCAAGTCTTATCCCATTAAGTGGGTTTGACAACAAGATGAACCTATCACCATTGAGGTTTCATAAAAAGAGATGCAAGAGAATAAACGGAAAAAACAACTATTTTTTTATGACAAGAAAACCTAGTCAGTCCATCGCAGAACAGAATTTGGACATTCAAGACCCCCATTTTAATAAGTTCCTTGAAAACCATGTTTCCGATATGAAATCATAATGGAAAGATAGAAAGCAAGCTAACAATACCTGTGTCTTGGAAAAGACATTACAGCACCATTCAAAGCACTTCCAGCACCATGACCCTCCATACCAACAGAATTATTAAGAAAAGAAATCGGCTTCAACACGATGATATCTGAATCTAGATAGATCCCACCATACCTGACAAAACAGAAGAAAATGTCATTGCAACAATTTTGATCCTCGGACTTTTTCACACAAAAAAAAATCAGAAACAGTCAGCTCACAACTTACTCCAATAGATAAACAGCAAAATAAAGTAAGTACTAAATACTATCACCATGTTCAATACACATCACCAAATTACTATACTAATACACCTAAGCAATCACCACCAACTACACAAAACAACCAAGAAAACTTACTTGTACAGAGCAGCAAGGCGGATAAGCTCACTGTAATGAGTAGAATAGAAATTTGTCTTCTTCCATTCAAACCACACAGAAGCAAAAATGTGAGCAGGCATATCCTTCAGAAGCTCATCAAGATTTGGCATAGCAACAGCAACTTTGTACCTGATAAAAGCAATTCCTTGATTCCCAGCAATCGTAATTCAAAACAACACGGTAACTTGAGCAATAAGAAAGCAAAATCTGGACCAAGAGAGGCGACAATTACCCATCCTTAACAAAGCTGTCCTTGAAGAAATCAAGTTCCACCGTCTCGGAGAACACAACAACACAAGCATCGGGGTGATGAAAGAGCAAACTCTCGAGACCACGCTGATGCCGAACAGTGTACATCCAAGGTGGCGAATTCCACACCATAAACACTCTAGTAACACATTTCCCCAGCCTGAAAAACTCATCCATGAAATCACTGAACGACAATCGCAGCCGCGGCAATCCAGGGTAGTAGCCCCAAGTATCCCCATCCGCATACACATGATTCTTCACAGACACACCCCTAGCAGCACCAACAACATCAACATCTTTCTCAATGCTCGATTCACCACCATTGCTACCAGAATTTACAACATGATTCTTCACAGACACACCTCTATCAGCACCAATAACATCAACATCTTTCTGAATGCTCGATTCACCACCATTGCTACCAGAATTTACAACTTCTTTAATAATCTCATTATTATTATTATCATCATCATTGTTGTTGTGGTTATGATTCAAAGTTCTGCGTTCTATGCCAACTTTGGTGAGAGTGTTGACATTGACATTAAGAGGAGCCTTCTTCTTGATACCAGGGAATGGAACTTTCTTGAACTCATGGATCCACCACTTCTGGACAATTCTGTCCCCCCTGGTGAGTCCGGTGGTGGCGGCGCCGGCGTCGGGATCTTGAAGCAAGGGGTTGTTGAGAGGGTTAAGCACGTCGAAGTTGGATCTGAACATTCTATCCTTTCTTAAAAACACACTCTTCTTGTCGAACCAGTCGCTCCATCCTTCTCTTAAGGGAGAGGTTTTGAGCAGCAGCGCGTCGTCGATTGTGGCCACACGCGCCGCCATGGAACGGACGGTGAAGTCCACGGGAACGTCGTCGGAGGCGAATGCGGTTTTGGAACGGTCATCATTATCGGAGAAGGATTGGAAGGGGAAATTATTGTTGTTGTCGGAGTGACGGTGGTGGAAGGAGCGGCGGAGGGAGGCGGAGAGGGGATCGAAGAAGAGGTGGTAGGGGGGAGGGTTGAGGCGGAGGGAGGGGGGATCTAGGGTTTCGTCGATGAAGTCGAGCTCGTCGATGGGGTCGTCGGAGGAGGCGATGGAGATGTCGGCGGAGGTGGAGTGGGAAACGAGGGAGGGACGGGGGAGGTGGTGGGAGTGGGGGTGGGAGCGGGAGAGGCGGGAGTAGAGGAGGGAGACGGAGAAGAGGAGGAGCACGGCGGAGATCACGGCGCAGAGGTAGGCGCCGTAAGGGGAGCGCCGCCGTGAACGAAGCATTTGACTAAACTCTGAATGAAATCTATGTATCTATCATTTATGTTTGACTCTTTTGTCTTCAATTCGTGTCGTTTCGTCACTGTGACAGGATTTGAATGCTGCAGAGAAGAAAATGCTGTCTGTAATAAACAGAGGGAAGAGGAAAAACAATGAAATAACGTTTACTTGGAGTTTTGAAGAATTTTTACATTGTTTTAGAGTAAAAAAAATAATGATGAGAATTCAATTAAAAATAATAATTTAAGGACTTGTTTAATAATTTAAACTTCAAATAAAATACCAAACTTAGCTTTCCTAAACTTTTTAATATATAAAAAATTTAAATAAAATACACTCTGTACTACTAAGAATTTTTTCTAAAGAATAAATTGTATAGAATACAACAAACTTACCGTGGGGTCTTTCTAATTGGTTGGATGAAAATTCAAAATTCCAACTACAGAAAATCCACTTTCCAATCCGCTGAGCTTTATTTGTCGCAAGTAATGTATGTTTTTACTTGAGTTTTACAAAAGAAATATCTTTGAATTATTTTTTTTAATGTAAAATAAATCCACAATTATAATTAAAATATGATTTTTTAAAAATGAAATAAAATCCCCAACATGCTCATCACATGTACCTTTTAATTTGTTTTATTCTTGCGCTTGTCTTTCACGTAGTTTCGAGATATTACAGAATAAAATCAGCTCTGAAGAAGAGGAACATGAATTTCATCTATGACCATGTTTCTAAGATAGATCACTTTGCCACTCATTGAAAATAAAGTGGTATTGGACTTCAACAAAAGCTATCATCGAATAAAAAGAAAAATAATAGTCAAAAAAGAAAATTACAACAAAGGAAAAAGGAATTCTATTAGTTTACTCATCTAGATATTATACTGAATACACACTGACCAAAACAAAACGTGCTAATTTGAGAGAGGGAAGGGGGCATTTTCTCCACTACTAGTAAATCACAGGCGTTTAAGATCAAACAGCAACCACCAAATGGGCAAAAGCACTGAAGAAGCCAACATAAATATGAAATTCAGCAGCAACGTTAAATCCTGGTTTGAACCGCCAGAAAAGTGTCATATATAACCGACGCTAAATCCTGGTTTTTTTTTATTTTTTTTTGTGGTGAACACTTCATGATAGCTATATGCCTTTGTGCATTGCATTTGCATGAAATAAAAAGACTAACAGCTTTCAAGAACCATCTACCTTTCTTCTCGTTAGGTGAAAGGGTAGAAGTTTGAAAACAGCAGACTGCCAAGAAAAATGTATGCCATAGAGTATGCCCATATCACGTATCCCCATCTAAAGTATTTTGCAGGATTCGCCATTATATATGAAGCAAACCAATAAAGATTCGCCATTATATATGAAGCAAACCAATAAAGAGGAGGGCTGGCAGACAAGAAACGAGTTGACACCTGTTAAATGTCATTTACCAAAAGTTTGCATTAGCAAAAACTTTCAGCCATTCTTAAGCAACAAAACGGATATGATAGAAATTGATTAAAAGGTGCAATAGGTAAACAGTAAAGTGGGATAGCAGAAAATGAAGGGTGCATCTATACTTTTCTTGTGGCCAAATACTATGTCAATTTTCATTACCCCATTTTTCACCATGCACACCCTCGGTGACCAAGTTTAGAACATTTAAGCAATATTCAGGGCAGGTCTTAAAACATGATTAGAAAAAGTTGAAGTTCACACATGATAAATAGAAGCAGAAAGAAAGCAAGACAGTTGACACTACCTGTACACGCATGACAAAAAAAGCAGTGCATACCATGAATCCCAAGTGTAGCACGAATGGGAGAACAGAAGCAGACAAGTATCCCGGCCAAATTGCTGCTGGCTCAGATTCCATGGGAACATTAGCAATGTCTCCCTTGCTCACATTCTTGCTCCTCCTAAGATTGGAGTGTTCTGGAGCAGGAGTGAGTAGTGTTATGGTTGCAATGACAAGATATAAAGCTTTATTGTATAATCTGAAGTCGCATGCTTATATGCTGTATACTATAAAGAACAATGAATGAAGGAATTAAGCATAGTATGTAACTCTGTACATATATCACCAACTAGGAATGACCAGACAAACAACAAAATGGTTGAACCACAAATGTGAAAGAATGAAAATAGCAGTACCACATAAAACCATCAAAGTGGATGATTTAATTATTATACCCAAGTCAGTGAATTATTTACCTCACAAAGCAATGTACTTCCAACTAATGCAAAGTAAAACACAGTTATCTGTTTGAGAATCATACCTTCTAATCAAACAGAGGATTTTTCCACACTTCCCGCTTCTTTGGACCTTGAGAGTTCATCTGATAAAAACACAACTCCACGGCTCTCTTCTTCCATAGGAGTTAAAAAACCCAGAGAGAAAAAGTTCTGAGGCCTTGACTTAGCATAATGGACAACTCTGAGCGAAGTGCCAGAGACAGTATTGGAGATGCAAGTAGAAAGTTTAGCAACTGTTTCAGCTGAAAATATCTCAAGAAACCTACACCCCTGGACAATCAGAAATTAACAACCTCCACTGGAAAATCTGACTATTTAAATTTTAAACATCCAAGTTCCAACTTTATAGACTACAGAGAAAATACATCATAATAGGTTGCATAGACTAGGGTATAATAATTCAGCCAACAGCATAGCATTAGCAAAATAAATCAACAAAACTGTTGAAACTTAAAAATGAAAATACCAATAATGACTTTGGATGTAATTGTGAAGTAACGGTATTCTTGCCTTGCACCAGGGCCTTATTTCATCAGGGGAACGCTCAACACACATATTGTAATAGCCATAAGTCTGGAAAGCTACAAATGGAGCAAAAATAAATGCAGTACGTAAAGCTCCAACAATAACAATCTGCAAAGCCAACTGGGACAATGACAAAGAATCAGTCAGTATTCCAGTTTATAATTCAAACTAACAATGCTTGAAATCTTTTTCTTTTCAAATGACATGGAAATCAATCCTAGAACATCTACCCTAACTACTTGAGCTACATCTATATGTCAGTTTACAAATGTTCCTATAACACATAGTTAAAGAAAAATTATTAGTTCTAGATATATTTAATTTCTACTCTATGACCTATCACATGTGAAAAAATCCACAACTGCAAAAAACCCCTCAAACATACAATATTGCACCCCCACCACTCTTGTGTCCCCTAACTTCCACACCTAATAGGCTAATATCATAAACATCCACACTCCTTGTTAATAAAATTAGCCATCAAACCTTCCAAATAACAAAGAAACAAATATGTTTCTTTAAGCTAGAAGCCATGTTGACTGAACTCACCCTCTCGTTTACCATCGAATGCCAACAACTACATTCATAATTTCACACGTGCTTGACACAGTTGCTTCAAATTCCCAGGCATAGAAAACCATTTTTAACATTAATCAATACAATGACAGTCATGTGAAACTTAATGCAAATGAGATTTATTAAGATCCTGTTAGGAAAAACTTCTATACAAACACTTATAGTAAAAAGACAACAAAAAGGTAAAATGAATTGAGTTTCTCCAACGGATTAAAAATTAAAATTAACTTATGCATCTTAGCTTCTCTGAAGAAGTTAGATGAGAGAGCTTCTATAAAAATGAAGTACCCAAATTCAGTTTTTCTTCTTACTGAAGTGCTAATGGTGAATTTTATCCGCACAGGACCCAAGGACAAACACTTATACTCCCTCCAGTCTCGAATATAAGCATAAGACAATGTAAGTTAGTTTATCTTTCCTTATATTCGAGACCAGAGGGAGTAAGTAATTACACAATGTAGGAAGTAAGAAATAGTGAAGAAACTAACAGCAACACGCTTTTTGTGAAACACAGCATGATAAGCCCGATGCCATAGTCTGAAAACAGAAGTAGCCAGCATTCAGCACGCCATTAGACCTCGCACATTTCCACCAGACACGAAGTGATACATTCCTCCAAAACACAGAAATGCATGCAAACTCTCCGAGTATCTGCCATCACAGAAACCAAACACCAAGTCACAAAGAAACATTAAACATAAACGCTTAAGGAGGAATGCTAGCGACACTCTCCCTCGTAGAAAGAAGGAAGCTGAGAGAGGAAGGAGGGGTAAGAAGGCGAAGGTGCGGAAGAGGATGATTAGGGTTAGGACTTAGGAGGAGGAGTCTCGAATATGTATGTTGCTGATTTTAGTCCACCATCTGAATCCTGTGATCCCACCGTGTTAACTGCCAAGGGAGCCTCACTCCAATATGTATTTCTTTTTCTTTTTTTTAGTAGACCGATTATGTATTTCAAAAACAAAAAAAAAAAATGATGCTTTATTTGTTTTTATATAAAAATGATGATGCATTTAAAGAAATAGATCTACAACATAAATAAATAAATAAAACAAAACAAGAATTTGATTTTCATTTTTTTTGGGTAGGAAAAGCAAATAAAGTAAGAACATGTTTGAAAATCAGGGAAAAATTACTTTTGAGGCAGAAGTGTTTTTTTAAATCTATATTGAAATGTGTATCATAAAACATGCACTAAGAAATTGATTCGAGATCACATAAATATGCATACTAAAAAGTAAAAAAAAAAAAAAAAAAAAAGCCATCAACCATTATTAATCAGTTTTGGTGTGCTTTGTAGGAAGATAATTATCAAAATAAAAAATATTATATTTTTTTCTAGAAGTAATGTATTCTCTTAGTCAAAAGTAATAAAATTAATTCTTGAAAAATCATCAGAGAATCAAATTTTTTTCACCATTGTTGAATGACAATGTAAATATTATTATTCTATATGGTGCGTATACGTGTTTCTCTATTGTATAGTGTATATATAGTGCATATACGTCTGCCTCTGTAGTATTATTCTAAAATATGTTAAATGAATATAAAACTTCAATTTATTTTCATATGTTGACAGAAAAAATATTTGTATATTATTAATTAATTATAAACTATTTTTATGTATAAATACTATAAAACTACATAGTAATTTATTATTTAAATAGTATACTAAAAAAAAACTTTTATTGAACAAAACTTTAACCTTTAATTTAAGTTGCATATTTTATATTCAAGGCTTCAAGCATGAAAGGAAAATCGAGAGACTGCAATCGTTTCCAACATTTAAACATCCTAAAAACATATTTATATATTTTCAGCAGTTGAACTAAGACCCACTGGCGTACCAAACATGACTTCTACCCTTGTCATACTAACAGCACCCTTCCCAAAATAAGGTCTACCGCAATGGGCAGAGCATCCTGTACATCTTTCTGAACTTCCCCGAAATACTATACCATCATAGAGAATGGCATGTGTGAGCCATACGTAAATGCTCAAGCCTCAAGCTATATTCTATTTTTGTGGACAATGGAAAATTAAAAAAAGAAAAAAAGAAAAAAGAAGCTTGAATCCCCCAGCAGCACTGTCAGCTAACAAAAGCCAACTCTACAAAATCAGGGGGAACATAGAAGATCATCTCTATGGTTTGCAAATTCAAACCATGATTTGCAAAAAATCAGCAACTTGATTTGCCTCTCAGTAAGTAAGCATGAGTCTAATGAAACCAACCGCTGCAGCCATCCCAACAGATGAGACACCAAAATGATACATGGAGGAGCCACACGCCTCTTTGAAATGCGGTTTCAATCTGCTTCAGAATCAGGCTCAAGCCATCTTGTGTAGTTCACAAGGTGTAATTGGAGCATTGTCTTCATTGCCAGGGTTCTGACAACTGTCAGATCCATCCTGAACTTCAGTACTAATGGGTGATCTGCCAACTTTTAGCATTCTTTCTTCAGTCTTAGTAACCCTGCTGCCAGCACATCTAACCTTTCCAACATTACATTCTTGAGGAATCCAAGGCAGTGATTGGGATAGTGATTTTTTACTATCAGTCATACATAAGCCTTCCTGGAAACAAGAAGTTGCAATTGAAGCATTGTCATTATTGGAATTCTGTAAACAGTCAAATCCATCTTTAACACCAGCAAAGTAGTCACCATCTTTTGACATTTCTTGTTTAGTATTATTTCCTCTGCCAGTACATATGATCTTACCTGCAAGGTGTTCTTGACAAATTGAGTGCAGTGAGTTTTTACCGGCAGATGCTGATTTTATACTATTCATCACAAGTAAACCTTCCTTCATAGGACACGAAGTTTCAATTGGAGCCTTTTCATTACCAGAGTTCTTTAAATATTCAGATCCATCTTTAAAGGAGGAGCTGCAATCTTTTGGCATTTCTTTGTCAGTATTAATACCTCGGCCAGCACATATGATCTTATGTGCATGATTCTCTTGACATTGACGAATTGAACGCAACGATCCTGTGTTCAGAGATGCTGATTTTATACTATCCATCGAACATAAACCGTTTTGCACGTCTTTGCAAGAAGCTGAAGCAAAAACATTCTGGCTTATGTTGTCAAGACATTTTGATCCATCATTCAATGCAGTAAGAGCACCATTGATTGCTTTTTCTCCTCCTTCACCACAGCCATATCCCCTGGCACGACTACTATTATTCTTATCTTCAGAATGTGTTCGATGAATGTTTTGTACTTCAGCATTTGATTTAACATTAAATGCAGCAAGAGCACTATCAGCTGCTCTTTCTCCTCCTTCAATGCAGGCATATCCCCTGGCATGACTACTCTTCTCAGAATGTGTTTCACTAATAATATTTCTTACTTCAGCATCAGCTTTAATGTTGTCCGCAGTTTGAACAAAAACACAGCAGCTTTCCTTAACATCCTTAACAGTATAACTTCCAAGAGATGATGGTACTTGTAAGTTTTGAGAAGCACTGAGGTCAATGCCCTTATCATCAGAAGTTATACTCTTGCTGAAATTTGGGCGGATCAACTTTCTTTTCTTTTGTTGCCCAAACACCAAATTCTCATTCTTTTCACTCTCATTGGAGCTTCTGATCTCATTTTCATCACTAAGTTTCCTCACTTTGCTACGACGCTTGAAATCCACAAAACATGTCTCTTCAGCTGTTTCTTTAGCATTGCCTTCAGTTGCAGTAGACAAATCCATAGTTTGATCAGTCAAGGCATTTTCAAAGCAATCACCCTCCTTCTTCCTCGAGCTACTGATTTGAGTTTTATACTTCAGACTTTCAGCTTTGTTGTGCATAGGCTTTGGCTTTCTTTTCTTCATCCACTTGTTGTGATTCAGCCGAACCCTTTCCATCACTGCATCAACTGAAGTATGGAAATCATAACCCTCATTCCTCACATTGTTTCCATTTTCTTGTTTGCTATCCTGCATAAAAGATAATCGAGAAAAAACACTACTCTTTTTCTTTGGATAACCAGAATTATTATTTTGAGAACCACATCCAATATCATATTCATGGATTAATGAATCACCATCTTTGAAATGACCCTCATTTGCCCATGAAATTTCAGGAGTATATGTGTCATAGTTCTTCGGTAGTGTTATGTCATGACTCAGGTTTTCTTGCAAAGTTGTGGAATGAAAATTGTTGCCTAACCATGATTGGTGGATATGGAGCAAAGAAGAAAAGGGATCATGTAGACTGCTACTCCTTCCAATATCTGGAGGAGGGATAGAAGGTGATAAGGATGGAATGTCGCAAGCCTCATAAACAACAGATTCTGCTGCCAACTGATCAGAATTTTGAACCGTGTTGAGAGGCATGTAATCCCTGTTGCTACTATAAAAAACAGAATTTTGCAAGTCACCCCCAGCAGTGTGCCACCTGCTCGTGTCTTTCAGTTCTTTACGAATGAGACATGGTTGACTGCTCAAGGATTTCCTTCCATAGTTGTTTGAAAGAGAAGTGCTTTCCATTATTGGCTTAGAACCATCATTAATTCCAGCAGATGATACCCGGCTAAAATTTAAACCAGGAGCATCTGGATCACACAGAAGGGAGTTACTGTTAGAATTAGTATCTCTTTGGGTTACACCTGTATTGTTTAAGATCTGTGACTGGATTGGGTGAATCATTGTAGAAGTTGGCCTAAGCCGATTTTGAACAAGAGGATTATGCTCCAAAATATGCTTGCTGTAAAAGCCAGATGGATTGACATCAGAATTATTCAAACCAGGAATATCATTTGAAAATAAAATCCTCTGATCAGTCTCTGGTAGGGATTTACTCATGAGCCCATCCCTAATTGATAACCTTCCCTCACCATGATTTCTAATTTTATCAGATGGACTTTTGGAGTATCCACCTATGAAGTTTGGCCTGAGACAGATATCCATATAATCCTCATTCTCATATGCAGCAAACCTACTTTCATCCTTTAATCCCAAATAATCACTAACATACTCACTTGTAGTAGTATCCACCGAAAACTGAGCAGTCCTTCCTTGCTTAACATCACTTGCATTTAATCCAGTATATTTATATTCTCCATTGTACAGCAAAGAATCTCCTTGGCGATTAGGCATTTTGATGGCTGAGATGCTACCACCCACATCTTGCTCATTTTGAAGTCTTTCAATACACATTCCATGATCAACAGATCTTCCAACTTTGCCTAAAGAGTACCACTCTGATTTCAAGTCTTCATTGCTGGACAACAGTCTCCCAGGAGAAGCCTCCGGTTCTAGCCTTCTCTCATTGAACAAATATAGAAGTTCATGAACCTACAACAGATTGATATAAAATATTTTAGCAAATCATCCTCATTTTGTTAAAAAAACTAATCATGTCCAACCAAGAGCAGACCTGATTTTCAGATAGCCCAAAGTTAAACTTGTTTGATGTAAAGTAATTTTCTCTGATTGCATCACGGAACAACTTTTCAGGCAGTGGCTTACAGAGCCAAATTGCATCGAACTTAACCTAGAGCATATCAGTGCGACCATAATATATTAATCTCAATGCAATACAAATGCACTCTTGCACTCTGAATCAAAAGAAGGCTTTGCTCATTCCTGATGTGAAGGGAAATTTATAAAATGAAGTTATTGAATTCTTACCTGAGCAGGAAATTGCTTCCCCACTTTCGCAAACGCATTTGGTACTATATTGATAGCTCCATCACAGGATGCCTTGAACACACCATGCAGTTGTCTCTTCTCGTATTCAAATAAGAACAAAATCATTCCAGTTTTAATCTGCTCTACAAACTGGATATCAGAAGACGGGAGGCCAAATAATCCCCTCTTGAAGCATTCTCTTTTTGTTTCACTATTTGACATAAAGATTGCTCCATAATCTGGGTCTTTTCCATATGCATTGTTGTTCTTATCATTGATTCCCATGGAGATATATTTACTAAACTATACACTGTCACATGAGAAAATAAACAACAAGGTTTGCATTGTGTAAAAAATAGTCACACGTATCAAATTCCTTTCAAGTTTCAAATATCATCAGTCAGTATTTAGCAAGATCAAATATCAACCACGACCGTTACATTCTACAGTTTAAAATTACAATCAACAACACACAAAACCTAGGCCTTTTCCATCACCATTGTTGTGCTTATCATTGATTCCCACAGGGATATATTTACTATTCTACGCTTTCATGAGAAAAAATTAACAACAGGGTTTGCAATTATGCAAATATAGTCACTCATAACCAAGGTTTTAAAAAACGGTTCACAACCATGATTTAGCAGCAATACCAAGATTTTTTAACAGTCCATCGGCGTTTGGTACCACATCAACCGTGACCGATATTTAAAACCTTGCTCATAAGTCATAACAAATGTCTTCCAAACTTCAAATATCAATCAGTATTCAGCAAGTTCAAACATCAAAACCACAACTATTAAATCCCACAGTTAAAATTACAAACAACAATACACAAAAAAAAAAACGTCCTTAAGAACTGACACGCAATCGATTTGGTAACACTAAAAGGAAAACAAGGCACATTCACTTCAATCACAACGTAACATAGGTTTTCTATCCAATTAGATTAATACAGTTCAAACCAACCAAACCTAAAATATTACATCCCCTTTTCTAATTTCTAGTTTCAAAACAAAAAATATATATATAATCCTATACAAACAACGACTCCGTAGTATGATCGAAACAAAAACAACTACGAAGAATGTCGACAAATTCATAATGAAAAACGATACGACGAAAACATGACAAAAAAAAAATAGAACAAAGCGCCCAACGCAAAAAAAAAAAAAAAAAAAAAAAAACTTCGTTGGAACATCGCAATGAACAAAATGTTCTGATGAATAGAGAATGCGTAATGTAATAAGGAAAAGGAAAAGTGAGAAGGGAAGAGAAGAAGCGTACCGAAGAAGAAGAAGAAGAAGAGAGGGTTTGAGAGAGTGAGAGTAAAAAGGGTAGAAGCGAGAGAGGCGCGATTCTGTGTAGTGACTGATGGGTTTTGTCTATAATTTTGCAAGAGTGGTGACACTATCAAACCGTTCTTATAGAGGAAACCGTAATCTAAGTGGGGCCATTTTTAAAAATAAAAAATAAAAAGGTTAAAGGATAGGTTTGAACTTTCAAGGATTTCCCCCTGTGGGTGACAACAAGAAACACATGACACGTGGAGCCGGTAGGTATCCCACTAGAATGGGCGCTGTGATTGGAAATACAATTTTATCCTCTATAATAATAATTCTCTCTAGTGGAACATACTCTTGTCTACAATAAAAATTACCCAATAAATAATTCATTTATTATTACATATTTTACACGATTTTTTTCTATATCAATTACTTGAGGTGACTAGTGTGTTGCTTCTAGTTAAGGAATATCCTATGTTAAAAAAAAAGTATAATTTGATTAAAAATTTATATATATTGTTTTGTTGATGTATATAAATCATATCTTTTTATTGATTAACAGCATAAACATAAACTATTAAATGCAAATTAGAAGTACTTAAAATAAAATTATAAAAATATATTTTATTTTTTTATTTAAGGATTTGTTTATTGTTCTTTTGCTTCACATACTCAAAGATGAGAGGTTTTTTATTTCAACTTTCAATTCTACGCGATGGTGGTTAGTGGTGGCGGTTTTGCTGTTTGGTTGCGAGCTTGGGAGGAAGGAGGTGATGGCTGTGGTGTTTTTGTTTTTGAGGTTAAAGGAGATGGTGACTGTTGGTGTTTGGGGGAAGGAGAAAGGTTAGAGATGAAGGTGAAAATTAGGGTTCACAAAAGAGATAAGGGAATGATTATTAATCATAATTAATTAATTGTTAATAAACAGAAAATTAGAGGCTTACATCATTAGTTATTTGGTCAACATTTACATATTGACCACAAAAATAATTCAATGAAGGACCAAAATTATTACTTTTAAAAATCAAGGGAATCCAATTTTATAATTAAAAAGTAGGAAATGAAAATCGTTCGATTCACAAATTACGATTATTATTATATATAAAGATTAAAATACTCCTCCTGAAAGAGAGCATTTTTAGGCATTACCATTCAATACTAGTGATTTTTCTTATACGGAAGCACTTTTAAGAGTTATTGGCTGGTTTATATAAACTTAAAAATATATTTTTAAAATAATCATTTTTTAAAATATTTTTTTAATAAGCATATAGGATTCTTTCTTCAAAATAAGTAAAAAAGTAAACCTTTTTAAACAAAAGTAATTTATACAAAAAAAAAGTAAAATAAGTAAAATATAATTTTAAAATAAAAATATTTATTTTATTAAAAAAGTATTTTTTAAATAAATAAATTTAAACAAACTAAATCATTATTATTATTGAGACATATACTTCATCTCAATATCATATTAAATATTTTTTAATTTTAAACATTTTTATTGCTTATAAATATATTTTTTAAATTTATTTTGATTTAACACTTAGCTAAAAAAATCACTCTTTTTTTTGTCTTTATCTATTTTCTTAACTGTTTTGGACTATTTTATTATCTTTATTTCTAAATTAAATTTCAATATTTTTTAAAATGAATTATCAAATAGTTAAAAATAACTATCCATTACTCACGAGAAAAAGAAAAAAAAATTGCCCATTAGAATATGAATTATAATAATTGACTTTTGGATATAAAATAAATAGTATTAGGATGAGAATACTCATCTGCATTCAAGATCTTCAACGAAAATTAGATACTTCGTTCGATAGGTCTATTTCGTACTAATATTATTATTAATAAAAAAAATAAAAAAAATTATGAATTATTAATCATAAATCTAAAATACAATTTATATGTGAAAAATTTTATTTATTATGATTTTAATTATAATTAAAATTTATAATAAATATTTAAAATTCCTGATATTATAGTTGTTTGTACACGTTTGTTATTTAAAATTACTGATATTATAGTTGTTAGTATTACTTAAATAATTTCCAGAACTTAGTTTCTGGAAAAAGAAAAAGAAAAATAGTTATGATGCTATATAAATGTGTAAAAATATAGATTCTAGGGGGAAAAATATTCACTACAAAGACCGACATCATGACATGATCAAGTATAACATGTTAGTGCAAAAGTGCATATCAATGTTTAAAAAAAAGTGTATCAATTAAACTCTTATAGAAAAATATGAAATAAAAACTAAAAAAATATAGTTATTAATTCATATTTCAATGCCACAAGCCTTTGTAAGATGTTATCATTTTTTCTGGGCAAAGGTGGTGGTTGTATCGCAACTCAAGCTGTTTATCTACCAGTCATCCTCATTCAAAATTTACAACATCGATTGGGGGAAGAGAACTTTAGCACCTGAGTAAACAGATTTAGCATCATCTGCACAAGAATGACGGAAAAAAAATAGGGGGGGGGGGTCATAATTGACATCATGGTCGTAGAAACACTCAACAATCAATAGCCTAAACCTTACAAAATCTTAATTCACAACTGATGAGGATACACTATTGAACAAGAGTACAACATAAGACTTTGCCTTATCAAACTCCTCGTTTTTGGTTAGACATGGGATATTCCTACATCGTTTGAGCATGGGACTAATCTGTGCTATGGCTTTAGTCATGCCTTGATCTCTAGGTGCTTCTAGTAAGTTTCAAAAATCAAACTTCTGCGTTGCCACTAAAACTCAGTAACATATAAGATAAACAGAGCCACACCTTGCCATTAACTCGATTTCCAATTTAATGTACCATGAGGTTACAGATTAATTGGTTAGCAGTTCTAAACTTCTAATGTCTAAGTGCATGTTTGGTCCAACTTGTTTTAGTCTTTTAGAGAAACAATTGTTTATTTTTCCCATCTCCTAAGAGAGACTTTAAACAATAAGTGATTATTTTTGAAGAAATTAATCTTTTCCAGATATGCACTAATTCTCGCACGGGTTCTCAATAATATTGTATAATATAACACTATTCGTGTGATTCTTTGTTATCAATAAGTTAATCTTTGGTACACGGCAACATTATAGGCTTTTGTATGATTCGTACTTTTGCAATTCACATGAGAATTCACATAAATACTTATTAGGCTTCGGATGAATTTTCCATTTCTCACACACTGATTCATTTCCACATAGAGGCTGCCAAATCTCCAATCACACAAATAATAGAAAGTGAGAAAAAGGAACCATTTGTTACCAGGGATGCTAATTAGTTCACTAACTAACTTCAAACATGAAACATGCAACAAAAAAAGCAACTAGACATGCATATGACCATGGCTATAACTAAATGCATAGCTAAAACTTTACCTGTGATAGCAGATAAACTGAAAGTAGATGGGACATTAGCCTCAACCTCCACTACAGCTTTAGCCACTGCAATGCCAACAGACACACTTTGCATAATATCTAATCCTGCACAAATTGATGTGAGTGTTCCACCAACTAAGCAATCACCAGCGCCAGTAAGCCTCACAACTGATGCAGGAAGAGAGGGAAAATGCACAGCAAAGAGATGAGAGCTTCTATCAAGTTCTGAAAAACCAGAATAACGACTAGGTGGACATTTTTGCATAACAGTCTTGAATAATTGTCCTCTGAAGCCACACTGATTTGTTTTCTCTGCAGGCATTTTAAATTGTCTAGGCCATCCTTTATTGCATAAAAACACTCCATTAGAGCCAAAGGTCACTAGGACCACTTTAATGCCTTTTTCTAGCAAAACCCATATTGCTGGTTTCAGCATTTGAAACAAAGATAATACTGAAATATTTTTCTTCTGACTTTCTTTAAGTGGATGAAACTCATCACTGCCAGATAAAGCATTCGCCATCGCAATAAGTTCATCTTCATTTGGAGAAGCAAAAGTTACCTAAACAAAGTATGCACAATTTAACATATCTAAAAAAATTTATGATGTTGGTAAAGTTAAATCACATGCACATTGCACAATGTAATATATCT
The DNA here is from genome assembly GCF_000004515.6 of Glycine max. Classification (NCBI taxonomy): domain Eukaryota; kingdom Viridiplantae; phylum Streptophyta; class Magnoliopsida; order Fabales; family Fabaceae; genus Glycine; species Glycine max. The sequence goes on along the minus strand of NC_038256.2, from coordinate 2,051,972 downwards.
AAAAAAAATTAGTGATGCTAGCAGAAGTTTAAATTTACACATATAATAACAATGTTATTAAGATAATGAATATCAAGAATCCAAGACAACACAAGGAAAGTTGCTGACAAGTGATACCAAACAAACTGTTTACAACTGCTACAGATTATGTAAATAACTAAATATTGTAATTAGGGATATTATGAGATGTTGTGAGCTGTATGTATTTATATAAATAAATTAGGGAAACTGTTATTCATTGTATTTATGACTTATATTATAAACAAGAACCTCCACTTTGTAAATTAGACACATAGAATTCAACCTACGTATCTCATTCTCTCTCTTTCTAAACAACTATTTCAGACTATTGCAATGCCCATTTACTCATAAACACATTTGACCAAACCATGAAACTAATAGACCTAATAAAGAATATGATGTTTGTGTAAAGCATAGCACTCACATACTCGACAATAGAACTGATTCTTCGGGATTTAGTAACTGATACTGGCTCAAACCATACAGGACACTCCATGTCAATCGCCACTGAGAAATGTAGATATTTATGCAAAGGGAAAGAACAACTTTTGTAGTTAGTTCATAATCCAACAGAGAGAGGGTAAAAGAGAATTAAAATATTAGCATGCAATGTACTTTTACAAGCAGCTTCAAGAGAAGGATGACTCAGATTTGCATCAACCATTAACACTGGAGCAGATAGTAAAGTGTTTTTGAAGCGAAAGATCCAGTCAGGTGTCAGATATTTTTCCTGCAACAATATGATTGAATTATATTTCTTTTTACTTGCTTCCGTCTTTTATAACAGCTTTCATTATATAAATATGTAAGGTTGCAAAATACATCTTTTAGCTTGCTTAAGTTTGGAGATTACTTGATAGCTTAATCAACTTACAAAAGCTTCCACACTAGCAACACCAGCTGCTACCTCACCATTAACATCAAATATATTGCATACTACTGGAGTCTCAATATCTTTATCCTTCAAAATACCTACCTCAAATTTAACAATGTACAAAAAAACCATTACTTTTAACATTTTTATGGCAGATCGAATGATGACAGCCACAAAGCCAAAATAGTGTACCTTCTATAGATAGGCCAGCAGATTTCCACTGATTCAACAGCAGATTTCCTAGAAAATAAAAAATAAAGAGAATAAAGGAAGAGTTTTGTAAGTTTCTTCTCTAGATTTATTCTCCAAATGCCATTCTGATCAAAGTGTTTTCTGATACTCACACAAGTCATTAACAAAGAATCAACTGTAGAATATTCTTAACTGATTGGCATGACATGCATATCAGTTCACATCCTTAGAATGATATATTATTCAGAACATTATAGATTTGGTATACTTATAATTTGTTAATTATAGGAATAAGTGTAGAATGAAGATACTAATGAAGTGTAGAAAGTCTAATATTGTAATCAGGGATCTAAGTATCATTAAATGTGTTCAGTCACTCAATGGTCATTTTCTATGTATTTAACTGGTTAATTAAGTGTAGAAAGTCTAATATTGTAATCAAGGATCTAAGTAATCAAAGACAGTCTAAATGGTCAATCAAAGCATCAGACACAATAATTAAGCCACCAAGGGGTCCAGTCAAATCTAGAATCTTACTGGAGTTGATTAGTAGGAGTTTTCAAGTGCTTTAGATCAGATTAATGAAGTATTATTGGGTAAAACCAAACTGCATCTATTTCATGTAGAAGGGCACTGTTTATTTCTAGGATTGGATTTCTTAAGCCTTATTATTAGATTTCAATCCAAGAACTATTTCCAATCCAGCAATCCTATACACTCTAGGATGGCATAGTTTCTTCAGAAAATTATTTTATAACAATTTTTGTTTTAAGAAAAGCAACACTACATTAGTGCTTTAGTCTCTAAGTAGGACAGAAACATACATCCAAATTTTGATAAATGAATCAGAGAAATGTCTCCACTGCGAACAACTGACAAATTTGAATATAAACCAATCAAAGTTGCCATAAAGGGTTCCTCTTGACCATAATAAATGCTCAAAGTAAAAAAAAAATATGACAGCAATGAGAGAGAAAATGTTTGTGATAGTAACAATTACCTGCCATGTCAAACCCAAGAGCACTAATCATGTATGGCTTTGCTCCTAGTTTTGACATGCACTCGGCTACATTCCTTGCCACACCTCCTTGGACATAATAGACCTGACAATTCTCCGGTATAAGAATGAGAAAGAAAAAGGCAACAATAAAGAATTTCCAATCATGGCAATGAATAAATGACTGCTTATGGTTTTTACATCATTAACAAGATTGAGCTAACCAATGCCTATTGTTGGTCTGAGTGGTAAGGAACTTAGTTCCTCTTAACCAGAGTTTTGGGTTCAGTCTTTTCCCCTTGCTCAAAGTAACTTTCCAAATATCAAAAGTTTCAGACCCGTGGAAGAAAAATATAGTGCAGGCATCCTCCTTTCATTTACCATTGACTTAGAAGCAATTTTTCATCATCTTCACTTAATGTAGGAGATATAAGGTGGGTTAGATGGTTAAGGGAGAAGGGAAGGGGGGAAAGGTCGTGGCCCATGGGTTCAATTTCCTCTGCTAACAAAATTAACATTCTAGTAAACTAATTTTTGACGATAAAAAGCAAAAATCTTCACTTAATGTAATCAATTATCAACTTGAGACTTGATAGTGATCAGTACTAACAACTGAATCAAGGGTTGTATATATAGTTGTTCTCTTGAGCAAAATTGAAGGGATTTCAACTTTACATTAGCAGATTAACAACTAACATTTTCCGATAAAAAAAAAAAACATTAACATATATATATATCATAGTAACTAACTAAGCAGAAGTAAGATACAGTCCCAGAAAAGCAAACAAAAATGAAAATGAAACATGCAAGTAAAGATGTGCCTAGTAGGTTTCTTTTCTTCTTTCTTCTCAGATTGAATATAGTTTGATCACTAACCTTGCCAGGGGTAGTGGTTCCAGGATTTGCTAGCATTGAAGGTGTAGCATGAATGTCCAATACCATACCCCCAATTATCACCGCTTCTCCATCCCCATGCTCCATTTTTTTTACCTCTTCCCGCAACCTTACCATCCAACAACAACAACAAACAACCATCAAATGAATTTGCATAATATGCAATAACAATAATAAAGAAAAAAGAGAGATTAATAAATATTAATAAAAACTAGGGGGGATAAAGAAATATTAGCATAGATAGAGTTTGCAGGAGATGCATCACAGTATTATTAGTTTCACGAACCTGAGTTCTTCCCTTAATGCTACCCTCCTTTCCTGTTACTGTTTTTTTTTTCTTTCTCAAATCCCACGCTGGCAAAGAATCAATCAAGTAGCAAATAGCTATCCGATCGTTGCAATGCTATATAAATCCAATGAAAATGAAATGAAGGGAACAGGACAAAATCCTAGGTGTTTGTTCAGGTAATGGATGAGTCAATAGATGAGAGAGAAGCAGGAAATAACCCTTTGAGAGACTCTGTAGGTCAAATCTACAAATAAGTTTTTTTCTTTTTTCTTTTTTTTTTAAGGTTAAATTAGTTTTTTTTCTCTCTAATTTATTAGTAAGACATTAAATTTGGTTTTTTTTTATTTTTTAACATTTAAGATTCAATTTTGTCTTTTTTTAATTAAATTGACGGTATTAAGAAAATGTGTATTTTATAATAATTTAAAATCATTTAGTGATAATTTTAAATTGTCATAAAATGTAATCATTTTAAAAAAAATTAAATTCTAACAACTTAGAATTGTCATAAAATGTAATCATTTTAAAAAAATTAAATTCTAAAAACTTAGAAGAGGAAATTGAATATGATATGAGTTGCTTGTGAACTGAATTGACTCCGAACAATTTGAATTGAGTGTATTTGGATTGAATTATGAATTTAGAATTATAAATTCGATCAGAACCAATAAATCAAATTTTTAAGAGTTGTTTGATTTTGTTTTCGCTTCGCTTTAAATATTGGGACTCTGAATGTTGGGTAGTGGTTGAACTCCTTTAGGTATATATATTATTATTTATTTTAATTTTTTTCATATTTATTTTTTCTGTTATGTTTTTAATATTAATGAATTATAATTTATTTATTTGTTTGAGTCAATCTACTTGCAACAAATTTGATTAATATATTCATCATATTAAATGAATCAATTTTATTATTTTTAGACACTTGATAATATTGTGTTAAAGTTCAATATTTGAATGAATCATGATATAAAATAATGATTTTAAGAAAAAAAAAGATTAAATTTAAATAAATAACTCATTAATTATAATCAAACCAAACCGTCCATAGATAATTAGGATGAATTGAATTTAAAAAAAATTATAAAAATCCAATTGAATCAAATTTAATTTGGATTAGATGCTCAAGTTAACCAAAATGAATCCGGAAACGCCCTACTTTGAATCTAATTTAGAAAAAAAAAAATAGTACTTGGAGGTGGTAAAAGTCAAATTTAACCCTATCAGCCCTACGAAAATGATTGGCAAATAGAAAGGTCTATTGAGAAGAAGCAGAGTGAGTGCAGAGAGATGGCTTGCAGACAGTTGTGGGCTTCAAGAGCTGCTTCCTACCTCAGGATCTCCGTGTTTCACAGAAGCTTCTCTAACGGTAATCTCCTCCTTCCTCTTTTTCTTCTTCTTTCTATGATACGTTTTTTCTTTTCCTTTGCTTTGTTTCATTGATCATTTACGCTGGTTTTGTCGTCACGTCACGTGCGTGGCGTGGACGAAACATGCGGATCGATCTTGATCCGTGCCTTTCAATGTGTCATTTGAAGTTCCGATTCGTTTCTTCTTCTTGATGGCAAAACTCACGTTTTGGTGTTTTCTGATGTACAATGTACTGCATGGTGATTATCATATATATATATATATATATATATATATATATATATATGTAATAGTGTGGGTTCAGCTGTGTCTGGTGATCTCTCAGGTTATGTTGCAACTGATCAAGGTTTCAAATATCGGTCTTGGTCGCGTTTGTTTGTTGATATCGCAGACAAATGGCAGACAAATGTGGCCGATGCGGTCCAATTGTGATCTTACTGTCGCAGATGGTTAAAAAACCTTGATGTTCAAATCACGGTCGTGGACCGTTTTTTTAAAAACCTTGCAATTGATGAAAAGGAAATAGAATGAATCAAAATGAAATGACATTAGTTGTCTCTGTTTATATTGTTTTAATTAGGATGGAATTGAATAAACAATTTGTTCAATTGAACATGAATGACTATAGGAACATAGATTCACATTGGAAGTTCATTGGAAAGTGCAAATAGAGGCTGAAACGTGTAAACAAACAAACAGACGCTAACTGTTTGCTAATTTTTTTTAATCCTTCGGCTTACCTCCTAACAATAGTAGTTGAAAAATTCTAGTGTATTCCATGGTAAAATGTTCAAAAGAATGGGAGAAGTATTTTATTTCATTCCATCTTGTTCTATTTTAATTCCGCCCTTATTTAGATATTCATACATAGTCATATTTGTTATGGTCATTTTAATGGGAAGGAAAGAAACAGAGTATGATAATAATAGAATGCTTTTGTTGTTGAATATTGAATGACAACAAATTAAAGGAGAGATTTTTACCTTTCTCAACAGAGAAAATAGTTTATAAATGCTAAAAATTTGAATGATTCCCCCTTCTTACCCCCCTACTATTTAAGCTAAGTCCTTGCCCTTCTGCTAAAACAACCAAACTACTTCCATAACTACTTTCTAACCAAATACATAACTTTATAACTATATGTAACTACTTCTATTACTTCCTAAACTCCAAAGTCCAATGATAAACAAAGATTTTAGGTGGTTACTGGTGTATCTTAGGAAGGAACCAGTTCTGGCATCAGCAATGTCCTATTTCCAAAATTCATATTTCCACCTCTGAGTGGCTGTATTCTGAAAGTAATGAACAGTGCAAAAAGAGAAAAAGTAATGGCACGGTATTGCTACTCATTGTATAAATTATGTTTGATATTTATGTAGGCTAAGTCTATTGAAGAACTTGTTTGCTTAGGATTTGTCAGAATTTAGGTTATGTTATAGGTTACAATTGTGGTAATGACTCTAATTAAAAGAAGAAAGATAAGTTGTAATTGATTCTTTCTTGTGTCAAGAATACAGTTTGCCACTATAATTGGATAAAGTTAGTACTGAAAGATGGTGCAATCATGCAGTTAGATTGTGTCAAAGTATGCATACTGTTTTTTTCTTCAATGAACTTCATATCCTCTTGACAGAATAAAGAAAATCAGTAAACTGTAGTTGTGTTCTGGTTGCATTTAAAATTTGCATATACTATGTTTTTTAACATTTAAGTCTGCGAGTTATAATATCCCTGACATTGTGCCATCAGTGTTATAACTTACTAGAATGTCAATCATTGTGACACCACTTATAGAGTGAGTTTTGACACAATGATAAGGTGGTTTACCTTCCAAGTTGTGACTTAGTCATAGGTCCCTGTGGCTGAAACAGCTACTCTAATCAGGGGATAAAGTGATAAAAGATTCCACCATTGTTATTAACTTCTTTACATGTGAACCATGCTCCCACCGCATTTCTGCGTTGCTGCTTCCTATCCCTAAAGAGACCTCAGGTTCTACTCATTTCTCGTTCTGTACTGTTTTTCTCTTTTTTTTTTTAATAATGATGGGTATTATTTAATCATTTCTCAATTTACATTGGTTTGATACAATCTCCATTTTCCAAAAAACTAATTATCTATTTTTACTTTGATAAGAACTTTACCGTCATCAGTTTATGCTTTTCCCGAACAGTTTGAGTAAAGTTTCTCACTTTATCTTCACTTCGTTTTTTTTCTTTTGGATATGGGCTTTAGTATGCTCATTGAAAGTGTGAATCCTAGTTTTCAATGGTGAAACTTTTTTTTTCAATAATGAAACTTCACAATGCTTCTGAGAAAAAAAAAATTCTGTTAGTTTTGGTGTGTAATGTGTATCAAATTTTGTTGGAGAATTACTTTTGGACCTACGTTATTTAGAAGAATTGGGGGGGTGGGGGGCGGGGGGGTGCTGTTACTCTTCTTAATGGCTGAGTATTCTGCTATTATTTGGTTGCTCTCTGTTTTCTCTTTCTTTTGCTGCTAGTACTAGTGTACCAGTCAGATTCTTCTTCTAATAACTTGACTGATCAGATTCCAATATTTTATTTATTTGTTGGGTGATTTAGCAACAAAGTCAATTAATGGTTTTTGGCCCAAATATGGCCTCCCTTTGTTACACCTACAGTTTTGAATGATCTGAAGTATGCTGATTCTCATGAGTGGGTGAAGGTTGATGGAAATTCTGCAACTGTTGGCATAACTGATCATGCCCAAGATCATTTGGGTGAGGTTGTGTATGTTGAATTGCCTGAAGTGGGAGCCACCGTGACACAAGGAGAAGGTTTTGGTGCAGCTGAAAGTGTGAAGGCAACTAGTGATATTAACTCTCCTGTTTCAGGAAAAGTGGTCGAAGTTAATGAAAAACTTACCAGTTCTCCTGCTTTGGTGAGTAGTATTATTGCCTAATTCCTAAAAGAGGTTTTTACATGAAAGACAAGATATGAATGCATGCCTAGTGTATGTGAACTTTAAATATTTTTTCTTCTTTCGGTACTTTCTTTGTACACTCTGATCTAACTTTTGAATCACCAGGTCTATGTAATGCTGAAGTATTGCAATGTTTTCTTTTTTTTATCAACACCAAGTATTTTTCATCTTGTCCTACGTTTCTTCATACAGGTCAACACAAGCCCTTACAAAGATGGATGGATAATTAAAGTGGAGATGAGTGACAGTGGTGAACTAAACAACCTGATGGATTCAGAAAAGTACTCCAAGTTCTGTGAAGAAGAAGATTCCAACCATTGATAGCCTTGCCAAGTGCTTTCATTAGTACTCTTCATGATGTTGATCATGTTCGACTAGGGAAGCTAAAAATTGCTTGATTTCTCCTCCTTTCGTTCATGTGTCTTGAATATATTTTTGTTTCTCGTGAGCTTCAAATTCAACGGGCTAACAATTTTCACCCTTTGCCTTAGAAATAAGAAATTAAAAATGTGGGAAATCTTTTTTTTTTTTTAAGTTGGTTAGGAACAAGAAAACAGGATGAGAGATAAAGAAAAGAAAGATTTTATTAAATGGAATGAAAAGAATAGAAAACAGGAGAGAAATCCCTCATCTAAGGGTTTCTGCTTCACAAAAACAAAAAGTCAATCTACAGATAAAATAAAAGATGGAACGAATAATTTCCCCTTGCCTCAAATTTATTTAACTCACTAAGCCTTAAATCATATCCAAACTATCTTAACTAACACGCCGTTTTCCATAGTCTTAAAAAAAAGAATTATTTATGTATGAAAAATGTGTTGAACGCATTTGGAAATTAATTTTTAGAACATTTACCTCTTGACAGAAATATATTTTAGAAATTTGTTTTAAAAAAAGGAAAATATAAAATAAACGAAAATTGTATATTTAACTATTGATGTGTGAATTTAATAATTGCTTCGACATATTTTGGCCCTCTTAAAATATATATTGTCATCCTCAGATGCTCACCAACTTCGGGGACCCACCATTCTTCACCCCTATGGCCCTATGGGTCTTTGTTCTGCCCATGTTGGTACTGTTTAAGATTCCTTCGGCCAAAAAAATTAATCATAGATTCGGCCTTACCGAACACAAAGGCCCACTTGGCACTTATCTCCAATTTTCTGTATAAATATAATACCATTTTGCTTATGATGCATAAAAAAAGTAACAACAACAGAAAAATATCCGTTCAGTTTTTCTATATTCTATATGAATACAACATCATTAAGAAGTATTCCGTATATTTTTTTGATTATTATAAGTATATGTAAAATGTGAAACTTTATAAATTTTAAAAATATTTTGACAAAAAACCTATTAATAGTAAAAATACAAATTAAAATATAAATATTTAAAATTTACAATTAAAAAAATTAAAATGTTTTTAATGATAGTATTTAGATGTAAATATTTTTTATACTTAATACTAATTAATAAAATTATATTTTGATTAAAATAATTAAAAAAAAATTATTTTATCGAACTATTAATTTAAAAAAAATAATTTGATATAAAATTTTACAAAATGCATGTCATAAAATAAAAATATGTAATTGTATAAGAAAGAAATTTTTATATAAAATATTGCATTAAAGACTCAATGAATCGATTTGATTGTGACTCATTAAACAATAATGAAAACAGAAAGAATATTTTATTTTATTTTTGTATTAAAAAAGATGAAATATTTTTTCAAACTAAGAATAAATATTCTTGAAGGAATAAAAAAAAGAACAAAAGCTCTCACCAACCCCCTCAATATAAATAAATGAATGTTCAGCATGACCACAGCATAAGTGTAGAGAGAGAGAGAGAGAGAAATGGCTTGCAGGCAATTGTGGGCTTCAAGAGCTGCCTCTTACCTGAGGATCTCTGTGTTTCACAGAGGCTTTTCTAATGGTAGCATCTCATTCTCCTTCATCCTCTTCTTCTCTTTGTGATCTGCTTTTCATATGTTTTGTTTAATTGACTAATCACTTACAATTGAGTTGTTGTCATGTGTTATGTTGTGGATCTTGATCGATGTAATTCAATGTTTCATATTAAATCTCATGTCTCTTCTCTTCTGGATGGGAAATTCACATTTCTTCTTATGTTTTCTTATGTATAATATGGCATCATAGTTCTAACATATAGTGTGGTTTCCGCCATGAATAGAGATCTCTCTTAACGTCTTTGTCTCGTTGGCATTGCTCTTTCCACCTTTACATTATCTATATTTTAATGGCAGGGAGCTTTCTAAGCGGTGGTGGGAAGGGAAAGTGCATCACCCAGTCACCCACCCACCAACAAAATAACATTAAAAATGCCCTGTGCCCAATTTTTTATGATTAGTTTTTAGCAAATGCTAGGAAGTTAAAGTAGAAAAGTTTTTATTTGGGGTGCATAAAATTGCACTACTCATAATATTTTTTGTATTCCCTTATTATTTTCACAATAAATACTTTATTTTTTTATTTCTTAATCAGCACACTCACTAGTAAGTATGACCCATAGTTTTTTTTTTTTTAACCTTTATTAGTTTTCCACATTCTTAATGGCATGTACTATCTGTGGCCTACTTAATGGGCTGCATTCTGGACCTAGTGGACCTTATTGGCCCAATTAGTTACATCAATCAAGCAGCAGAATGACAAAACTGGAGCTGGTAATGGATAGTGATAGAAGGGGGAAAATAAAAAGAAGAGATTTTTTGAATACTAAATGTATATAAGAAACCAGGATAAATTCCAAAATTAAAATTGAAATATTTCATGTTTGTATACATTTTCAGAGAGTTTGTTCCCGAAAGTTTGAATCTTGGGTTGTAGCTATGCTGTTGTTTGTTGCATTTTCAATGTTGAAGCTTTAGTATTACTACATCAGAGCAAAAGGTTGTTTCTCGTTTTCTAGTGCATATTTGGAAATTTGGTGGAGAATTACTTTTAGGTGTTTTGGTCTTTTATAGAAAATTTTACATCAAATAAACCATTACTTTTCATTGCATTTTTTACATAACTTTTATCAATTGCTTCTCATTAAGGTTTTTTTTTATAAAAAAAATGTGCTTCTCATTGGGTTATATATTAAATTTTGCCTAACTTAATACAAACAATACTCATTAATCCCAATTGGCTGGGTAAACATTACTTAACAGTTAACTCATTGCTTCGAGGTAATTTTTCCAAATTAGATTCTGCTCAAAAGTAATTCTCCTCCTTGAAACCAAACAAACCCTTTAGTATTCCACAATCTACTATCCAGATCTGATGGGATCTTGAAGTTGCTTAAATTCTGTTCTTTCCTGAACTAATATTATTTAGGTACATTACATTGGAGCTTTATATGTTAAAATTTATGTAAAATCAAACTCTTGGATCATCAATATCATTGTTTGCTTGTAAACATTTTGGAAAAGAAGTAAACAAAATTGCAATTTGTAGGAGGAAAATTATCTTGGTATGAGCTTGCCTGATTGAAAATGCCTCCTGTGTGCCTGTTTAGTTTTATATCTTGAATTTAAACATCGTATGGGTTTTGGTGATTTTCAGATTCATTCCATATTCACATCTCCAATTATATGCTAAATGTAAATGTCCATTTGAACATGTAGAATATGAAAATGATTATTTTTGTAGTTGTTGCAACTAACATTTCTGAAGTTAATCTACATAATGGCTTCAAAATGTGAAAAGAACTCTTTGCTTTAAGTGATTAAGTTGTTGACTTTTAGTTATCCCTCTAACATGCCTTCTTGGCTTCTTCTATGTTGTACCTCCAGTTATTAAAGATTTCAAGTATGTTGATTCTCATGAGTGGGTGAAAGTTGATGGAAATTACGCAACCATCGGCATAACTGATCATGCCCAAGATCATTTGGGTGATGTTGTATATGTTGAATTGCCAGAAGTGGGAGCAGCTGTGACACAAGGAGGTAGTTTTGGTGCAGTTGAAAGTGTGAAGGCTACTAGTGATATTAACTCTCCTATTTCAGGAAAAGTTGTTGAAGTCAATGAAGCGCTTAACAGCTCTCCTGCTTTGGTGAGTTTTATTGCCTCATTCTCAAATACTCCCTCCGTCCCAAAATTCTAAATTGACTGATGTTCTCACTTTTCAATGAGACATTAAAATATTTATTCCAATTTTGTCCTATAATAAATAATGTTGTTGAGGAAGACTTAATAATAGATTTATTGAAATTAAGAGAGACAACACAGATATTTAAGTAAAATTATTCTCTAATAAATGTTCATTCTCTTGGAATTCTTATTTTATTGGCCTGTGTGAAAAAATCTTAAACATCAGTCATTATGGGACAAAGGGAGTAACTTTTTACATGAAGTACAAGATGTGTATGCTGAGTTTATGTGCATTAACTATTTTTTTTTCTCCTGTGTACCAAGTGTTTACATGCTACATTTTGGATCACTATGCCTATGTAATGCTGAAAGTATTGCCATAAATTCTTTTTTTTTTTTATCAACACCTAGTGTTTTCATGTTGTCCTACATTTCTTCACACAGGTCAATTCAAGCCCTTATAAAGATGGATGGATAATTAAAGTTGAAATAAATGACAGTGGTGAACTAAACAACTTGATGGATTCAGAACAATACTCCAAGTTCTGTGAAGAAGAAGATTCCAAGCACTGATGGTCTTGCCAAGATCTTTCAGCACTCTCCAATCTCCATGGTGTAGATCATGTTTTTATTGGGAAAGCTGCTAAATTACTTATTCCTTTTTCTCCTTGTGTCATGGTTTGACCACTGCTCTATTTTTATTTTTCATAAGCTTCTGAACCAGTGGGATGATATTTTTCACTCTTTGCAATGGAAAAATGAAATTGATAAAGAGGTAAAATGATGATGATGATAGCAATAATAACTTCTAGTTTTCTGTCAAAGTTATGCTATTTTTGTTAGATGATGTCTATAATGGTTTGATAAATAAGATGGACCGTAGTTATCAAGAATTGAGATTTCAAGTTTCCATATTCTTTACACAAGATAGACATCATCTGCGTATATTGCATATAACAAATTATTCTTATTGCTACAGTTGGTCACTAAACTCCGTGGATTCTAAGCAATTTCTTCGATGATCATGTGGACGTCTCTTTCCTGAAAATTTCAGAAATAATTCAATGGGAAAAAAACATGTCTATTTGATGTAAAAAAAAATAATATAAATTTACTTATGACGCTAAACTATGAGTTTAATTGATGAAATCATTCTTAAGTCCGTACGTTTCTTTCTTCACATCAGCCCCTAGTCAATTTTTGGTGCCATGTAAGTCTCATCTTTCACGCCTCAGATCCACCTATTGTGCGCCATATTCATTCATTTCTGGATACTCTAAGTCTAGTCATATGGTGTCTCCATAATGGTAGTGCAATTACTGGCATGAGCCATTGGTGATTAATTGTATTCGGAAAGCATATTTTGCTGAAAGGTATCATCTTTATGAAATGAAGGATCCATCTTGTGAAAGAAATTAAAAGCTCAACAATCCTGTTTTTTTTTTTTAAGTAGAATAATGCAATATTATTCAGCCTAAGAGGATAAATGTAGTACATCAGCAGCTAAAAGAGGTTCCAATTAGTAAAAAAAAATATTAGGTAAAATATATTTCAACGCATATAACGATATAGTACAAGTCATGGAAGGTTTCTGTTAATGTAAGAAGAATATAGTATTACGTTATTATATTGAGGGAGGTTTGTAAAGGTTAAAAATGGGAAGTGCATCATGTATAAGTGTAACTTTGTTGAATCTTAGAGGATGCTGATGTAATTTGCCCTGATAATAATTATATGAAATACTTATATGCATTAAAGGGTCATAATGCTATCCGCATTTGTGTCCATATCATATCAAGGTACTCAAATTACATTGGCAAAAAAAGGTAGATCTGTAGCACACATCCTGCTATAAATTACAAAGTGAGATTGTCTTGATCACGAAGGTGAGGTATAACAAACAGATCTTAGCACCTCATATTTCATTAAGTGTGACAACAATTCTTCGTGGGGTAGGATGATCCCGATGTTCACAGAGCCATATACCCTTGAACATAAAAAGAAGAAATAAATTATTATTAGCTTGGATGTTACATTGGGCCTGTTTGGATACAAGCCATAAACTCTTTTGAGAGCTTCTCTACTGGAAATATAGAGTATATTTCCAAACTGAATGCCAGTGAGAACATCTGCAAATAGTAACTAAATAGTTATTCATGTCAACCAAACCAACTCCTTTATCACAGATCCAATCATAAACCAACATATATGATAGATATTAAACACTATCATATTAAAATTGTATTTTTCAATTTATAAAGATTAATTTTATTGAAGAAAACCCCAGTACACAATATATGAAATTTCATACTTCATTTCCTCAATCAAAACTTACATAGCATAGATGGTTCACATTCAACTCCTATGAAAATCAGTTTTTCATCTGTTCTTACAAGTAAGAATCAATGGCATTGTCTTGTTAGTTGCACAGTCAAGATCTATAATTTTGTCTATCCTTGTTAAATTTTACTGATAAACCCTATCGTTTTATACATGAACTTAGTCTCAAGTTCAGGCATCATGAACGGCAGTATTGTGAGATCTTAAATCTGTTCGTGAAATAATAGGTTTATCCTAATCAGAAATAGTGTATTATGAATCAATCATTATGAAATATATATATCCATCACTCCCCCGGTATATGGCATCACTAGTGAATTACTGGAGAGTGGAGAACAGTGTTATCAATGGCAGAATATAGCGGAAGGCCAAAATTCCACCATATAAACACACATTGCGGCCTACGGCAAGGCATAGCACACCTCCCTTCACAAATTGTCTATGGCAGTCAGCAAAAATTCCACCATTTAACAACATTGCTGGAGACAACTACTTTTGGAACACTATCGACAATGGAAGCATTGATTCAACTCCTTGAATGTGCCTGTGCATAAAATAAACATGGGTAGCTGCGGACTTTTCATGCAAGGCCACGAATCTTTTAAGAATTGCTCAGCAACAGGAGTGTTCATGGATGGATTCACAAAATTCCAAAAGTGCAACGAAAATTAATTCGTTATCACAGAGCTCTTTATCCCAGCACTTAAAAGGAGTCCCCCACCCCCTCCAGTCTCTACATATATGTGTGCTTGTGTGCATCTAGTAACAATATAGATATTAATAAAGATCATTTTTGATACATCATTGCAAAGATGAATTTTAATACCTGCTATGTGCCCATGTTAAGCTTCCCATTTGTAATGGGCACCCTAAAAATGTAAAAATACAATATGTAAGTAGATGATAACATAACCACATGTTTTCAGCATGATGAATAAAACTGAAAGATGGAAGTATTTCTCACGCGAGTGTACAACCAAACATCGATGATTTAATATGAGCTGGCATGTCATCTGGCCCTGCAAAATTTCAAATCCAAAACCATTTGTCAAAGATGCACAGTATAACTAACAACTTAGTTATGATATTATGAGACATAAAAAATACAGGCACTGGCAAATATATTAGCACATAATCTCCAATTAGAATTTCAGAAGCTAAAAGGAACATGTTCAGGTGAGAGGATAAGAATGGACTATAAAATTCATCTAATCACAGAGGCTTTCTGGTGAATATATGAAGTATAATAACGATTCAAAAACAGAATCACATTATTGAAGCTAGATCAGCTCCATTTAATTAAAAAAATTAAAAAGCGATAACAAATATTGAGAACTAAAAAAACAAACAAACAAAGTACTAACCCTCTAGAGTATGCTTCCATGGAGCAGATGAATGCATCAAATTGGTGATAGAAAGAAAGAAACCTCAGGAACTATCCGATTGAGGAAGGTTTCAGTATCATCGCGAACATCGGAGTCGTAATTCTCATTGATGGTAAGAGAAGCACTGGTGTGCTGCACTGTCGTTTTAATTCCACATAATAATTTCCAAGTTCAGTGAATTGAAAACAACTAACTTATGCATGATTTTAAATTGCGGTTGCGGCAAGTCAAAAATCCTTTACGCTACGGGCAATTGCGGGAAAATGCTGCCAAAATTGCGGTGAATCAAAATACCTTTATGTTGCGGCCCCAATTGCGGTTGCAGACCGCAGTTTAAAACATTGTTATGCGTGTAGTTTGGTTATATAGTGTATAATAGAAATTGTGTTTTTGTTGTTTATTTGGGATGAAAAACAAAATAATAAAAATACAATTTTGGTGTATATTATATAATAGAATCCTATTTTTGTAACTTTACTTTTCACTCTAAGTAAATAATGAAAAAATGATTTTATTGTATAATAATTTAATAGAATCATATTTTCGTTTCTTAACTTGTTTTGTCCTGAAAATCGAATCCTCCTCCATCACACCCTAGTTATGTCATACAACAAAAAAAAAACATCAATCTAAACCAAAGCTTTATCAAACCTTTTGTGGCATTGATAAAAAAAAATACAAACAGTTGAGCCATACACATGTGTCGAAGTTTGTTGTCACCACCACCAAGCTCAAGCGGGACGATGTCGTTATGGCCAAGGTCGACACCACCGTCAAAAATGATTTGGCAAACAAGTACGCCGTTTTGAATATTCAAACATGTATCACTCCCTATGGTGGGGTTAATGATTTGACAAACAAGTACGCCGTTTTGAATATTCAAACATGTATCACTCCCTATGGTGGGGTTGCGTGCGACAAGATGGTATTAGATCTTGAAGGGGTGGGTTGTGTGAATATTGACTACGGAAGGGGTGGTGCAGCATGATTTGGTCGTATATTCAAACTATGATCGGGTGGGGAAGCGCAACATGACAATTCTCGGAGGAGGGCAATGCTACTTGGTTCATGGGGTTACGGGAGTGAAAAATTGTAGTGTAGGGATTTTATAAGTGGACAAAAGAGATATTTCATCCCATTTAGTATCCCGAGAATGAACCTCGCACTCGACCTTGTGAATGTTCATTCATAGACCTAACATATTTTGGTCTAATTAAACCTTAGATTTAACGTATTCAATTTAAAGTATCATTAAGAAAAAATTATTTACTTAATTTAAATTTAAGAAATAAAATAAATAAATATAGATAAAATTAAAGATTAGACCAAAATTATAAATTTTTAAAATAAGAGAACCAAAAATCTCTATTTTAAAATAGGAAGATCAAAATTTTGAATTTGAAAAAATAAAAAAAAAACTAAAATTATATTTAAACCTAAATTTAATATAAAAATAGAAAGAGGAGTGAGACTATTTAAGTAAATTTAATAATACAAAAATGAAAAATATGCGAACCACTATTATACTAGTGTAATAAGAAAGGGAGATATGTTTAACAATTGACCCTTTTAAATTCTCTGAGATCAGATAAATGCTACTATGAACCACTTTTATAAACTGTAGTACTTAACACTAATTAATTGTTAAATTTGGAAATGATATAAGTTAATGTAGTATTTTCATAAAATTTTATTGAATACATAACATTATATTAATAACAATAATTATGTTTATAGATTTCTTAAAATAATATTGATAGCCCAGTCAAAATAAAATATTGATAATAAAATTTATATTGCTTATGTAAAACCTTCAAATCTTAAAAAATATGACAATTTCCTACCTATCTTTCATTGAACATTATTATTTTTATCGGTCTAAATAGTCTGGCAAAGAGCCATAGACACCAATCAATTAAAATTCATCATAGGAGTTAATAACAAATCATCCTCCATTAAAGGAGTTAATAACAAATCAAAATAACTAACATGAGATGACAAAGATAAGCCATATTTGGCAAAGGAATTGGCCAATTTGTTGGTTTATCTGCAAATATGCCCTATAAAGCACTGCGAAACTAAAGCTTCACTCCAATGATCTCATTAAGAAGGTCACAAAACTAGCTTCCTTAATGATCAACATCATCCAATAGTTGAATAGCCTCAAGGCAATCAGACTCAACTATCAAAGTGTCTACCTTCAAATACAATGTCATCTTCATCGCATAAAAGATGACTTGTAGATGAGTTTCTAAGATATGGCAATGGTCAAGTCTTTTAGAAAAAGCTTGGATAAATTTTCCATCGCTATTGTGAATGACAGCTCCACAAGATGCAAAATCTGTTGCATGAACATAAGAACCATCAAAGTTAAGTTCAAAGAAATCTTTGAATAGGATTTGTCCAACTATCAAACATATCACGAGATGAAAAAGAGTAGGTAGGCATAAAATATTGCGACTTCCTTATTCGTAAGTTGTTGTGTTTTGGATAAAGACTTTTAAAAAATTTGAGAATTTAAAATGCTAGAATTTGAATTGCTTTAATTTATAATTATTTCATTTTAAAAAAAATATTTTACTTGGTTAAATTACTTTAAATTTCTTAAACATAGGACAATTCAATTTTCATTATATATAAATTCTAATTTTAATTTGTCTGGTTTAAAAAATGTTTCCTAAATTTTAATTATTTTTTTTAATTCTTAACTTGGGTTATAAAAATATTTATTTATTTATCTGATTTTCACTATAAAATATATTAAAATGGCTCGCACAAACGACATCGCAAACAAGATCGTTGTGCGACGATTTTGGTTTACGACATCCATCAGTAACGCAAAACCGCCGGTGCCGACGAGCCCGCGACGGCGGAAACAGCGTAACCCGCGGTGGCTGTTTCAGTCAGCGAAGGCGAGAGCCTCCACTTTTCAATCCATACATAAAAAAAAAACTCCTTGAAGAAGAAGAAGAAGAAGAAGTGAGCTTCCACTTTTTTCAAACTCTGTCTCCCACGATACATCATGAGCAGCCACGTGTCTCTCTCCTCCTCGCTCTTCTTCTTCCCTCCCAATAACAAAAACCCTTCCTTTTCATCATTCTCAGTAAGTATAAGTATCTTTACTTTTGCTCTCTCACTCTCCTCCAAGTTTCTGACTACGCTGTTTTTGTTGTTGCAGCCTTTTCGTTGGAACCAAACGGTGGCATTTGGGGTTCGCAAAACGCCACGTTTTGTGGTGTGTGCTGGCCCTAAGAAGATATTATTTGGCAAAGAGTGCAGAGAAGCCTTACAAGCTGGGATTGATAAACTTGCCGATGCTGTTTCTCTCACCGTTGGACCCAAAGGTGTATATATATATATATCGATATGGACTATGCTTAGCAATTTGATTATTAACCAAACCATTGTTATTGTGTTTTTTAATTTGTTGCGTTACTTAATTGCTATCATATTCAGTTGCATTTCTGCCTCAACAATGGCCAATATCTAGAATCTCTATCTGCATTTGATTAAGTGCGTGTTTGGGTGAGCCCTTGCAAAATTGGTTTTGATGAAATTGATTTTGAAGTAAAATGATTTATGTTTGGACGTTTTTGTCTCGAAGTTAGCAGTAAAGCTCAACTTAAATATTTTTTTTAATCCAACATAAAAGCTACTTGGAATCGACTTTAGACCCGAAAATCATTTGCTCAACGTGGGACCAAACAAGTGAACATGTTTGAATTCATGTTGGATTATCCAAAAGTCATGTTCAAATTCCAGCTAATATGATTTTAGGTAAGTGTTCACATGCTTGGTTTCACTTTGAGAAATTACATTGGATCCAAAATCGATTGAGTTGAAGAAACTTTAGGTAAGTTGTGATGTATAAATTTTTTTGTATTGCATACTACTAACTTGGTTTTATAATTAAAACATTAAACATCTGGACATAAATTACTTCACCTCAAGATCAATTTCATTCTGAATTAATTAAGCAAACGCGCACCCAAATACACAAAAAATTAACTAAATGCATGTTAGCTGGTATTTTAACATGATTTTGGATGATCCAATATGAACCCAAACATGCACTGAGTGCATTTTTTGTTTTGATTGGGCTTTGGTTTGATTGTAAGCTGTTTTGTACACAACGTAAGCTAATTTGAAGAAACACTAAAAGCCTCACAATTGCTTTGTTGAGAATCATAATAGGATCAGGATAAGGTTAGAATAGGATCAGTTTCGGATTTTGTCTTTATTATCAAATCAGAATTATAAGAACAATATCTCCTATAATTAATTGTATTGATTGTAATTAATCTATATAAAGAGGCACCACTGTGTAATTCAGACACTCGGTTTCAGTCAAATACCTCTATTCTATCTTTCTTAACATGCTTTAAATTATATTTGAGCTGGAAATTCCTTGCTTTCAAATCTCAATATTATTATATAGTCATTGGTTGATTCTGGTCCAGTGTTTGTTGTTTTTTCTTGCTTATTTGTTTCATTCCTAACCATGCAGGACGAAATGTTATTCTTTCTGAATCTGGAAACCTTAAAGTGATTAATGATGGCGTTACAATTGCTCGATCCATTGAGCTTTCGGATGCAATTGAGAATGCAGGTGCCATCCTAATTCAAGAGGTTGATCATGGTTGTTAGGATTTTGCCTCGGGTTAAATGGATAAAATTTGAGACAATAATAACCAGAGATGTATTTATGTTATTAGTTTTCCTCCTCGTAGGTTGCAAGCAAAATGAATGAGTTGGCTGGTGATGGTACTAGCACTGCAATTATTTTGGCTCGGGCCATGATTAAGTCTGGACTACTAGCAGTTGCTTTTGGGGCTAATCCTATTTCTTTGAAGAAGGGGATGGAAAAGACTGTAAAGGAGCTGGTCAAGTTCTTGAAGGAGAGAAGTGTTCCTGTTGAAGGAAGGGAGCATATTAAAGGTCTTAGCTTCTGTTTGTTTGAATTTTGTAAAATTAAGGGGTTTTCTTCACAAGAAGATGTTGAAGATATTTTCCTTCTCTTTTGCAGCTGTAGCCTCGATTTCTGCTGGAAACGACGAGTATGTTGGTAACTTGATTGCTGAAGCTATGGACAAGATTGGTTCAGATGGGGTGATATCTATTGAGTCTTCCTCATCATCTGAAACCTCTGTGATAATTGAAGAAGGGATGAAGGTAGAGATAATGTTGAGAGGAAAGAGATTACGAGAAAAGACACTTTGAATAATAATATTTCGAGTACTGTAATGTTTACCATGTGATATTATGTTCTTGTAACCTAGACCTAGAGCACTACTTATAATCCTAACTAATTAGGGAAAATAATAATGAGATAATGAAATATGGTAATCAATCCTATGGGAAACTAATCTTAAAGGAGAGTCTAAGTAAGATGCTCTAAAATATGATAAGATATTTTTATATATTCTAACAGATAATATTACTCAATAACCAACATCAGTTTTTCTTGCTCATATCTGAATAATCCTTGTGTTTTGCCCTATTACAGTTGTTGTTTGTCCTTTTTGTACAGTTCAATAAGGGTTACATGTCTCCTCACTTCATTACAAACCAGGAGAAGTCCATTGTAGAGTTTGACTGGGTTAAAGTTTTGGTAACTGATCAAAAGATTTCAAATGTCAAAGAAATAGTTCCTTTGCTGGAAAAGGCTATGCAGTTGAATGCCCCACTCTTAATTATTGCAGAGGATATCACAAAGCAAGTGTTGGAGACCTTAGTGGTGAACAAAATGCAAGGATTACTAAGAGTTGCAGTTGTAAAATGTCCAGGATTTGGAGGTGCAAAGAAAGCTTTGTTACAAGACATTGCACTTATGACTGGTGAGTTCCTACAGAATTTGATAATCTTGGTTGATATTTCTGCCAACTTCCTCTTATGTTTCCTATTTTTGAATTCTTTTTGTGAAGTCTATGCAATTTGTTTGAGACAAGAAACTTTTCTGTCATTGCTTTTTGTTTTCATTTATTAATTTGTTTTAGTTAAGCAGTTTGACTGCATTGGGCACTGATGTGATGCCACCTTGTCATTTAATATTTGCCCAGGTCTTGGTTTCAAAATTTGCAATAAACCTTGTGTGATGTTTCAGGTCCTCAGTTGACTGTTAATAGAAATAATTATTGATAAAGACTTGAATTACATATGGGGGATGTTAAATTTTGGAGTTGTTTTTTGTGCATGGCATGTGACTATCTGTATGACAGTATGAGGATACTTTGAAATTCTGATTTTGTTTTCTTAAATATAACCATGATGTATTTTTTTTTCCCATATCTCAGAAACAGTCTTTCTGTCTAGCCTTGTTTAAGATCAGCACACTTTTTCTGTTCTGCTTGTTTGACCTCATGTTGACATTAACACCACAGGAGCTGATTTTCTTTCTGGAGACTTGGGTCTCACACTTGATTGTGCCACATCAGACCAGCTTGGCACTGCACTGAAAGTGAGAATAACCTGTAATGAGACAACTATCATTGCTGATCCTAGTTTGAAGGCTGAAATTCAAGCTAGAATTTCACAGATAAAGAAGGATCTTAGTGAAACAGATAATGCAAACCTGTCAAGAAAGCTCTCAGAGAGAATTGCAAAACTCTCTGGTGGTGTAGCTGTTATAAAGGTACCTAATTCAGTAAACATGTCAGGGGCTGTCTGTATTCTGGTGGCCTTTGTTCTTTACTTTGCTAATGTTACTTTATCATCTCTTACTCTTGGGTTTTACTGGATCATAGTGTTATTTATTGCTTTTAACTTGACTTGAGAAATGGATTGTTGACAGTTTGTCACCTACTAGCCTTCTTGATATGTGATCTTGTCAAAAGTGAGATCCTACTAATTTTTTCACTAATCACTTCTATATCATTCATGTTATATTTATTATAATATATCATCTATTTGTTGCTTATCTTCTCTGCAATAATTTTTCTTCTACTTTTTAATTTCCTATTTTCAGTCAAACCAATTATTACAATAATATCTATATCATTCATTTAACTAATGACTCAAAATGGCCCATTGATTGTCTAATAACTCAAATCAGAATTGTGGTCGTTCTATTTTTATCCCTATCAATTGTTGTAGGGTTCTGAATTCTATGAGATTGAGTCTTGCAAAAAATGAAAGATAATATAAATCTAGATTCTAGATCTCACACCACGTCAGTTCCCGCATAACATTCTTGTCTGAGGTTGAGTCTTGACATATCAGTAAGGTTGGTGCCTTGTGACTTGGAACAGGTTTAATTGTGGAAACAAACTCTTTGTTTGTGGTGGGTGCCTCATGCATTGGGCTGCCCTTTTATTCATAATATTTGTGTGAGGATTTCAAAAATAAAAAAAATTAGTAAAAATAGATTTTGAATTGATTTCTTTATTTTCTTAGTCATAGGGCTTTGTTCATCATTAATGTTGGAAAGTCTCACATCACCTACCTTAAGATATATCTATTGGGAAACTTCACTTAATGTCAATTGATTTAACACGAACTCTAACATGGTATTACCTCAATTAGTAGTATGCAGTTCATGTACCTATTGGGCAATTTCAGTCAATGCCATTTGGTTCTTCTTACAACATGGGTTTGGGTCTAATTCAATCCTACAAAATTAACTTGTAAGGTGAAGATTGTTCCCCACTTATATACTCTATCTCGACACTATCTCTAGCTAATGTGGAACTTCAACATGCTCCTCTCTTGTCCACTGCTACCCGCCACAATGTGGGATTTTATCACACCTCTCTTTGCGCACAACTACCTAGGGGTAAATACAATTAAGATGGCTTTCCAACACTCCCCCTCACGCTCAAGGATACCTGCCTAGAGCATGAGAAACACAAGGATCCACCAATGCATTTAGGATATACTCTGATACCATATTAGCAAACAAATTTGAATAACCAGTTGCATCAGGGTCCTTACTTTTGCTAGAAACAAAATCACCCTTGTTTGTCCAACTCACAATATCAACTTCTGTGTCCTCAAAGACTTTGGAGGGTTAATTTGTTCATCCAGAAAGTTCTCCACCTTAATGATGGGCTTCTCACAGTGACCCATGTTATTTAAACCCTTTTATTGCACCTCCTCCTGCCTTGATGCAACCATTTTAAAGTAGGGACATAAGGTTGTATTTCAAAAACTTTAATTCGAGCTAAGTTATGCACCACATCCTTATGTCCAATTCACAATATCAACTTCTCACAAGAGTGAAAACTTAGCTCCATTTAAAGTTTTTGAAATACAACCTTATATCCATATTTTAAAAGGATTGCATCAAGGTAAGAGGAGGTGCAGTAGAAGGGTTTAAGTAACATGGGTCACTGTGAGAAGTCCATCATTAAGGTGGAGCGCTTTTTGGATGAATAAATTAACCCTCCAAAGTCTTTGAGGACACAAGAGTTGATATTGTGAGTTGGATAAACAAGGGCGATTTTGCATCCAACAATAATGAGAACCCTAATGCAACTGACTATTCAAGTTCTCTTGTTAATATGATATCAGAGCCTATCTTAGATGTATTGGTGGGTCCTTGTGTTTATCACACTCTAGACGGGTAGCCTTGAGCGTGAGGGGGAGTGTTGGAAAGCCGCCTTAATTGTGCTCACCTCTAGGTAGCTGTGTGTTTGAAGTCCCACATTGTGGTGGGTAACCGTGGGCAAAAGAGGGGCATGTTGAAGTCCTCACATTGGCTAGAGATAGAGTATATAAGTGGAAAATAATCCTCACCTTATAAGTCGGTTTTGTAGGGTTGAGTTAGACCCACAACCCACATTCTAACAGTTTTAAATGAAAACTAACAATTAGCTTGTATCCTATAAAAGAAGTGAAGTATCTACTACATGATCCTTGTATAGATTATGCATGAAATCTAGTAGGCCATCGTGTTAATTGCACAGATCTTACTGACTTTCATTTGTACAATTTTTTATTGCAATTCGTTGTACAGATAGAAACAACTCTCTTAAATTTTTTCCACAATATGTTACATTATTTTCATTCTCATGTGTTTATTGCATAATGCAATAACCAATTGCGTAGGTAGGTGCACATACTGAGCTAGAACTCGAAGATAGGAAACTTAGAATTGAGGATGCAAAGAATGCAACATTTGCTGCCATAAGCGAGGGAATTGTTCCTGGAGGGGGTGCCACATATGTCCATCTATTGGACTTGATACCAACAATAAGGAACTCCATGGAAGATCTAGATGAGCAAATTGGTGCTGATATTGTAGCAAAGGTGTGGTACATTTTTTACTATACTAGTTCTCTTTCTTATCTTCATATATTTCTTCTCCTATTGATTTTACTTTGTAGTGAATGTTCTAAGATTATTTTTATGTAAAATGTTTCTTTCCATGAAAAAATTTAAATTAGTAGAGTGTTGACTTATGAGATTTGAATCTTTTGAAATCCAGGAAATTTGCGAGTTTTCTTTTTTAAATTCTTGTTTGTATTGTAATTGAAAGAAAAGCTTTTATTTCATAAAGTATACCTCATTATTTTGGGTGAAACATTCACTTACTACCTGTATAGCCTAGTCAAGCACATAAAAAAAGGTTATTCCATATGAAGTATGAACTTGTCTGGACTCTGGAGTGCTTTTAACATATGTAAGCGGTTGCACATGAATCGTTGCAGGCACTCCTTGAACCTGCAAAATCAATTGCAACTAATGCCGGAGTTGATGGAGACATTGTTGTCCGGAAGACTAGAACACATGATTGGAGAACTGGATATAATGCAATGACAGGCACGTATGAAGATCTTTTGAATGCTGGAGTAGCGGATCCTAGTCGTGTTGCAAGATGTGCTCTTCAAAGTGCAGTTTCTGTTGCTGGTGTCATTCTAACTACTCAAGCTATTTTGGTGGATAAAATAAAGAAACCGAAGCCACCTGTACCCTTGGTCCCTGGCATAACTCCCTGAGACAGAGAAAACAGTTAGTACAATTTTGAAAATAGAGTTTAGTCTTTTCCAGTGTCCATGCCATTGGTTTAGTCAAAGCTTGTGAATGTCCCTTGGGTTGGTTAGTACTCCAGCAGCAATAAGAATGCTCGTTTCAAGAATGGCAAAGCCAGAGGTTGTTGCTTCTTACACGAGTTATGACTTGATGAAACCCATGTGTCATGAAGCAATAGGAACAATTAGACAATTGATGAAGTTCAAAGTGCATTCCACTGGGAATTTTGATTAGTGTTAAGGTTTCTTTCTTCGTTTAACCGATTAATTTTGTCGACACCTATGTTTTTTTTTTTTTAATTCAAGTTGTTGACACCAAATTGGTAATATATTAATAGTTTTGTTCCATAAAACCGGTAATACGATATTATGAGGAGATTGTTGATAATAAACTCTAATTTGGGTGCTTGTAGTTTGCTGTGTCATGGGATGATTATAGTCTATATGCTTCAAAATAAGGAAGTATAAGTGTTGCCTTGTGGGTTAAACAGGGTGTGCCTAAGTATTATAAATTTTTTAATATTATTTTCGATTCTTACATATAATTTTTTTTAACCTAAGCGGTTAATTTAAGGAAGACAATTACTTAATATACCCCATCCAATTTTTAATTTTAGTTTTGTGGTACAAAGTTTCTTTGTGCATGTTTTATTATGAGTGACTAAAGAAGTTTTGATGTATTTGTCAATGATCTTTTTTAATCTAATTCGATGAGTAGGTACACCCGCTAATAGATTGGATGTTGAAGGCTTACGTGCTACGTGGACTCGCGGTTTTGTTGTTTAGTTACTGAGTATGTTATATGCTACCGGAATGTCAACTATCAAATCAAGTTTCAAACTCAGTCATAATACCGGAAAGAATAGGCTTTTTCAAGTTTTTGCTTTTTGGGCATGTGTATGTGGTTTTGCTTGTTTGTAGTTGACAGGTCTCTTTCTTGTCCTTTTGATAGATACTTTGTAAATAAAGTAGAAAATGATTCAGTTCCTTGACTATAATCCAGTTGACTTTAATGTATACCAACTATATCTTTAATGACTTTTACTATATACAATTAAAGTATAATTACAACTATGTGGAGTTAATTGCTTTCATGAACTATGACCATATATATTGCAAAGAATTACCAGTAACCACTGGTTTTCTTTTTGTACAGACACGTGCTTTTACTTTTCTCCAAACCTAACTTATTTTTCAATCCTCTCTATTTAACCAATTTTCCTCAAAACATAGACTAGGCACAGTTCAACAGTATGTTTTACTGGAAAACAGTACAAACCTAACTCATTTTTCGATCCTCTTCATTTAACCGATTTTCCTCCTAACAATCTAGACTATGCACAGTTCAGCAGCGCTTTTTACTGGAAAACAATAACGGAAGTCATTGCTTACTTGGCTGATAAACCATTTTTCTTGTTGTGAATGGTCTTATTTTTTTACGGAAAAATAGGTTATGTAATGACAAATGTAAAATTATTTTATATTATCATCAAATCATAAATTATTATATATAATAAGTTTTTATTTTTTTTATTTTTATGATAATTAACTTAAAATTCATATTAACGATAATTTCTTATTAATTTTACGTTATAAAAGTTTTTTACACTAATAATCCATGATCATTAAACTCTTTTTTAATTAGGATACTAATTTTTGTCTTAACCAAACTATTTTTTTAACCCTCAAGTTTATTATGGAGAAATGAACCTTGACTAATCCAAAGTTTAATCGAAAGAAAAATAAGATATGACAAAAAATTATTTTCGCTAAGGATCAAACTCAAATAATACTCGAATGATTCAACCTTAACTTTAGTACATTAACTACCCATGTCTAATCACTTGCTTAACCAAATTATTTTTGCGCTACTCATGAGGTTCATACTTGTATTTTCTTGATCTTAGAAGAGTAGCAATCTACATATGACAAATGCATCTTGTTTCAACTTTCTACAACTACCCCTACTTCTTTTCAGGCCCAGCCCTGAGCATGGTTTGACAATGTGTAACATTCTTGATTTTTAACTTTTCGACAACTTTCACATTACGACACTTCACATGATGGCACTCCACTCAACATTCTTATTGGTCAGAACCCTCCACCGGTCAGAACCGTTGGTAGGTAACTGTTGTAACAATAGTTTATGGTAAACCGAAAAAATTATTGGCTGAGTCGCGGACAATGTCGCTTTCTTTAAGACGTTTCGTGGCACTGCCAAAAATTATGCAAGCAGACTATCAACCACGAAGTCCCCAGGATAAAACAACCCAGATCACTGTATAAGATTCCCACTGCACTGAGGGAACCTTTTCTAGAATTACACCCTCTTGTATGACTTGAAAAGTCACTCTAAAGCCACCCAAAAAATATGACTTGAAAAGTCACTCTAACAGCCAACCAAAAATATGACTTGAAAAGTCACTCTAATAGCCAACCGAAAAATATGACTTGAAAAGTCTAGCCAACCGAAAATATGACTTAAAAAATCACTCTTATAGCCAACCGAAAATATGACTTAAAAAGTCACTCTTATAGCCAACCAAAAATATGACTTTAAAAAGTCACCATTATAACCAACCGTAATTTTACAGCGATAGAAAGAAAGAGGGAGAAGTTTGCCGGAAATGCATCGGCTGAAATATGGGAGGGAGAAAGAAAAGTTGAGGAAATGCTTCTCAACTGGGGCGAGGAAAAAAGGAGAAATGAGCTCTCTATATATAGGAAGTGAAACACTATTCAAGTGTTTATCCTGAGCGATGTGGGACTTGAAGCCTTTTTTTTTTCTTTTTTTTTCAAACTTTCATCCTTTGTTCTAAGCAGTAACCCTTTCTAAGACCTCAAAAATTATCTCTGACTGCTTTCAGGATCAATGACTGACCCTACAAACTAATACGAGACTTTTCAACGTGTTTTGTCCTTACCCACACTACGACACTTCACGCGATGACACTTTATTCAACTAAGGAAACTTCCCAGAAGGTCACCCACCCCATAACTACTTCAAGTCAAGCCCACTTAACTGTGAAGTTCTTATGTAATAGACTATCAAAAAGTATATGTATCTTCTTGGTATAGGTAGTACCAATTAATTCCTTTAAGTCATCCTTAGTTGTATAGTCACATACCTGCACAACCTTTTGATCCCTCTCATTCTAGTGTGACTCGATCGGGGTATTACATGCTCACTACCTTTCGCCTGGTTCATCCTCGAATCACACTGTACTGAGAGAGAGATATGCTTTGATACCATTTGTAACATCCTTGATTTTTAAATTCTTGACGATTGTCACACTACGACACTTCACGCGATGACACTTTACTCAATACCTTGTTGGTCATAATCCTTCGCAGGCAATCCTTTCTGAGACCTCGAAAATCAACTTTGATTGCTTACCCTTCGTAGGTAACCCTTTCTGAAACCTCGAAAATCAGCCCTGGCTACTTTCAGGATTAATGGCTAACCCCACAAACCAACACAATACTTTTTAGTGTGCTTTGTTCTTACCCACACGCTTTCTGGGAAATTTCCCAAAAGGTCACCCTTCCCATAACTAGTTCAAGCCAAACACACTTAACTGTGAAGTTTTTACGTAATAGGCTGTCGAAAACTAGATGCATTTTGTTGGTATAAGTAGTATCGATTAACTTCTTTAAGTCATCCTTAGCTGTATAGTTTCATACTTGCACAGTCTCTGAATTCCTCTCATTCTGATGTGATTCAATTAGGGTGTTACACAGTACACCCGCACTGGGCCCATGTTGGAAAAAGGTCCCAAAAAAAATTCCAACTTTGATATTTTCAAAGGAAAAACTACATGTGTAACCTTTTGTTTCTCCAACTTATCCTATTCAACTCTCCATTAATAACTTAATCTCATTCCAACTTCCCAACTATTTGAAGATTCAAATTTTATTAAAACATTAAAATAATATCACTCTTTTCTAGGTCTATGCCTTTGTGGAAGCAACATGATTTTTTCCCCGGCAACAAAATTGGATAATATGGAAGCCAAAGAAAAAAAGTGATACTGACACTTTTTTAGATAAATACAAATACAAAAGAAGCTAATCTAGTTTGTAGCTGTTGAAGTTGGTACTAGATAAATTAGAAACCTTATTTTCATAAAACAAGAAATAATTCATTACTTACTTTAAAAATTAATAACAAAAGTGTGGTGGTAATACTATGATAAAATTAAGAATGTTAGTATTCAATTTAATAAGTTTTAATTATAGGGATAAAATTAAGAATGTATCACACATGTAGGACCAAAATATGTTTTAAACCAAATTACTTTATAGCATTCAATTGTTGCCCAAGTTTTTTTTTAATATATGCAAATACAATAAATTAGACAGGAGTGACATTGATATAGTTTCTAATATATTTTTTGACCCACTTTTTATCATTAGTTATTTTCATTTAAAATTATCAAATTATAATTAAGTAGAAATTTATTAAATAAGGAGTAATACTTACACAAATTTGTCACTTTTAATATTGTGATTCTTAATAAATGTTAGTGATTAATAAAAAATATATATTTAACAAGTATCTTGCTAATATGTATCTAAAATATAAAGTTAAATGACACTTGCCCTTATCCTAATTTTCTAATAAAAATGCAACCTAGTAAGTTGTTATTTTTGCTAGAGAAAATTGTTGTTAAATGAAAAGACATTTATGTCTTAAAGATGAATCATGATTCCTAATTATTTTGGTTAGATGTAAATAAATACAAATAATAAAAGTTACATTTGATATGCTATCATATCATAGTTTGTCTCCATGCGTTTGATGTTTTTAGACGATACACTTATAAAATGATTTGATATAACATTTAAGTAGTGTATTTAAGACCTTAATTTAATACTCTATATTTGAGATTCTTTCATATAGAAAACATTCTCCTAGAATATGTCAAAATCTTATAAAGAATAAAAGAAGTCCACAATTTAGAAGATGTTGATTCTCATCAAAAGACGTGTCATATTGTTACAGACTTGCTATAATGAAAGAAGTGACTTTCTTGCTGAAGTACAAGACACACTATCCTATCAACATGAGCTTTGCATGGAGAAAAGACGTGCATTTAATGTAAGCATTAAATGCTTTAACAGACTCAAGACCTTATACAAAGAATGAAAAATTCAATCGTTGAGAAACAATGGATACTTGGAGATGAAGACGATATATAAAATAAGTTTTGAAAAAATAAGACACGAATCATCTAGGTGAATAATTCTTTCATTATTTCTTGTAAAACTTTCTGTGAATTCTTGTAAAGATACAAAACTTTCAAAACCCTTTGTATATCTTGAGAGAAAATACTAAAAGTGTTAAGTAATATATTCGTCTTTTAGAAAATCATACTCTAGTTGGTAAGCAATCTTCCAACAAATCATGTTGATTTATTTAGAGCTAACAGTAACTAGAATAAAAAATACTGAATTTAAGTCAAGTTTGGGGTAGAATTTATAATTGTAAGAGTTAAAAATAATAATAAATAATACTTGTAACTTTGATAAGTTAGTAGAGACTTGGTGGTTATCAAGAACTTGACGTAGTCTTATGTTTAAGCCAAATCATTATAAATTCTTTATGTGCTTTCTTATTTATTTAATTGACAAAAGGATTTTGAATTTGTTGTTAGAACTTTCAAAGAAAACTATTTTTCTCATCTTCTGATCTTTTATATTTCTTAGACAATATATAAATGTGTTCTATAGTCTTAAAAAAAGTTTTAAATTTTCTAAAAACATAATTTAACTCCACCTTTTTATATTATTTGCTTCTACAACTATACAACTTTAATTATTAGAGTTAAGTTATTTAAAGTCTGTATTTTAAATGAATGATCTTTGTCAATGGAGAAATGTTACTAAGATACTTTTTAATACACTCTTTTAATATGTTTTCTATTATTACTTGAAATTTATCTAAAAATATAATTTTTTTATATGTTTCACTTGTAATTTTATAGTGTTTAAAATAAATTTTTGTCAATAATATCGAAATGTGTTGCCGGACCAATGGGATCTAACTTAATTGATAAAATTATCTTTCAACATTGTTTTTATTTTTACCGTTAAAAAAAATTGGATCAGTACAATTTATATAAATATAAATAATTTACACTTTTTCTTAAACTTTTTCTTTAATTCACACATACATCTATAAGTAGAAAAATGACCGCGTGTATGACACAAGAATAAAATTTTAAGAACTGAAGCCATAAAGGACTAAACATTTAAACCATTAAATTAGCTAGTCTCACTGTGGGACTAGGACATTGGAAGAAATGGGAATTACTGACTAAACACACTAAATACTTGACGTAAATACCCCATGTCACACAGAGAAAACATAACTTTTGATTAAGAAATGAAATGATACATATTTTTCTTTTTTGGTATAGAAAAGAAATGATATTGGCTTGATTTGCAAGCCAAGTATGCTAATCAAAGGCAGAAATAAATGCTTCAAAGATACAGCACTTGGCTTCAAAGTATCAAATATTTCCCATCACACTAATCACAATCGTCCCAGTAGGCACTACCCTATGATTCATATTATATATCTGTATTAAAAATACACATTATGTGACCCTACATCATTATTGTTCTACAGATTGTTCCACCCACTATACCTTACAATTTATTGTATGTGACGGGATAGCAATGGCCTGGCAGAAGCATAACGAAACAAAACAAATATTTAAAATGGGTTGATACAAGTCATAATAAATTATATTTTTAACAAAGTAATTTTAAAGTTTAAATTTTAATTTTTTTGATATAAAATAAATTATGTTAAAAAAAATACTCATATTATCTGTGTTTATGATATTTAATAGGGATTGGTTATTATTTTTTCCCATTAATATTTCATACTAATTTAATACCGTAATAAGAAAAAAAAATGAAACAACAAAGATGATTAATTTATGCTTTCCTATTAAAATATTTTTACTACAACAGTTCCATGACCCACCAATAATCTACATATACCTCGTACAGTGGATGGCACTGGATGCAATGGCGTGGTTATTACTCTCTTTTTAACCATCATAGCATTGTTGATATTGGGTGATATATTTATGACGTCTATGCAACATAATTATGGAGCCTATAAACAATAGAGTTTCTGTTTAATCCTATAAATACCATTGATTATTATTATTATACGGATATTTTAATGATATTTTTGTCATGAAAATAAAATGTGAGACTATCCATATAATATTTGAGGGTTTTAAAAGATAAGATTCACTTTAATAAATATTATATATTCTCATGAAAACTAAAAATATTTGGAAGACTAAAGTGAAGATGTTTATGGACGACAAATGAATTAGAACTTTAGAAGTACTAGATGAAAAGTTGTAAATATTATGATGTGGGAGATCTAGATGAATCTAGCTCCATGTGCTTTAGTAATTTCTGGAAGAAAAAAATGGAAGTGAGTGTATAAATAAGTATTTTACTACTCCACCTACCTCAAATTTGCATATATAGTTTAATGCATATATCTAAAAGTAAATACAATATGATATATACAGTGAAAGAGTTTAACTCAATTCATTAAATAAAATATATGTGTATATATGTTAATAAAATAATTTAATTGAATTGGTTAAGTAAAATATACATGTGTTGTAAATTTTGGTTCTTATTTTTGCTTTTAAGAATTAAAAAATACAAGTTTACAAGCTTCATATTTCTCATTGAAAACCCTTAATTTAATTCTTAAAATTGGTGGTCTTATATTACCTATTATGAGTTTAATTTAAATATGTTAGTATAAAATATTCAAGTTTAATTTTTATACATGGTTAATATAAATTTTTGAATTAGTATATAAAGGAATAGAAAAAAAATATCGAGAGAATTTTGACAAAATTTTAGGAGTGTTAATATAATTTAGTAGAATGTTAGCAATATTTTTTTTCACATACTTTTTAAAAATTGATTAAAATTTATTAAAAATGATCTACTTTAGTAGATTTTACTTTTTATTTATTTAATACAAATAAAAAATAAAACTTACAAAAAAATAATAATTTTTGATAAATTTTAATCAATAAAAAATTAAAAAGAGAGTTTTAGATAGTGCTGCTATGATTACTATTTTTATGATCGTATGTGTATTTGACGAGTCGACTACGGACAGAGCGAGGACGCGGAGACGCACGTCGTGAAGAAGTGAAAGCGAAGAAATAGGCGTCAGAACTTCACTGAAAGAGAAAATAAAAGAAAAACGGCGGATATGTCTTTTAAATAAAAATAAAAATTTATTTATAATGAGAAAGGAAGGTAAACACTAACAATAATATCCGCGCTGAAACTGCACTTCCAATCTTGCATTGCAGAATTCATATTCAATTCCCACGAACAACCCATTCTCAGCTCAGATCTGACACACTCCCATTTCTTCAACGCTTCTCTCTCTCTCTCTATCTGCTGCGACTGTGAGCTTCTCTCTCTCTCTCTCTCTCTCTCTCTCTCTTGCTTTGAATTTGGTTCTGTGGAAAGAATTGCTTCTGCTTTTCCTTGTGCTGTTTTGCTCGCAATATCTGATTTGGTGATATTTTATGTTATTTATTTTAGTTACATTTGCTGCTTTTGGTTATTCTGCTGCTGAGCTCATCACCGCTAAAAATGGAATTAGGTTTTAGCTCTCTCTTATAACTTACTTAAACTGCAAAATTCGTGCTTACAACTCGCCAATTTCACTTGACTAAGGCGTCGTGTGTGCTCATAAATTGATTATGTTGATTGTGAGCTCATTCTTTCGTTGTTTAATTTATATATCACATGTTTTGGAAGTTGGAACGGAGCTCATAATGTTGTATTTTTGTTTTTGTTTTTTGGATTTTAGGTTTACAGTTTAGAATATTTGTTAGAGGCTCTTTTTATGGTAATCAAATTGGACTTGGAGGGACTTTTACTTGAAATAAAAATTGAAATATAATGGAATTATGATTGTGGAGTTTGAGAAGCTTAGGAGATTAGTTGGTGGTTAATTTATGCATGAGCTTGAATTTTGGAAAACTTGATATGCAGACGGCTTATTAGTTCATGGCAAAGTCAAGGCAGAAGTTTTCAAACCAGGATTCTTCGTTGTCGCCTACTGCTGCAAGATCAAGGGAGTGGGATGGACCATCTAGATGGACTGATTACCTTGGGCCGGAAATGGCTTCTCCGTTGTCGTCTAGTAGCTCCAGGAATATCTATCATGATGGGCAGTCTCAGGGCACGACGCCGGCCCAATCGCACAAGGGTATCAACATGCAGTGGGTTGTCCAACTCACTGAGGTTGCCGAAGGTCTTATGGCTAAGATGTATAGGTTAAACCAACTTTTGGATTATCCAGATCCCATCAACCATGTATTTTCAGAAGGGTTTTGGAAAGCTGGTGTGTTCCCCAACCATCCCAGAATCTGCGTGTTGCTCTCTAAGAAATTTCCGGAACACTTCAGCAAATTGCAACTTGAACGTGTAAGAAGTGAAAAGTGATGTCTGATATGCTTTACATTTTGAATGTTGTTTATGGCCTTCGCAAATTTCATCATTTGGCAAGAAAATGGATGCAGATAGATAAGATTGCTTGGGATTCATTGCAAGATCATGCAGAGCTTCATTTACAGAGCCTGGAACCGTGGGTGCAGGTACTTTTTTGTTAAATTCTTTTACTGGTTTTTCCGTGTGTTTCCCACTGATAACCCTTAAGCAATTGACCAAAGGTTTTCACATTCCAGTTGCATGCCCTCTCATTAGACAAAATCTTACACATCCCTTCACCCAACAACTTAAGCTTTTAGGTTAGTTGATTCATGCACCTCACCTTACTTGACTTGCTGGATTAGTTTGAGTTATTAAGACTTGCCAAATTCTACTTGTCAATATCTTTGTGTAATCAACTTATCTGCATGAGCCATGAGTAAATAAAAATCTGAAAATTTGTAATTTGCAATTCATTTCTAGATTTATTTATTTTTCTTTAGGAGGAAAGGTTGAAAATAGTGAAAGAGAAGGCTGAAGCTTGTTCTAAAGTCTAAACATGTAGTTTACACTTTACATTTTAAACCTATATAACACAGGGTACTGTAGCACACACAAACAATTAGCATTGAGACCAAGGGGAATAGTTTTACTCAATTGAACCATTATACTGTTGAAAGGACACCAAAAAACTTTAAATAAACTACCCATAGATACACCAAAAAACCAGTTAGAACTTATCCAAATCATTTTTCCCCTAGTGATAGTTGCTTTATTTATAACAAGATAAAAGGACAAAAAATTACTGCCAAGTGCTAACATCTATCCACGTTCTTCGTTTGAAGATTGTGATGTAATCCTATTGTTCTTGTTTCATGTAGCAATCCACCCCTATACTTTAGCTATTGTATGTTGGGTTTGGAATGCACTCTTTGTTTCCTTCACACTATGGTTAATTCTGCTGTTGATGATTGCAGCTACATATTGTTATTAATAAACTAAAATCTTCTTCCTATTTCAAAGTTCAAGCTTCTCTCTTGACTAGATTTATAGATGAATTCATTTATTAACATGCACACTCATTATTTCTTCATGAATAATTCTTACTGTGGTTTTGGCCCATGGTGGTTTCATGGGAGTTGCCATTGCCGATATGGAGCGAGATTTGACAACCTTGCTGCATTCTGAGTGTTATTGTTTCTGTGTCTTGTATTTTATGATAGTATAACTGTTCCTTCCCCTGTTGTAGTTCTCCCTTTCTTCTCTTTAATTTTACCTTTTTAATCCAAAAGAAAGTATGAATAGTTGTCATACATAACACTGAACTTGGTCCTTCTATTTATACTATTAATCTAGGTTAAGGTACTAGTGTAGTGCAATATGTACAAACCTAGCTTAATAAAAATCACAACTAACTAGTACCATATAAATAATATTTTTTAACTTAGAATACCCCAGTATTCTGACTGTTCAGGCTTCAAGTTACACAAACAAAGATTTGTAACTTTGGTGTTTTATGCATTAAGACATTTTACTTTGTTATTGATGAAGATAACATCAAAAGTTAATTGGGAAAAGGTCCATTTCACCTTTATGCTTTGCATTTTTTATTATATTTGACCGTTCAATGGTTTATGTCCTCTCACATTTCCCCTTTATATGCACATCATCAGTAAAATATAAGTTATATAAAATGAAGCTGTTTCTGCATTCTCCTGCTATCATTGACCTTAATGAGATAGATTATTGGTTTCATTCATAATTTATGATTTTGATCAATAAATATCTTTGTTGGTGTCATTTATGTCAATTAGAACTTGCTTGTTTATTTCATGACTTTTAGATTTTCAATTCATGTTACCTGAACTCGTACAGTAATGATTCATTTGTGTGTGCAGCTACTTCTTGACTTGATGGTGTTTCGTGAACAAGCTCTGCGACTTATATTGGATCTAAGTAGTACAGTAATTACCTTGTTGGTGAGTCTGAATATTGTTACAAGAATCTAGCCCTTTCTTCATTTGAGTTTTGACTCTTGAGTCCAGAAGCTTTCATCATTGACGAATAACTATGCTAGTAAGACAAAAAAAGTAGGGAGTCTCACAAATTTTCCTAAAAAATTGTTCAACTCTTATGAAAGCTTCTGAAATTCACTGTCATGCATCAAATATAGAAATCATCACTCCAGTGAAATGGTTTAAAATTTTTAATAGATGTCCTAACATTGGAAATAAACTAATAAGTAATTAGTTAATAATTTGTGCATATCTCAAATAACTTGGCAGTGTTTTGCAGCCCCATCAGAATTCTCTTATACTACATGCATTTATGGATCTATTCTGTTCCTTTGTGCGGGTTAACCTTTTCTCTGAAAAGGCAAGTTAATTTTCCCTCTATTTTTCTTGACCTTTTTTTTTTACTTATGAAAAGCTTTGATGTTTTCGAAATGATTTTTCTGGTCAACTATATATGAGTGTAATTATTTCTAAACCAATCTTCTCATAACAGATGCCAAGGAAAATGTTGCTACAGACCTATAACTTTCTACATGCAATGTCAAGAAATGAGCGGGATTGTGACTTTTATCATCGGTAGGATATTTTGATAAGTTTTCTTGAATTGTTGTCTATTTCTTGTAAACAATAATTGATAGGTATGCATCTGTACATACACATACGGACATAGCATGTTGTATAATCTAGCTTTAAGAAAAAAGATTCTTTTTGTCCAAAAAACTTTCCATTAAGAGAGTTGCATAAAAAAATGTCTCAAACAAATTCTGAGGGCCATTTTGCATATACAATTATGCATACTTGGCTTGTGTTGGTGGTGATGGGAGGGATGGATTGGAGATTCTAGTAAACTCTGGGCTTATACTCCCTGTACTGGTCACATTGTGATGTGTTGCGGGGCTTTTAAACATGAGCAACAGAACATAGAAAAACTGCAAGACATATGAAGAAACTTAGATGTTTGAAAATCTACAAAAACTAGTTAGCTATAAATAAACATATGTGTGGGAATTTGTTTCTCTTGGTCAGAACTAAGTGCATGATCCTCACTTCCTCTTTTCTTCCAATTTGGGGGCTTCCCATGGGTCTTCCAACAAGTTTCACTTGTATGCCATGGGTATTTGCAATGTTCACACCATGGTCTATCAGATCAGATCTCCTGCTGTCTTCCCCTCCTTGGTTTGTAGTATTGAGAGCAGAACCTTCCACTTCTAAAACAGGGGCTGACTTCCTAATTTTTCTACTCTAGGTTAATCATATAGCGCAATCCAAAATACAACTCCCATCTATAATCAGGCCATTGTACAATAAAAAAATCATGAACTAGTCAAAATTGAAGGATTGGACTACAAAATTAATCCCTAAGGGATGGAATTGACGAAGAATAATAAAAAATGGATTTTACACTAGCTTTGATATGAAATTCTTTTAATTTAGTTTTTCCCTAACCATTGTCACCTTTATTTTTTAGCAGATAAATGTTCCTTGTTTTAGTTCTTATATGTTTCTTTCTCTACTTTACAGTTTGGTTCAGTTCGTTGACTCTTATGATCCACCACTGAAAGGCTTACAGGAAGACCTAAATTTTGTGAGCCCTCGTATTGGAGAGGTTAATCTCATCCTTTCCTGTATCAATATTATATAAACAATTGCCAAGTACATATGGTAACTAATTCATGATTCCGTCTTTTCATGATTAAGTTCAATTTATTTTTATTAGCCTTTCTACTTTTTAGGAGCAGCATTAGTTGGTCTTAAATCTTGTGGAAGTGTGTGAAAGGTTTGCTTTTTATGGTGATGACTGAGTTTGTGATACTTTGGTGCATTTGCTTGAGATGGACAATACAATAATATTGAATAATTAAGTTATATCACCTGATCCCCTTCATTTGCTTTGGGATAGAAACTAAGTGTCGCTTTCTTTGTCATGTCTTGTATAGTAGGAAGTCATTCCTGTTCCTCCGCCTAAAATTGTCTTCCATTGCTTAAAAAATTGTCTTCCACAAAATTTTCTCTTAAATGTTATATAAATAAAGTCATTCCTCTTCCTCCGCCTTACTGCATAAGCCTCTAGGATAGTTGGTCATTTGACATGGTATTCAAGCCTCTTTGACCAAGTGGTCAGGTGTTGGATCGTTGCCTCCTCCGTTCTTTATAATTAAATTCAATTTCAGTACAAGATAAAGTTTTTCCATTCACTCTCTATGTTGCAAGATTGAAGGGCTCTTGTGTGGAGAGGCTTGTTATTGATAGATAAAAACCATGCTGAACCTCTACTGAACGGCTCAAGCTTTTAGAAGGTTTGGTCCTTAGCATTATATAATATTAAAATTTAACTAATCATTTCAGAAGAAGTCACATTGTTGGTATGACCTCCATCTTTTGGTTCCTTATAAGTGAAAATTGAGACCTAGAGAAGATTGCATATGGCATTTAGTTGTTGAATGTAAAATCTCAATATGCTTTCTGAACAGTATAGCTTCTGCTTCCAGATTTAGTATGATTTTCATACAGGATAAACTTATCCTGTTACTTGTAATCTTTTCAAGTGAATAAAATATGTTCTCTGTTGCTGTGAAAGAAGATTGAACATTTTAGATCTGTTTTTATACTACACATGATATTTTATTTATCTATTTTTATGCAAAGAATGAGTTTCTTAGTTAATCTCCTTTATGGGTGAATTACTGTATTTGACAACTTGTTAATATATTGCTGTTGAGATATTGATAGATATTAACATATATTAGAGAAATTCTGATTTCATTGTTTTCCTAGATTCTTTCCTAGTTATGTGATTCACATATAAATATAGTACAGTTTGTATAACAACACAATTATTCACTTTCTCAAGTATTGTCATTGAGGTTTTGATATCTTTTTTCAGGTGTTGGAGGCTGTGGGTCCTATTATATTTCTATCAACAGACACAAGGAAACTTAGAAATGAGGGATTTTTAAGTCCATATCATCCTCGTTATCCAGACATACTCACAAATTCTGCTCATCCACTGGTAATGTTAATTTTTGTTTTTAACCATATTGATATAGACTTCTTAAATTGATAACTTATAATTACACTGAGGTTCTTTTCTCATTCAAC
The DNA here is from genome assembly GCF_000004515.6 of Glycine max. Taxonomy (NCBI): domain Eukaryota; kingdom Viridiplantae; phylum Streptophyta; class Magnoliopsida; order Fabales; family Fabaceae; genus Glycine; species Glycine max. The sequence goes on along the minus strand of NC_038256.2, from coordinate 2,011,968 downwards.
TCTGCAGAGAGCACAAGATCTAGCAAATGTAACTGCATATCGAGAATGGGTGTTATTTGGGTATCTTGTCTGTCCTGATGAACTGCGTCGTGTCACTAGCATTGATATTGCTTTGGTATAGTTCATACTTTGTACCTGTAGTCATATACCTATGTTGTGAAGTTTCTATTTTACTTTGCAACATGTGGAGGGTACTGAAATTGTTTGGTTTTACTGGTGCAAAAACACAACCATGTTAATACAATTATTGAGATTTGAACTGGTGGTCTTTTAAACAAGAAAGCTTTAATACAATTTTTTATAGCTATTCTCTTAAAAGTTTAAACTGTAAAGAGATGTGCCCAACCATGTATGTTAATATTGGCAGTAGATGAAAATACGGAAAAAGGGCTCATCTGACCCATCTGTGGTCCTATTTCGTATGCATTTATATTCGCTTTATGAATGTAGTGAAGATACTGAAGTTTGAATAAAACAATATGGAGCTTTTTCTTGTCTTGGGTTTTACGCTGATATTTGAGATAGAAAGGTAGGTAGGAATCTTTTATAGAATGAAGAACAAAATCTCAGTTCTGTAATCAAAGTAAGTGCAGACTAAGGGTTACAAGAAAGTCAATCCCAGAGAAATTAGAGAGACTCTGGACTCTCCTAACTGTCTAACAATTCTCAGCCTCCAAAGACCCTTAATTCTCCCACCCTCCCGGTACATATAGTAAACCTCTTAACTAATTATAACAAATGCTCCTAATTAACTTCAACTAACCTCTGTTTACATTTGCTCTTGGTTATCTTCTGGTCCATTCCTTCCCTTCCTAAAATAGACCTGTTTTATTTTAGGTCTTCTAACAATACTCCACACCAAAACTTTCACCTTGTCTCAGTGAAAATCAGGAAAAGCAGATTGCAAGGTAGTGAGAAGCTCCCAAGCATTCTCACAGTCTGGTAACCTTTTTGATTTGACTAGCAATTACATTGCACCTGCAGCATTGTATTGCAATTGTAGAAGCTTCTGGGTTACACTTGTAGTTCCCTGTCCTCAGATCACTCAGCTGGTAATGGCTGAGGTTGTGCAGCTGTTGACACAGCCTTCTTTAAAAGGCATACATGAAAAACAAGGTGCACGCATATGTGGTCAGGCAATTGCAGAAGGATACTTGATAAGAATGGTATAGAATAATTCAGCTTGGCTTTATCAGATAATATAGATGTAATATTATTTAAGTGTTAAGTCAAGTTCTTGGGTAAGCCATACAGGGGGTTGAGGTATAACTTTTATTTCAGATAAAAATGATACTCTTTCCTTACTAATAGTCATCCAAATGTTGTTATAATTACAGTAAGATTTTATATTGATATTATGTGGATTATAGTTATACTAAGTTTACTTCCTTAATTCTGTTTGGTCTTGGTATTTCAGGTTGTACTGAAGGAAAATTTAGTGCTCACATTATTCAGAGATGAGGTAATTTTTGCCTATTGGCTTTGAAACAATGTCTTTAACTACAGTAGTTGACAATTTTGTAATAATCATTACGCAGTACATACTACTGCACGAGGATTACCAGTCATACGTTCTTCCTCGAATATTAGAATCTAAGAGGATGGCAAAATCTGGGCGTACAAAGCAAAAAGAGGCAGATTTGGAGTATAATGTTGCAAAACAGGTTGAGAAAATGATAAGGTACATACGGAATTCCTTTTAAACATATTTTTGTGTCAGAGGGAATGAGAGAGGCCAAGATAGTGAAATCTTGTAAGTTGTCCATGATTATTCCAGGTTGCTATTTTCAGTGATTTGGTGACTGAATTCTCTAAATTGTCTTGGAATAATAATGAAACCAGTTATGCATTCTAAACTTAGAAGACTGAAACAAAAACAATGTAAACAAAGGCTTAGTACTTTTGAATTCTTGTCCAGTTATTGGACATGCCTTGATTATTTGATGCACTTTCTTAAAATTAAATACTCCCTCTGGTCCTTTGTATAAGAAACAATTGAGTCCATTTTTTTGGTCTTAATTATAAGAAACATGGACCCACTTTCAAATGTATTAATTGCTATCTTCATTCTATACCCTTTCTTTACTGTGAAATCTATTAGTGAGATGCCCACTTATTCTCCATGTAAGTGATTTCATTTATTGACCTATTAGCAATATAAAATTCATTGGTGGAAAAAATTATCCCTTGAATTATGTGTAGTGTCATTAAATATTACCACTACTTAAATCATTTAATTTTATAAGTATTTTTGAATAAAATTTAAATTTCTGACATTATTAATTTCAATTAACTAAACTACCTTTGTTGGTCTTGATGAATTAGTTTAGTTGTTTGCTTCTTATATAAAGGACTGGAGGGAGTATAATAGAAGGGATATAGCAAATTTTGTGGTATCACTAAAGTCTTTTTACCCATTTGATAAGCCATGCATAAGAATTTAATGAAGTGTACCATTTTTCAGTTCTTAGAATGCTTATTTTATTAAGGTTAGAATTAGGTAAGTTTAAGATTTGACCCTTAGATATTTTATTTTATGGGGTTCAATGGTTTTCTTAGCCTCTTTATAGAGTTTGCATATACTTTTATTTTCTGGGGGAAATTGCCGGGGTTGGGCATGAAGTGGTTCACTTCAAAAAACTTAACTGAATGATGGCCTTCTGAATCCAAGGAGGCAACAATAAAGAATAAAATATTATTTTCTTTATCTGAAGGTAAACATTCTGTTTTGTTATTTGTTACATGAAATTACTCTTGCAACTTTTCTTCTTTTTTATGTTGATATTTGTTACTCTTTTCTGGGGTTTGTTTTCTTTTGTTATTTTTTTTAAGGATGATTCATCCATACTATTACAATTGGCAGTGCTAATCACAAAACTGATTGACTTTTTCAGTGAAGTGCATGAGCAAGCAATATTATCTTGTGATGCCATACATCGTGAAAGGAGAATTTTATTGAAACAAGAGATTGGGAGAATGGTGCTGTTTTTTACTGATCAGCCCAGCCTGTTGGCCCCTAACATTCAGGTGTCTTTCTTTTGGCATTTGGAAGCATGAAAAAAATTGTGTCTCTGACATTTGTTACTGAAACTTTTAGTATTGTTTTGCTTATAAATATTCTTGATTCACTTATACACAAGAACATATTATTACCTCTCCTTTTGTTGTTTCATATCATTAAGAGACTAGAAATCTTTATAAAATTACAAGAAATAGAAAAATATTTTTAGAATTCTAGTTACTCAACCAAATAATAATGTTCAAAGAGGGGTTAATGTGTAACCACTTAATAACTTAATTAACCAAGTGGATAATTGTTCCTAAAAGGTTCTACAAATAATTTTATTTGTATAATTTTCAGATTTTTTTTCAAAGATACTTGATATGATGCTTATGTGGTTTCTATTTGAAATTTGCTGCTAAAACTTTCGTTTATAGTCTGATGATGGTGACAGTTCTTCTGTTCATACCTGATCATTGTTAATGCCTTTTGGATTTGATGCTCCTAAGGGGAACTTGGGGGCAAAAGTTAGCATCCCTATTATTTATTCAATACAATGAAGTCCATTACTCTTGTATATTGTTAGGCATAGTGTGTTGAAGTTCCACATTACCTGTGATGAGAAGCTTAAATAAACAAAAATGCTAGCTCAAATCAAAATGACCTGTCCTCTCTTTCCTATAAACATTTTGGCAGTGATTGGTGAATCATAGAGTGCACATACTTACTCAATTTGTACTTGAAAAGGATAATAATCTGCATATATCTTATGAAGAAATACGTATATGCTAAATACTATATAAAAATGATATTAAATTCACCAAAAAAAAAGTTGATATTCCTTATTCTTAATGAAGCTGTATAAGAGCTTAGCAGCCTAAAGTTATACTCAACCTTATCAATTTAATAACTGAACTGAACAAAACTGATCCCAAATAGTTTGTGACTGTTCTGTTTATATTCAGTACACCTTTTACTGGTTAACATGCTTATGTAGATACTTAGAAGTTAGTGTTACTGTTAGGCTGTTAGCATGTTAAGCTAAGTAGGCTTCATATACATTTCTAGACTTATCTTCTCTTCTGTGGACTCAGTGTGGTATGTCAATTCAAATTAATTTGAGCATAGTACTATACTTGTTTTTAGCTTTATAATTAGTTATTTAATTTTCTTTTTAGAATTTCGTGTATCTTCACCTTTTTAAAATAATTCGTTTGAGAGGATTTAATCTTTGTTGCAGATGGTGTTTTCTGCCTTGGCTTTAGCCCAATGTGAAGTGATATGGTATTTCCAACATGTAGGAATTGCATCATCAAGATCTAAAACTACTCGAGTGGTACCAGTGGACATAGTAAGCTTTTATTTATTATTCTTTAATTTCCTTTTTTGATCAAACTAGTGCTCTTTTCTAAGCAAATTACAAAATTAGGGCTTTCTAAAACTATTAGAATTGGACTTAGTTTAACTCAACCCCAAAAACTAACATAAGGGGTGAGTATTGCCCCAACCTTATGAGGACTATTTTGGCCATCTTTTTGGCTGGTGTGGGACACATTAAATGATTAAATACACTCCTCTTGTCCATGACCAGATTGTGGAAATCTAGAATATGAAGTTTTCTGGGTTGGACATATGTGGGTGGCCAACATCAAGACTCGTACCAAATTAGAAATGAATTGGCCTGACACTTGAAAACTTGAATTATGAGGAAAAGTGAATATCATTTTTTACAATTTTATAATGTTAGGGTACAATTATACTGCCTTAAAAATAAATTCTATCCGTAGTAATTCTAGACTACAAATATAGACATATAGGAAATACGGAAGCAATAAGAATTAAACCTAATTGCAAGAACTAAGGAAACTAAATCTATACAAATAAGGGAAAAATATTGAATTATAACACTTATTCTCAAGCTGGTGAATGGATATTTATTAATTCTCAACTCAACATATACATAAGATCTTGGAAGTGCTATGTGGGAAGTCTTTTGGACTTTTGGTCAATACATTTGCCAACTAAAGCCAAAGGGACATATGTAGTAGTCCCTATGAGAATAGTGTCTAATTTTTCCTTGATGAAATGCTAGCCTATTACCCTATTACAATATATTTCGTCCCATCATGTTGAGTTGGATTGTATGCTATATTGATGGTAGACTTATCGTCACAAAAGAGCTTCATACTTAATCTTGAGATCAAGTATAATTTTCATCCATAATAGTTAACAAATCCCTTGATCCATAATACGGAATTCTACCTTTGCATTAGACCTTACAACCATATTTTGCTTTTCACTCTTCCATGTTACCAAGTTACCACCCAAAAACATACAATACCCTCTGGTAGATCTCTTATCAACAGCAAACCCTACAGAGTCTGCATCTGTGTATACTTCATGGACAATTTTCCCAGCTTTTCAAATAATAGTCCTTGTGTGCTTTGAAAGGGAGGAGAAGGGGAAAAGATTCACATTTGATATAGGGACTGTATCATGTGAAAAAAAAATGTCATCTAGTAGTAGTAGACGTGCTGATGAATGGTTTGAAAAATGCCCTAATTTGATAACCAGTTTGATAAAGGGCTGTCGTTGGGTGAAAAACTCTTATTACATGTTCTCTAATTTTCTTTAACCATATAGTTTGAATCTATTGATAAGGTGGTTGACTTAAAATTTCATGATCATGTTTTCAGGATCCAAATGACCCAACAATTGGATTTCTGTTAGATGGAATGGATCATTTATGTTGCTTGGTACGCAAATACATTGCAGGTTAGATTAGCTTTATGTATACTAATTTATCCTATAGTTAGGGAATAGGATACTACCTCTGGTCATTGTATAAGAAACAACAAGGTGTATTTTTTGGTCCTAATTATTAGAAACATAGACTCATTTTCAAATGTATTAATTGCTAATTTTCTTTTATACCCTTAATTTATTATGAAATCTATTAAATATGACACTCCCTCATTCCCCATGCAAATAGATGCGTTCATTAGCCTATTAACAATATAAACCATACTCATTGGTTGTTTGGTTGTAAATTTATCCCTTGTATTGCAAGTAATGTCATTAAATATAACCACTCACTTAAACAATTTAATTCTATGGGTATTTCTAGAATAAAATTTAAATTTAAGATATTATTAATTAAAAGGATAAAATATGTTTGGGGTCCCTCTAAAATTTGAAAAGTATTAATTTCATCCTCATAAAATTTTTCGTATTAATTTGGTCCCTGTAAAAATAAAACATATTTTTGTTGGTCTTCAGTGGTAACTTCATTAGACGGTAATCTAAAGTGGCTAACAAACTTACTCGTGTAATTTGATTACAAATGAATTAAACAATTTGTGGCGGTTAAAACCCCTAAAATGAATTAAACAGTTTCTGGAGGCTAAACACCCCCCAAAATTGTAAATTTTCGATTCCTTCCTGGGCTATTTTCTCGCACTTTCTGATGAGATTAGGGGGGAAGATGAAGCAATAATGGATTCTGGTGTTTGAAGGTAGAAAGAGAAAGTAATTAAGTTCGTTGGCCACGTTAGGGAACCGTCTAACGGGGAGTTTCCACTGAAGACCAGCAAAAATGTTTTATTTTTACAGAGACCAAATTAATACAGAGAATTTTGAGGATGAAATTAATATTTTTCAAATTTTACGGGACCCCAAACATATTTACCCTTAATTAAAATTTACTAAACTATTTTCATTGGTCTTTATGAATTAGTTATTTGTTTCTTATATTAAGGACCAAATGTAGTATTAAACAAGTGTTTTTCATTATCATCAAAGAATGTTAAAATACTTTGAAAAAAATTATGCATTTAACATTTAAACTGCTATATGCATTTAAATTTCTATATTCCACATTTGTTAAATTGAAAAAGTTGACTTGTTTGTCTTAGAATTGGAGATTTAGGGCCTAACTCATTCTTTATCTTTAAACTAAAGTTCTATAATAGGAGAACTCTCATATTCATGGAAACTGCAGTACCTGTACATATCTCTGCATATTGAAAAATTGTAAAAAGATTATTGTTATTTTGTGTTTGTGGAGCCTTTGGCTAGTAGTCAAGAGTCATTATTTCTAGATGATGGAGTTGGGATAAATCTCTGGTATTGGAGCTGTGGAATGTGAGAAAGATATGGAATTTGGTGAAAATAACATCCTAAGAGCTTGACTGTTACTAATATATGATCCCTGCTTTGAATTAATAAATGATCCCCACTTCAAATTAAAAAATGGTTTATTTTTTATTCTGATTTTAGTTCATACTTTACGTGCAAGATTCAGTTGCTGCATTAACATTTCTTTTCCCTTTATTTTTTTTTTTGCATGGGTGTTTTGGTTGTTAAATGTTGTTTCATTTGATTTGAGTGCAGCAATTCGAGGTTACTCATTGTCATATCTTTCATCCTGTGCTGGAAGAATCCGTTTTTTACTAGGAACCCCTGGAATGGTGGCTCTTGATATTGAGGCTAGCTTGAAAGGACTTCTTCAGCAGATTGTTCACCACCTTGAAAACTTGCCAAAACCACAGGGTGAAAATATATCTGCTATCACTTGCGATATGTCGGTATGTGGGACATCAGAGTAGGATTACAGTTCATTATAATCCTTGATTTAAATATACTTGCATTGACATTCTTAGAATTGGGTTTGGACCTAACTCAATCCCATAAGCTAACTCATAGGGTGAGGGTTGTCTCTCACTTATATATTCTATCTTAGCCTTATCTTTAGCCGATGTGGGACTTGGGTTTTTTCCAATAGACATAATAACCATAACCAAGTTGCCACTTGCCACCTTTGTGTAGAATTTGTTTCATTCAATATAACTTGTGAACATCATTTGCTTATTAATGAAGTCATTGGTATGGCAAAGAAGAAAAAAGTTAAAAGTCATGCTAGCGTGCTAATGCATGCAAAGGTTGTAAGTTTGTGTAGCTCTTAGTGTCAGAACCTTAATTTATAGTTTTTCTTTCTGTCATTTTTTCTTTTTTCTTTTCTAGTTATAGACAACCTAATCTTTTAGCACACTTAACACTTACTAATACTATTTTCAGGATTTTCGAAAGGATTGGCTATCAATTTTATTGATAGTCACGTCTTCACGTTCATCTATAAACATTAGGCACTTGGAGAAAGCTACAGTTTCCACTGGCAAAGAAGGATTATTATCAGAAGGGAATGCTGCTTACAATTGGTCCAGGTTTTTATTCGCAATTTTGTTTTGTTTACCTATGCTATTCTGATATTTAATCCCCTTTCTCTACCCCCCAACACACAAACCCCCCATTTATAAAAAGTATATATATAAAAAAGATTTACGATGGTATAGTCAAAATCATGATCTTTTGCATAAGATTGTATGATTTTACAATCTCAAGTGTTGGTTGTGCTGCAATCACGACCTCAATCAGAATTGCAATTTGGGACATCGCCGTGTAAGAGGGTTGGATTGAGCAATGTCACTGCACCTAACAAATCTGTGTTGATGTTCTGACCTGTGACCCATAATGCTGCACTCCTGAAAACCCTAACTCAGCCAAACCTTACCTCATTTTGTGCCATTCTTCTTCACACCTGAAACACCTATCACTGGACTGCTGTCCAGTTCCTCGTCTCCTCCATCAGTCTTCATCTCTTCCATTGCTCCTCATCTTCTGCACCTTTGTTTGCTGGGTGGTTGGTTTTCCGTTTCTCCTCTTCTCTTCTGTGCATATGCTTTGGTAGCTGCTGGGTTCTCTATTTTCCACTTCTCTTCTGTGTCTGTATCACTGGGTATAGGAAAGGGAAAGCCTAACTGTCCTGTAATAGTCTGATTCGAAGCTGCTGAACAGAACTGAAAATGTCTTCAAACCCAATCTCTGCCGCTTAGATTATACTATATTTCTGGCGTTCAAGTTTTATATCTTGGCACTTGTTAAGAACTTGGTATTTGGTATTTTCTTATGTTTAAGTTGTTATGTGTGACTTACGATTTGTTAATAATGAAGTTCTTATGGATTTTTAAGTTTAATTAAATCTTTATATGAATTTCATAGGATCTTATGATTTGTGTTATGAACCTGCAATTTATGATCTTAACTCTCACCAGTTCCAAGTATAATCTCAATTTTGGCCTTTATCAATCTATTTCCTAGTTTGGGGGACAATTGATTTATCTTCAGACCTTTTAGACAGACAAATGAACTTATCAATAGTTTATAAATATTTATGCAGATGGACTTAATTTTGTACTACGAATTAGTATATTCAATTGAGGAGCAAAACGCTAGATCTTTTTGCTGGAGATTTCTTGCTGTCTGCCCTATGTTTCTTTGGCTTTTAGTAACCCACATATTCATAGGGACTGATCCCTTCCCTTTTGTTGTACTAGGAGGATATCTTGATCTTCTGTCTTGTACTCTCTTCTCTTCTATAAAATGCTTTTATAATTTTTATATTACTACTAGTTGGGGTGTTCAACGGGCGGGTTCGGGCGGATTTCGGTTTAAAATATCCAATCCACACAAACTGAACCATCTAATATCTTGGCCCATCTCCGACCGCACTTTCCATTGGATAAGGTGGGTTACAGGTTTGCAGGTCATGGGTCGAAACGGGTGGATTGAATCGATTTCAACATCTATTTGCACTCGTATTCTATGCTTCGAATGTCATCTTCCTTGCAAAAGATCGTACTGGTTCAAGTCGGCATTAAGAGTTCCTTATGTATGTGGCCGGACTCATCATCGTTGGTGGTGCGAATTTTAGCACCTAAACTCTTACAGAAAACAAAAAGAAGAAAGGTGAAAGATTGAGAAAGAGAGATACACGCCCACGTTAAAACAACCTTGTAGAACTGAAAGAGAGTGAGAGAAGATATTGAGATTGAGATGAGAAGAAGTTGAAGTGGTAGGTAGCTGTAGCAAAAAGAAGAGGAAAGTGAATGGTGAAAAAAGAAAGTAGGAAACCGAGCGTGGAGTAAGTGTGTAGCTGTAGGTAGCAATTATCACTCATGTCTGGGAGAGGAAAAAAGCTGAAGCGTTACTTTGAGAATGTGACTTTATGTCATTATGAAACTTTTCAGCTTTGTAAGTTATAATAATAATAATATTTTAAGTTTTGAATGAAGCATAGAAGCAAAACCAGCATGTTATTAAGTAAATTCGGTCGGGTACGGGTATCGATGGTTTTTTTTTTCCGAATTTGCACCCACCCGTGGTTAACCATGTGAAACCGAATTTTCTGCTTTTTTAAACCGAGGACCTGAAACTGATCATCCAACAACTGATTTTTTCATGCGGTTTTAACGGGTTTCGGGCGAGTAACGGTTCCTTGCTCACCCCTCTACTAGAGGGCCTTCGTATATTTTTGGATTATGGCTTGTATTATGCAATTATTCATGTGCCACGTGTGTGTAAAAACATTTACCATAGTGTAACAGCTGAGTTAGAGCTTCCAGACATTTTTTCTCTCTAGTAAATAAAAAAAAATATGTAAAAAACTTGAAGAGATAATTATGGCGTAGTTGTTCTTTTTTTCTGCAGATGTGTAGATGAATTGGAATCTGTGCTTTCAAAGCATGGCAGTCTTAGGAGGCTGTATTTCTACCACCAACACCTCACAGCTGTTAGTGTCCATATTCCATCCCACCTAATTCATTTCTTCAATTTCTCTAGAATTATGCCTAGTTTATATGCTATTACTTTAACCTTAGGGTATGAAATTTGAAATTTACTAGTCACTTTAGTTTATTTTCCATTTTAACCCACACTATGTTCCTATTCCTATATAAGGTTTTTAGAAACACCATGTTTGGTCCAGAAGGGCGTCCTCAACATTGTTGTGCATGGCTTGGGATCGCTAGTAGTTTTCCAGAGTGTGCATCTTCAATTGTCCCAGAAGAGGTAAAAATAAATCCTTGCCAGCAGTTTATACTAGTCAAGTATTGACCAAAATTAGTAAAACACTAACTGCACATTTTGATGGAGGCATGGAGATACATTATGCTTCTTTTTTTATGGTGTTAGTTTGTTGCTTTGTTTTGCTTACATGAAGACTTGATCTGCAAATTTTCAGGATGTTTACTGCAACGCAATCTTCCATTTTTGTTAATAATTTTGTTGAATGAAGATGAAGAAACTTGCTATTACAAAAATATAGAGTTAATAGTACTTATGTATCTGTTAAAATTCTATAAGGCTTCATACAACTTACCTAGATTTTTTTTTTAGTTAATTTCAATTTCAATGAGAAGGAATTCTCAAATGGTTTGTTTAAAGTTACATAGTCATTGTGGGTTCTGATGTCACTGCAAATCCAAACTTCTCTTATTACATAACTGGTCAAAACTCAAGTATAAATAATGGCATTTACCTTTGAAAATGAAACCTCATATTGACTTAACAGTCATGTAAACTTCAATTTCCTACTGCCTAATTGATCATTAGGTGTTATGTGTGATGGTAGCAATATGTGGAAAATGTAGAATATAGGTGTTCACTGTAAATTTTGCTGCAAGCAGGTTACAAAAATCGGCAGGGATGCTGTTCTTTATGTTGAATCTCTGATTGAATCTATCATGGGAGGATTGGAAGGATTAATAAATATCCTTGACTCTGAAGGAGGATTTGGTGCCCTAGAGAATCAGGTAAATACTTTTAGTTAACAAGTTGGCCCCATTTCAGAAAACTAACATTTTTATTTCATCAGCTTCTTCCAGAGCAAGCAGCTTCATATCTGAATCAGACATCAAGAGTTTCTATTCCATCATATAAATCTCCAAAAGGAACTGCCGGTTTTCCTTTACCTGGCCATGAGAGCTTTCCTGAAAATAATGGTTCTATCAAAATGTATGTCATAATAATTCCATCCTAAATATGTATGAGTAACCACATAATATATCCTTTTAATTTGTCTACTTTTTCTAATGACAGGTTAGAAGCTGCAATGCAGAGGTTGACCAATTTGTGCTCAGTTTTAAATGATATGGAGCCTATATGTGTTTTAAACCATGTCTTTGTACTGAGAGAGGTTGGGGATGGATATTTTTTTTCTTCCTCTTATCTTCTTGAGATTTACTTATCTATTGAAAACATTTTAGATGATGCTATCAATTGCATAAAATTTGGCTAGTATGAATCTGTGATTGAATGGGTATCGCCCTTTAAAGAAACTTTGTAGCATGGCCGTTTAACTCCAGTATATAAATAAACTGAAGCAGTAAAAAAGTCATGGTTGTTTTGATATGCAAATCCTGGAAGGATTGTAAAACAGAAAAAGTATGCTAAAACATATTTTTCGTCCCTATAAAGTTGGAAATGCTTGTTTATCGCCCCTACAAAATTTTTAGTATGTTTTTAGTCCTCCTAAAATTAAAATATACTACTCTTTGGCTCGAAGTCAATCTCGGAGCAGTAACAAAATTTTTAGGGTTAGCCCTGCAGGTATGGTTATTATCCTAGCCAAAGAGTAGTATATTTTAATTTTCAGAAGACTAAAAACATACTAAAATAATATGTAGGGACAAAAAATGAATATTTCCAATTTTATAAGAACAAAAAACATTTTTTAGCCGTAAAAGTATGATGAAGATATTAGTGTACAGCATATTGATGATAGAATGGAAGAGAAATAGGTAAAAGGTGAGTCTTTTCTTAATGGAAATGCACATTATTTTTTGGATATTGTGTTAGATATGGATCTAAATTTGAAATAGGTACAATCTTTTTTTGTGTGTGTGGGTGGGGGGGGGGGGGGGGGGGTTGTCAATATTTTAAGCAATTAAAAAAATTGATATTCTTACGGATCTCTAGTGGTGCTGAACTCATAGTTTGTCACCGAATTTTGCAGAGATCGGGTGGTTTGGGGCTTTTCAAAAGTTAAGGAGAAAAAATAGCCATTTTAGTCCCAGAAATCGGAAGGCACTGTCACATCAGTCCTTGAAACTAAAAAAATGTCAAATAAGTCCCTGAAAGTGTAAAGTCCAAAATTCAAAAAAAACATAAAGTGATAATAAGAACATTTTATTAGTTTCAGGGACTAATTGTGACAACATATTCCACTTTCAGGGACTAAGGTGACTATATAGTCAAAGTTTAGCTCAATCTTTCCAGTGATTTGGGGCTGTAAGGTGTGTTCGGTTTGGGTTTTTCAGGTTTGTAACCTGGGAACCTGAAGACTGAACTAAACAGTATTGGGTTGGGTAAACACTAGAGACCAAACTGATTAAGTGATCCGAACCAAACCAAGTTCTTATTCAGGTCAGGTCAGGTCAATTGGGTTCATGGGTTGAGCTGTTCCCTCTTAAATACCTGATTTAGAGGGTCAAAGTGCTTATAATATTCACCAATTGGAAAATTAAAGTAGATTGGCATATATCCATGATCTCTTCCTTATGCTTGTAGTTTATAAAAGTATTAAGTTATTGATTATCGTCAATGGTTATCAATGCTGCACTTTATTCTTCCGTGCACTACTCAATTTAGAGGATCCAGATCCAACATTAGTCACCTGTTCAAGTAATGAATCAGTGCATGAAACTCAAGTCTTATATGCATCCACTCCCTCTGTATCAAATTGTACTGTTTCTGAATCAAATATCGTTCATTCTGCCATTATTAACACATCAAGCTATTTGTGCAGTACATGAGAGAATGCATTCTTGGCAACTTCAGAAGAAGATTGCTTGGTGTTCTGAAAACTGATAACGATCTTCAACGGCCTACCGTTCTAGAATCACTGATTAAGAGACATATTAGCATCGTGCATCTTGCAGAGCAGCACATCAGCATGGACATTACCCAGGGTATTCGGGAAGTTTTGCTTTCAGAAGCCTTTTCAGGACCGGTTTCTTCTCTGCACTTGTTTGAGAAGCCAACAGATCAACATACAGGATCGGCCACTGAATCTGTATGCAATTGGTACATTGAAAACATAATCAAGGATGTTTCAGGTGCTGGGATTTTGTTTGTTCCAATTCATAAATGCTTCAGGAGTACAAGGCCAGTTGGTGGATATTTTGCAGAATCAGTCACTGATCTCAGGGAATTACAGGCTTTTGTACGTATTTTTGGTGGTTATGGCGTAGACAGGTTAGACAGAATGCTAAAAGAACACACGGCTGCTCTTTTAAATTGCATTGACACTTCACTACGCTCAAACCGAGATGTGCTAGAAGCAGTTGCTACCAGTCTGCATGCTGGTGATAGAATTGAAAGAGAAGCTTCTGTGAAGCAAATAGTTGATCTGGAAACTGTGATTGGTTTTTGTGTTCAGGCTGGCCTTGCACTGGCTTTTGATCGGCTACTAGCTGAGGCTTCTGGTGCTATACTTGAAGAAGGTGCTCCCTTGATACATTCGTTGCTGGATGGGGTGATTAAGCATCTACCTGATGGAGTACCAGAAAAGGAAGAAATCAGGAGAATGAGAACAGTGGCAAATACTGTAGGTGTTGTTAATGATCATGATTCAGTTTGGGTAAGATCAATTTTGGAGGAGGTTGGTGGTGCAAGTGATGGATCATGGGGCTTGTTACCATACTTATTTGCCACATTCATGACATCTAATATTTGGTCCACCACAGCATTTAATGTTGACACAGAGGGTTTTAGTAACAATATCCATTGCTTGGCAAGGTCAGTATGGTTATAACATGGCCCTATGCCAGTAGATTAACTTCCATGCAGTAATTCTACAGGGTTGTATACGGAAATTATTCGTTTAGTATTTTGATTCCATTGTCTAAACTAATACTATTTGAGAAGCTGAACTATTCATTGCCATTGGCATATACTAATTTTGGTATTTGTCTAACTCTAACCACATAATACCGTGCAGGTGCATTTCTGCAGTGATTGCCGGAAGTGAGTTTGTTAGATTGGAACGGGAACATCAGCATCGACAGTCTTTAACAAATGGACATGCTAGTGAGGGAATGGATCCCGAATTATCAAGTCATATGTCAGCCGAAGCTAGTATCAAGTCCACACTGCAGTTATTTGTGAAACTCTCTGCAGATATCATACTGGATTCTTGGAGCGAAACACACAGGTAAATATATATATATATATATATATATATATATATATATATATATATATATATATATGATTTTGTTGAAACACAAATGACTATACACTTTTGTAAACTACACATTAATTTGGTAGGCAATGTTGCAATATATTAAAGTAGAATTTCACCTGCGGTTTTGCATCAGTACTCTTTAATCCGAAACATTATTCTTTCATTTGTTAGTTATCTTATATATTTTGTATTTTGATTTATGCACAGATCTCATCTCGTAGCACAACTTATCTTCTTAGACCAACTTTGTGAGATTTCACCGTACCTTCCAAGAAGCTCGCTGGAAACCCACGTTCCGTATGCCATTCTCCGTTCAGTATACAGCCAATACTATGCAGATACTCAGTCCACTCCATTGGCAATACTGAACGCATCACCCCGTCATTCACCTGCCGTGTTACTCGCACACGCTTCTCCTGTCTTAAGGCATCATCGTGGTGGAGACTCACCACAGTATTATGGGCACGAATCAGGATACTTCAAAGGATCGTCATCACATAACCAGGAGCACCTCTATGATGATATTGGCAGCTTAAGGAGCATGGACAACAAGCAAAGAAACGTTCGTCGTTCCGGGCCTTTGGATTACAGTGCCAGCCGTAGTAGGGTAAAGTCTGTTGAAGGCTCAACTTCTGGAAGCACTGGCCCCAGTCCACTTCCTAGGTTTGCAGTGTCTAGATCTGGTCCATTAGCGTACAAGTAGTTGTTTGATATAATACCCAACAGAAGCTGGTAAGTTATTCACCTTCTGCTAGTGATCAGTTCTCTATAATGGGTAAATCATCCAAGGTTTGCACAAATTTTAGCAAATGTATATCGCACTAAGCGTCCTTTTGTAATCGCCTGAATAGTTTAAATCAATGCCATATTAAGTTCCTACTGTTTTAGCGAGAACCAGGTGTTCATTCTATTTAATGTTCGTATGATCTTTGACATCTCGCAGCTTGAAGTCTGTTGGCAGAGGTATTATGGATCTTATTAAGTAATCAATATTCAGTAATGATATTTGCTCGTAATTTTTTTTTTACTTCACTATCCTTTAGATAATAAAACAACAAAGGCATATATTTTAAACACATCAGTGGTTTTCTCTATCAAGCAAATGCCGCTCGAGTACAAGTGTGTTTGGTTACACGTTATTGAAGTGATTTCTCGCGTTTTCTGTGAAGCTAGCAGGTATAATTTCCCAAGTTTCTTTACGGGAAATCGAATTGAGTAACTTTTAGTTTAATATAAATTAAAAAAATGTAATAACATTCACCCAATCACAAACCATATTGACTTTGATGACAACTTTATTAAACATAATTTTTAATTTTTTGACAATATAAAAACTTTTATATTAATAATACATATTATTTTTTTAAAAAACCTTCAAAATATCATTAGTTGTTGTAATATGTCTAGATATATAGTATAGGTTTAAATATGTTTAAGGTTCCTGATAAAAAATCAAATTTTATTATGGGATTTTAATAAAAAATTTATTTGAGTCTCCTATTTTAAGTATTTGTTGTCAGGTTGAGACTCAACATAAGTTTCAATATATTTGAAATTTAACAACGAAAATAATTATTAAAGATTAAAAAAAAATTAGTTATTTATCATGGACCTTAAATATATTTTAAAGTTTACATTATATCAAGAATCATTTTGTAAAAGTAAATTTGAGGACCACAACCTATCGTCTAAAACCAAAATATATATTTATAAGAACTTGAAACACGAGTATTGGTAAAATTTGCCAGATATCACTATTTTCATTCCTGGTATTGTAATTTGTTTATATATATATATAAAATGACAATAAATAATACAGCAAAGAAAAGACTCTAATGAGCCATTTTTATAGAATTAGCGAATTAATCTCGGGCACTAAATCGTAAGTTTACTGAAGCTGAATTCTCACACGGTCTGGACACAAGCTACTTTTCTAGTCCATCTTGTCTTAATAACTCATTAAACGCGCCATGTTCTTTCCTTGCAATTACTACAGTTGTAGGAAAACTTACAGATTATGGCCTAGGGAAACTTACCGATATGGCCATAATCGCCAACAGCTGTCGATAAAAAGAAAATGGTCGTAATTGTAGTTGCGATTCAATTTAAGACTTCAAAAACTGCAATTTGGCCTCTCCTTGTAATAGAAAGATCACGTTACTTTTTTCATTTGTTCACAAACCAATGAGTTATCCCTTTTGACCATTATAAACAAAAAAGAAAACAAACATGATAAATACTCGGTAAAATATTCTAAAAGCTTCACAGCCTAAGTGATCCTAACTCTTTGGGAAAACTACTTAATCCGTTTAATCATATCCCTCTCCCCAAGCCACAGATGATATGAGGAGGATAGAGCTACTGTTTGTGTGATTAAAAAAAATAAAATCATATGGTAGCCACTGTTTCTGGCAAGCTAAGTAATATAAATGTGAAAGATAGCTATCTATCTTCAAATGGTAATCAATGTAATTACTAATTAGCATCCTTGGCTCAACAAGTTAATACATTCTGCAGGTATTCAGTTAAAGACAAGAAACAAGTTCTGGGAAACAAGTCTGATATCCTTCTAACAGAAATTAATCAACCTCCTCGCATATGTGCACCTAGCTCACCAAACTGATCATCGGCCTCCACTGTATCTTCAGATAGCCGCACAGCATCCAACTTCTGCTTGAGAATTTCTATGGCATTTAGAACCAATTGAGAAGCTTTAACTGCTCCGGTAGACTCAACAGTGAATATGAAGCTATCCTGCCTCGCAATGATTTCTACAAGCCCAGGCTTGCCCATAGCTTCTGCTTTCTTAAGCACCTCGTCATCATATGTGTATGCCTCAGCATCAACCACCATGACCTAATAAATGCCAAAATACTTAGTATGATAAATTACCTAAAGACAACACCATCTGATTTTGAAGGGTAGCAAATTTAATACTTTTGTTCACAACAATACATAATATATCAAAGAATGACTCATGACATCGAGACAACACATTTGATTTTGAAGGGTAGCAAAATTTAATATTTTTGTTCAATAATACATAATATATATTAAAGGACTCGTAATCAAATGTGTATTGTGTATTGGACAATACATAATAGAACCTATAAAAGGGTATTAACTACCAGGTATCAACATTTCAAAATAGAAAAAAATATGTATACCACTAAGTGGTTGACAGAATCAGCCAGGTAGATCAGACATCATTTTAAGAACTCTTGATGTCCCCGGATATGCTATACATCCAATGTGTATCGGACAGTACATAATAGAACCTATAAAAGGGTATTAACTACCAGGTACCACTATTAAGTATCACATACAACATTCCAAAATAGACAAAAATATGTATATCACTAACTGGTTAACAGAATCAGCCAGGTAGATCAGACATCATTTTCAGAACTCTTGATGTTCCCGGATATGCTATACACCCACCATCATGAGCTGGATTGCAAACCTTGATACTAATGTCTTAATTACTGTAAATTTCTTTGTATCTCAAACTTCATTATGAAATTGATAGTTTTATGACCTGATCGATCTTGATGCATAAATCCTTCACATTCATTCTAGCCATGGTTTTTTTGGTGGGCCAACCTTATAGAGATATCAAGTGTGTTTGGGATTCAGAAGAACAGAGAAAAGGAGTGAAGGGTAGGTGTCACTGGAAAATCACTGAAGATGGGTGGTTCCGGTGGCACAAAATAGGGTGAGGATGTAGGTCACAAAGTGGGTCTCAAACAGAATAGATGAGAAGCGTGGGATCCCTTGTGTTAGTTCTTTCGAACGTTCTGATAAAGAGTGGCAATGTCAACTTTGACCTATAAAATTCCCCAAGAGGGAACTGTTTCAAGGGTAAAACAAGGATTTTTTGAAAAAGTCCTCAACAAAGGGGGCACTATAGGGCAGCAAACGACTGCTTTTTGGGACTGATTGCAGCTACGACAACCACAAAGGTAAAATGCACCACAAATCAATTCTCTGCTAGCACACTATTAATAAACGCTTGAGTTATGTAAAGTCTTATCCAGAATCAAGTACAAGTGGTTGTAAAGACCTTCCACAATTATTGTGTATGTGGTTGTTCACTTTCCCCGATTTTCAGGGTTGACAGAAGAATTTTGCTTTTAAACTACCTTGAGATTCCAAGTGATGGAGGCTACATTACCGTGAGATTAGGATTGATGAAGGCTACCTAAAACAACTTCCCTCTGACTCAAAAAGATTAATGAGAAAAGGCATAAAGTTTAAGGGATATGCAAGTGCTAAGGTCATGTATATTTGAATAGCATCCTTACTCCAAGATAAACCTGGAACTTTACAAAACATTATCACTCTAATGCTTATTCTCTGGAAGGAGATATAATATTTTCCAGGTGGCCACAACCAAAATATGAAGAATAGTTGTCTCTTAGTTTTACTGCATGTGCACTCTCAATGTGATACTGTAAAGCCTATCTTAGAGGCTGTTTCTATAAACAACTAAAAAACCAATCTCTAAGATTGCTTACTTTGTTCACAAGAATTATGCATTCAAAACATCAAATTACTAATGTCCATCATTGAACACATAAAACAGTATACCTCTAATTTCACTTTCTACTCCACTTCAATCCAAAAGGTTAAAGAGACATACAATGTTCAGGATTAGGGATTAGCATAAAATCGCAAGAAAAGTAATTGACATGCAAATGTTAAGATAAATTCCAAAAAGTAATATATGCACCACCGCACCAGTAATTAATCAAACTACCATTTAATCATCAAACCCAGAAGAAGAGAGGCTAGGTAATTATTCATTCATTCTGCACAAAATATGGATCAGATAACACTAGTTAAAAATGCATAACCAAAATCATAAGAGTACAAACGATAAAAACCGAACCTGTTGTGTCACTGGATCAATTTCAAAGACACGGGTTGGACTACTGTCAACCCATTCCCTTTTCTCTTCCAGAGTCAAGGTCTCCATCAAATCCTCATTTATATGAATCTCTGGTTCATACATGAAAGTGACAGTTGCAGCAGGTGACCATTTAGCATGATCCTTCCCAATCCCCTTCCTAGCAATCGCTCTCAGCTTCAGCTCTTGTCCGCGTCTCAACTTCACAATGATAATCCCTCTGAATACACAGTTGAAAACAAAGAACATCCATAAGAAAAAAAAAGAAAACAATGCCCAATTGAAAAGAAAGAACACCCATTCGAGAAAAAAAAAACAAATACCCATTTCAAAAAACCAAATACCCAGTTGAAAACAAAGAATGCCCATATTAAAAGGTCAAATACCTAGTTGAAAACGAAGAAGACCCAGTTGAAATCGATGAATACCCATTAGAAAAAACCAAATACACAGTGGAAATCGGTGACGACCCATTGGAAAAAACCAAATACCCAATTGAAATCGATGACGACCCATTTGAAAAAACCAAATACCCGGTTGAAATCGACAAAAACCCATTTAAAAAAAAAAGTAGGTTTTCCTTAAAAAAAAGGTTGAAGAAACGCACCTGTTGTTGTCTGGGGAGTCAGTGGCAGAGGGGTCAGAGAAATCAACGGGACTCACAGTAGGGTCAGAACTGTAGAGATCCTTGCTCGTAACATCGAGGGTCTGATCGGTCATGCACTTTACCCTAAGATGAAACTCGACGGAGCAAAACTCGCACTGTCCGTCACCGTCGCAGGCATCGCAGTCACGTGAGAAGCGCATGGACATGGCGCGCTCGCTCGTGAGGGGAATGAGGCCGAGCCTGTGCGCGATGAACTCGTCGTTGAGCACCGACGAGTTGACCTCGATCTCCACGAGGTCGATGGCGACCGTCGGCACCTCCGCGATCATCACGCGCCGCAGCGCGTTGGCTATACTCGCGTCGGTGTCGCGGAGCTCGAACTTGGCGTAGTCGTCCTTCAGCTCGCGGATTTTGACACGAGGCATGCGCGCGTAGGAGACTCCTCCCTCCATCGTTTCGTTTTTTCTCACTCTCTCTCTCTGTTTCTGTTTCACCGGAGAACGAATAAAATGTAAAACCCTTCTCAAAACCCCCCCCAAACGTTCGGATCCTTTATTCTAACTTAATATTCATCACCCCTCTCAATAATATATTTTGCGGGGATTAAATTAAATTTTTTTCCACAAGTTCAGCTTCATCCACTGGGTAGCGGATAGTCCTGGTATAAGAATGATTTTGATTTAGATGATTTTATTCTCAAATGTAAATACATAAAAATATGAGATGATGATAAATTAGTGTCTCCAAAATATTTAAAATTAAATTTAGTCTATCCAAAAAGCATGATGAATTGACCTAAAGATAATTTATTCACAAATCAATCCCTTAATTTTATAACTTAACATTAAATTGATTTTTAAGAAAAATATAACTTATTATTCAAAATAATCTTTAAACATCATAACTTAATAATAAAATATTCTTACATATTTAACAATAGGATAAATTGTTAGTCACACTTTTTATAAATAAATTAAATTTAAAATTTTTATCTTTCAAAAATTCAATTTATCACAGTCTTATTTTCGAAGACTAAAATTGGATATTTATCCTAAAAATATTTAAATTATAAAAGTATGTATGGTTGATTTAAATAATTAAATAAGTATTTCAAATTTAAGAAAAAAAGTAAATTAAAAATTGAAAATAATTAATTTGACATTGTATTTAATTAGATTGATTTATGAGATAAAGAAATAATGAAGAGTGGTTAACAAGAGAAAATGAAAGATTTGCTGGTTTAGGCGGGTATAATTTTTTTTTTTGGATAATATTGAAAAAAGTTGAAAAGTAAAAGTCTTCATTTACCTAGTTAAACAATTCTTGAGCTTCGGATTCACTCAATGATCCACATCAATTTTACTTTATTTTCCAAATTAGAAAAAAATGAAGTAAATTTTGTTTATCTGGTACACTCCAAATGAACATCATCCATTAAGAAAATGAAGATTTTAATATGTCTAGATCACACTCTTATTTTGAGGCTTACTCAAGTTGGCTTTTTATACTTAGAAGCATATGTGGTATTTGATGAGTATGAATTTTTTTCCCGTTGAGTTTGAGGTATACTTTGTTGTGTTTGTGTTGGGCTTCTGTCTTTTCTAATGGATTTGTATTGTGATTTATGATTTGATGGACATCTCTTTTACTAGTATTACTTTGGTTTGCATTTGATATTATTTGGCAATTGTTTGTAATATTCTACGTGCAAAACATTTTTTTTATTCTCCTTGTGCATAACTTATCATTCAATTGTTACTATTTTCATTGTAGTGGTCACTATACGTAGAGAGAGGGGGAGGGGGCATATCTTTTGTCTTTATTTTCATTTTTCTTCTATTAAACAACTTAAAAATCATCTGGCTTTCCATTTTTTTTTTCATAGAAAAATTAAAACTAGATATATTTAATTTTAAAATTTTTAAAAATTATTTAATACATTCTTATCTCTAAATACAAGAGACTCTAAATGTATTTATGATGTACATGAATGTAACCCACTAACAACTAGACACACCATAATCACGAAAAACTATAAAACTTATTTAATTTTAAGGAATTAAACCTAGTGTGGGAGAAAGTAGAGAGAAGAGAAAATGATAAAGAATATATGAAAAACTATAAAAATTATTTAATTTTAAGAAATTTTAAATTATTTAATTCATTTTTATCTCTAAATACAAGTGACTTTAAATGCACTTCTAATATGTTTGGACTTAACCCACTCACAACTAGACACAACACAAACCACGAGAAATTATAAAAATGATTTAATTTTAAGAATATATATCTTGTGCTTGAGAAAGTGGAGAGAAGATAAAAAGAGAAAATGATAAAGAGTATGTAAAAAAATATACAAAAATTATTTAATTCATTCTTATCTATCCAAGTGGTCATATATGCACTTCTAAAAAATATGGACTTACCCCACTGACAACTAGACATAACACAACCATGAGAAATTATAAAATTTATTTAATTTTAATAGCCTGTGTGAGAGAAAGTAAAAAAAAAAAGATAAAAAAGAGAATATGATAAAGAGTACATAGAAAAATTATATAAAGATATTTAATTTTAAGAAATTTAAAAATTATTTAATTTATTTTTATCTTTAAACACTTAAACACAGGTGACTTTAAATGTACTTCTACTATACATGAACGTAACCCACTGATAACTAGACATGACACAACCACGAGAAATTATAAAATTATTTAATTTTAAGAATATATATCATATGTGAGAAAATATAGAGAGAAGATAAAAAGAGAGAAATAGATAAAAAAAAATACAGAAAAATTATAAGAGTTATTTAATTTTAAGAAATTTAAAAATTATTTAATTCATTTTTATCTTTAAACATAAGTGACTCTAAATGCACTTCTATTGTACATGGATGTAGCCCACACTGACAACCAGACACGACAAATTATAAAAATTATTTGATTTTAAGAATATACACCTATGTGAGAGAATGCAGAGAAAAAGAGAAAAAATAATAAATAATATATAGAAAAATTATAAAAAAATTTAAAAATTATTTAATTCATTCTTATCTCTAAACACAAAAAGCTCTAAATGCACTTCTACTATACATGGACATAGCCCATTAACAACTAGACACGACACACAACCATGAGAAATTAAAAAAAAAATATTTAATTTTAAAAATATATACCTTGTGTGAGAGAAAGTAAAGAGAAGAGAAAAGGATAAAAAATGTATAGAAAAATTATTTAATTTTTAAAAATATTTAATTCATTCTTATCTCTAAACACAAGTGAATCTAAAATGCATTTCTATTGCACATGGACGTAGTCCACTAACAACTAGATATGATATAACTATGATAAATTATAAAATTATTTAATTTTAAGAATATATACCTTGTGTGAGAGAAAATAGAGAGAAGGTAAAAACAAAGAAAAAGAATAAAGAGTGTATAGAAATTTATAAAAAATATTTATTTTTAAGAAATTAAAAATTATTTAATTCATTATTATCTCTAAACACAAATGACTCTAAATATACTTCTTATGTACATGGACATAGCTTAGTGTGACAACTAGACATGACACAACCACGGAAAATTATAAAAATTATTTAATTTTAATTCATTCCTTGTTTGTTGTTATGTTTTATGTTGACATTGATTTTATTTATTTAATTGAAATAAAGTTTTCACTCATTTTTTTATTCATTATAAGCATTTATATTTTTGTGTTTAAAATTGATTGACTAAATATAATGCCACATGAAAGAAAAAAATATAATGTCATAGAGAGTTACAAGTTACAACCTACTTGCTAGGGGTCACAATTAGGACATCTAATAATGATTTTCTAAGGTCCTTGCAAGTATGTACCAAGTTTATTGACCACAAACACTACATATACCTACCTTGGTGGCTTTCCTCCTCTTACCCCCCTGTTAGATGAGATAACAATTCAACCTCAAAAAATTTCTGAGGTGTTAATTCAAGATCTAACTGTATGAGGCCAACTTCAACCTTAAAATTCAACAATGGATCAACAAATGGAGGCTAAAATCCCTGGGAGGTCCTTCCAAAAAGGATCAATGAATCTACCACCAAAGGTAATGAAGACATGCTTTGGGACACTTTCAAGAAAAAGGAAAAAGTCAATGTTATTTATCATGACATAAATGACAGTCTAAAAATAAAACACAACAGGGCTCCAACTATGCACCAAAAAATTCTTAATGTGGAATTAACATCCAATGCAAGAGAAGAAAAATTGCCATAACCCTTCATCAAAAAAGGAAATTAACTCTTAGCTAAGGGAGACGTAACCATCACAATAACCCTAGGAATAGGTGGAATAAAGCAAATCATTGTGTTATGAGCAACCTAAAGGTTTCATAAAACCAAACCAAGAACACCTTGTGTGCTCCTTGAAGAAAAGTCTTGATAGCCTATGCACTAAGCTCTAATACAATAGTATAACAAGTTCAATCTCATAGCAACCAAGCATAATTTCAAAAGGATGTTAGCAGCCCATTATGTTTTTCGCGAATAACTATGAGAATGATAAATTTATCATACTTTTGTCATATGTTGATTGATGGAAAAGATACGACTAAGATAGGCACTCTCAAGAAGGATTGAAGAAAATATTTTGCTAGAAAAGATATGGGTGTAGTAAAGAAGATTCTTGAATGAAGATCCTCAGAGATCACCCTAGAAAAATGTAGTGGATGTCACAAGAAGACTATATTGAAAAGTTCTTGAAAGGTTTGACATGCATAATGTTAAACTTGTGCATGCTCCGTACTTGTTCATTTCAAATACAATAAGACATAATGTCCAAAGAATAAAGAAGAAAAAGAAGCAATGATTGTTCTATTCTTTTACAATGGGAAGCCATACATATGCAATGGTTTGTACAAAGTCAGACATTTCTTATGTTGTAAAAGCTATGAGCATATTCCTATCAAACCCAAGAAAGAAGCATTAAAATGTTTTGAAATGCATACTAAAATATTGAAGGGGAATTGCCACTTGACAACGGAAATTTAATGTTTCTTAGGTATTCAAATGCATATGTGGTAGGGGATGTTGATTTAAGAAATTTATAAAAGAATATTTGATTACTTTTGTAGGGGACCTATCGCATGGAAATAATGACTACAAAAATGCATTGCTTTAAACATCACAAAAGCAAATACATCCTAGTCATTCAAGGTTGTGATGAGATCATGTAGATAAAGAAGTCCCTACAAGAATTCATAATAAAGAAGCTTTATTCTCCATTGCAATAGTCAAAACAAATCATCTCAACAAAAACTTGACATTAATTCCATCCATGGTCAAAACACATTAATGTGAGGTACCATTGAATCTGGGATATGTTGAAAAGTAAACTATGACAAGTCAATAAAGTTCACTCCAAAACAACAACGCAATATGATGACAAAAGCCCTAACTAAAGAAAAGTTAGAATCTTGTAAGGAAGTTGCAGGTCTAACAACAATCCCAAACTAATATAAGGATATTTCCCTTTTGGCTAGAGGAGGAGAATTTTTGGTTGTCTTTTTTTTAATCATGTTATTTGTACGAAGTATTTACTGACTTTGTCAATAATTAATCTTTATTGGAGAACATTGTTGATCACCTTTAGTGAGATTTTCTTCTCCTAATCACGATTTTCCATCTACAAGACTCGAACATTTTAAAATTAATAAGTAGCAAATTACACTTGATGCAATCCTTCTATAAATAGAGGCCTTCTTCAATAGAAGTAAAACCACCCAAAGAATTGAGATTCTAATAATTATATTGAAAGAGAGTGAAATAAAATAAAATAGAGAAAACCTCAATGAAAGTTGTTTGAGAGAAAAATAATGAGTCAATTTGTGAGATTTTTATTTACACATTAAAGATGCATTGTTATTGTAATTGTTCAGAGACACATCCAAGGATGAAGTTTGTAATTCCATTATTGTTACAGTGAAAGTTTAAGTGACTTACGGGTCCCTTGACATGTTCTACTTGCCTAGTTCTCTTTGTTTTTTTGTAACCTATCTCAATTACATTGAGAGGAAAACTTCTGTTGGTATTTCCCAATAGTGTTATCAAATGCATTCTTGATTGCATTTTCTTAACAATTGGTGTAAGAGTACAGATCTCACAGAAATTTGCTTTAATAAACTTGAATAAGGATTTCTTTTGGCAGTAGATGCTAATACTTGACCTCATGGCCTTTACAGTTTGGAAACTTTTTAGCTAAATATTTTACAACGTTGTTGTTTGTTTTAGCTTTTACGTAAGGCAACGAAGAAAAGTACTTTGATTCTGGTTTGCATGAAGACCAAGATGATTAACTTGGCCATTTTTGGAGCTTGATGATGTTTTTTCTCCCTAACTTTCTTTCCCTTTTTGGGTTGTATGCAAAGTACGATGGAGGAGACCAAATTCTGACTAGAAGAATAGTGCTTTCCTACAAAGAACTTCAGGAAGCCAAAAACAGATACAACAAAACTAGCACAAGAGTCAGAGAAATCAGATTATGAATTTTCAATCTTTCCAGTAGTAATAGTTCACTGTCCTCTTTGGTCATTGAGAGGAAACATTCTCTTCTTGATATATATACACAAGCAACTATAGGACACTACACTCATGATATCATACACTGTCCATTGGAATCACAATGCATTGGGAAGAAGGACACCCCTGTGTCCTGTCATTACTAATTGCCATGTACCAACTTTGAATGATAAAATGATGACATGTTTAGCGCAGATGATGCCTGCAAAATGTGAAACGAAAATCAATCGGCTGAGAATATGAATCTGAGTCACCTATACTTTACAAAAGAGTTAACAGAACATCTTAACTAACCTTAAAGTCTCTTTTGTACCCCGGCGTATTTTGCAACGGATGGTGGGGAGTCCAAGGCGCTGATGAGCCTCATAGCGGTGACAGCCGGAGAAACCTACAAACCAAAGATAAAGGACATATTGATTTTCCACAGTGAGAAGGCATGGATGGATCTTGAAAACAAGTTATTCCATCATGGTAGATCTTTCAAGTCCTTCAAGTTTCTGATTTTACTGTTTTTTAGCTATGAGCATGACCAAGTTATGTAATAATAATTATAAGATTCCATACACAATCCAAAAAAAACACATACCATAATAGACTCCATCAACCTCGAGGACATCAATCTGTATCACTTAAAAGGAACTTGAATTAGCCACAGGAATATATCTTGATGAATCAGAAATTTGTTTAATAAGAAAAAAGGAGGAATTGTAAGTTTTAAAACATAAAATGCAAGAAAATCATAACAAACTAATATTTCAAAAGATGTTCTTATACCATCAATTATGGACATTAAAGCAACAACAAAAAAATGTCCCTCATTAAGACACATGCTTATTATTTTCTGCCTCAGAGGCTCAAAAACCTTACGGTGGTACTTAATTGTGCTAAGCTGTATGCACCCATCATAGAATAATTATATAGAAGTATAAACCAAACAAAAATAATCAGCATAATTATAATGATGTTGTAATCTGCAAAGGCATGCCATCTGTAACTAGTGATAAATTTTGGTTGCATGCACACACAATGCTTTCCCCATTTTCTTCAGAATAATTGCACTAAAAAATTAGCCAAGCTTTGATTTCTTGTTCCATATTTCTAGGTGTTTATAACAAAACTATTCACAATTTCACTCAAAATACATTATAAGGGATGCAACCTCTCTAATTGTCCACTAAATTGAATCGGTGCTTTCTTTTTTTTTGTCAGCAAAAAGCAATATATTAAATAGGCACAAGGGGTACCTAAAACCCGTATACAAAAATGATTTATAACAATCTATAATACATAGGTTATCTACTATTTTCCATTCTCGTACCAAAACGGATAATAGATAATAACCCGTGCTGTATTGATTTCCATCATATAATAAATGCTTCTATCCTCAATATCAATATAAAAGTGCTGTAA
Organism: Glycine max; assembly: GCF_000004515.6. Lineage (NCBI taxonomy): Eukaryota > Viridiplantae > Streptophyta > Magnoliopsida > Fabales > Fabaceae > Glycine > Glycine max. The sequence goes on along the minus strand of NC_038256.2, from coordinate 1,983,394 downwards.
GCCAATAAATTGAATCGGTGCTTAATATGGTAGTGTCTAGTGTGAAGCCAAACAAGATTAATCACAAATCATTGAAGTGTTATTTTTATTTTCTTGGTCTTAATCTGGCGAAAGTAGTCTCATACAAAGTAGATGCCTTATAATACAGTATCCACTGTATCAACTTATCATCATAAAGGACCAATTAATCAAAAGTTATAAGAATTGGCATCTAAATGTGCCTTGGTTGTTGCAATGAACCATCAGTGACAAATATATGGTATTAAAGGAATGGCTGTAACAATGAATTTATGCATCTATGGCTCAACTCCTAAAAAATTCTTAGTGTTTTCTTGAAGAAGAGAGGTACCTTGGAAACTCCTAAAGGCTCTACGACTCAACTCCTAATGGATGTTCTTTTAATCATGGGCATACTACAGAGAGAGAGAGACACCTTGAAAACTTATTCAACGAAATATGAAACTCTTATCTCTTATAGGAATTTTCATATAGGAAAACATTTTCATATTCAATAATCACTCGAATATGATTACATTTTCCCCTTTCTTTTTGCATTATATCAATGCAAATGATTGACCCTGAGAGTGCTCAGGATGAGGAAATGAAGCTCTACCACCCACTTGCATAGTTATAACATGCAAATATCTACCTAACAGCCACTTTCGCCGTTCTTTTTATTTAGAAAGCACTCATGTTAGAGACAACATAAGTTTTCTCTTGACATTTCCAAAAGTGGCTTCACTATCATAATTGGCACAGATAATAGCCAATTAACAGTGTGGAATGCAGCACAGATATTGTCATTCCAACTTCCACTGAAAAATGGTTCCAACAAATCCATAAAAATCATTTTAGGTTGTGTGTTTTCATATTTTTTTGTACTCTCAGACCATATCTTTTCAACAGACAAAGCTTGAAGACCAAAGAAAGCAACAATTTCAGCTCATACTCCAATTCAAACTACATCCAATGGGATCCTCATGATACATAAAAGCCTATACCTACTTTCATTTTCTCATAAACCCAGCAAAGGGCAAACCCAACATAGCAGAAACAGCACATAAACTCCAAAAGCAATGCAGAGATTTTAAAAATAAATCAGCAAAAGGGAGCAAGTGGTTACAGGCACTTGAAGACCAATTTCCTTGATACTATCCATTAATTCCAGAACTTTGTTTTGATCATTTGCTCTGGTCCTCATCAAAGGCCTTCTGATCTTATCTAGAGGAAGTTCCAATATTACAGGGCCCCCACCCCCACCACTACTGCTTCCAGAACCACCAGGAGGAGCTCCTAAATATTAAAAATAAATCATTTTTTATAAGCTATTAAGATAAATGATTTGAGATTGAGAGAGAGAGAGAGAGAGAGAGAGAGAGAGAGAGAGAAATATATACAATTTTTAATTGACAAAAAGAAATAGGGGGAGTAGTGCACCGTTGGAGTTGGAGGAAGCAGACACAGCGAAACTCCTCAAAGTATTTGGAAACTGTAGAACAAAATTTGCCATTTTTCTTCTTCTTCTCTAATTTTTTGTCTTGTGGTTCTAAATATATAGTCAAAACATTGAGAACCGGAGAATATGATAGGCAATCACAAGCATGGCCCACCAATTTCAATGGCCAAGATTGTTCTTTTACAATCAATAAGGAAGGCCCTTCAACACAGAATTCGCTCTACAAAATGATGAAAGATAAAATAATAAAAAATTGATTGATCTCAATTTTCAACTTCACTGGGAAAGGAAACATGGCAGCGATTGCTTCTTTCTCTCTTGTTAGGTGCACACTACACTACTCACTCTTCATTCATGTGTTTGTGAATATTGAGTTGGGTTTTGAATGGTTGGTAGGAACTACTCGCCATTGGTGTCAGTAAGAACTTTCGTTGCGAAACCGGACAACCTCAATTTCTCAAACTTTGTTCTTCCTCCTCAATGTCATTGGTGGAGTATTTTTTTTTTCGCTTTTTTACCATTCGGGTATAATTTTTTTTTAAAAAGTCTTCAATATTTTTTTCATATCCCAAAAATATAGGTCATTTTTATCTTATCATAAAAAAATTATTTATTTATGTATCCATCCAACGTTTAAGTTTAATAATTGTCATCACCATCAATCTCATAATAATGGCTTAATAGACATTGTCACGTCATTACCGCTTAATCACTCACACATACTTAAATTTTTCTAGTCAACGACGCCTAATTCTCTTGGTTCTCCTTTCTCGTCTTCCTCCTCTCCTTCTTCCTCACCCTCTTTTCTTCCTCTTCTCGTCCTTTTCCAAAGACCCCTTCCTCCACCACAAACCCAAACTACCCCCCTTCTCCGGCCACCGCCTCTCCTTCTCCGTCCTCCGCAACGCCACCAACTCCTCCTCAACGCGCCTCGGCCACGGCGGCTTTGGCGTTACGATTTTTTTTAGGTTGCGAGTATATTGTCGTTGTGATATGATTGGGGGTTTTATATTATAAAGAAAAAGATGAGTGATTTGTTTATAAAGGTTTAAATATGTTTTAAATTTTTTATAAATTAATAAATTTTATTCAATTTGGGTTGAGTTCTTAACATAAAAAAAATCTTTTTAATTTTTATTATTTTATTATATTAGAAGGGTTAAAAAAAATAACAAGGACAAAAAATAAAGTATTTATTTTATTAGCACTCAACTTTAATTTTTTTTTATTAAGAAACCAAAATAAAATGTATTAATTTATCAAAGACTCAAGACATTTAAACCTAAATATTTTTAAAATTAATAAAATTTTAAAATAAAAACAATGATAAGTTAATTTAAATATCCTAATGTTTATTTATTCTCCCATCTCTTCCCTTCTAAAATTCCACCCACTGACTCAATTTACATGGTTTACGTACTAACACTCCATACCCTTCAAGCAATTTACCACGTTTGCTTACGTGACATTTTAAATTCCAAAAACAAATTACCTGATATTATGATAGATAACTAATTCAGTTTGCAAAATTTCATATAATTCGTTTGAACTATAGCGAGATTATCTCATCTGCCTCATCATAAGCACCACAAATAGGAAAAGTCCGCAAAGCTGATTATCTCATCAAGTTATAGCAGCGGTAGCGCATTGGGCTATTGCTTCCTGCACTGCCTTTTACCTTCCCGAATGGTTAACCCAGAATGTAAAATTACATACATTCCGGAATGTATGTACTCCTTTTTTTGACTAATTTTACATTCCGGAAGGTAAAAGAAAAAAAGAAAAACATTCCAGAAAGAGTGAAGAAAACAACTTGAGAAGTGCGGAAGCAACAACCTATCATTCACCATTGTTTTGACTTGCCCTATCAATGATAAGAAGAAAGAAAGAGACTATCTTATGATCTAAGAATAACAATAATAACTTTTATTCTCACCCTGTACAATTCAATCACGGTATAATGTAATTTCTCCCTCCTAGTCTAGGTCTCAATGCGTAAACTTATATGGGGCATATTGGAATCTACAACAGAACGTATTGGGTATTATACTCGTAGGGCATGACAGGTGACAAGCTATGCATTGCACAGCCTCGAGATATACCTGATTTGAGTCAAGCCTCGCAGAACATGGAAAGATTTCTAAGGTAATAACTTCTTTTGCATATCTCAATACGCATTTTGTTGGGGAATTAGTTGCTGAGTAGAATGAGATTATCGTCAAGTCACCCATATGTGAAATATGAGAGAAACCATATTCACAACTATCATTATCCCTGATTTAAATGTACTCATCACCTTGAAATGTCCTCACAAAACTGAGTGAGCCACAGATTTCATGGAATGCCAAACTTGATAGAGGGATAAGTGCTATAGGGTTCTAATAACTGCAGTCTGGTTTGTACATACGCAAGAGCACTCCACTTCCTTTCCAAACAGCCTTTTCTCACGGTTAATCATCAATTTAATAAGGGGTAGTTTTTTCGAAACTTGGCGCCAAATCTCATTTATCGTTCCATCGGGTTCTTCGTATTCAAAATATCGCTTAACCTGAAACCAGATAAACTAAATTAATGCCAGGAAAAACAAATACGGAATATATATATATATATATATATATATATATATATATATATATATATATATATATATATATATATATATATATATAATGCTCTACTTTCTAGGACCTTCTATAGTTTATACTTGAGCAACTGGGAGAAAGCACCACTGTATGCAACCCAAATACATCGGAATGAAAGGATTCAAGGGCGGCATAAATAATATACAGGAGAGAAGCAATGAGAATCTACTGCACTAATTGCCTAATTCAAATTAACTATTGAAGATCTAGTTTAATAAATCATGAAAATGCCAATCACCATGGATCTCACTTAGCATAAACAATGAGAAATTAGCACACTCTTATTAATGAAAATTAACAATTAATTACTTCAGTTAAAAGACCATGAAGGGACTTGTTACTATTGGGCTACTGGCTATAAAGTAGCAATGTCAATCAAAGTCCACCAAATATCATTCTATATAGTGATTCTGTCATACTTTCCAAAATATTAAAAAATGCAACAGGTGGAGTGAAAGACAAAAGTAGTAATAGCACCCCAAGAGTTTATTGCAAAAATAAATTATGCCAGCACTACTAACCTCCTTTAGTTTTTTCTGATATTCCAAGACTCTATCTGGGGTCACTGCTCTCAATTTTGAGAGCAAATGTCCTGGCTTTATAGCTGAAGAAGTTTCTACAAATACAGCAATCTTTCTGTAGTCTATAGTGTCTTCAAAAGGCAACTCGATATTATCACTGACAATCACTGGAATGCACAAGCTAACTATAGCATCAAACAGTCGGCAGGCTGATGGAGTATCTCCTGCCGGATGTAAACAGAACTTTGATGTATGCATTCCATGTGAAGCTGCCCGCCGACTCTCTCTGGATTGTGCTCCATGCTTTATTATGACATCCTTTTCATTTTCTAGAATTTGAAAGAGTAAATCACGAATTTTCCCTCCCTATAAAACAGATAAGGACAAAAAGGAATCAATACAACAAGAAGAATAATTCGTCCAAATCAAAGGCCAATATTCTGGCTATTTAAGCACGTGCAAGGAAAACAACACTCACAACATGATGCTCAAATGTTTTAATAAAAATACAAGGGGAAAATTTATTAATAGATATAGAGTGCTAGAGGCACTACACTGTATACAAGACTGACCACCAGAAAGAGCAACATTACCCAAGCAAAGAATACGTATCAGTTTAAATTTTTAAGGTTACCCACGTAAATCCTCCTCCAGAGACAATGCTATCTGAGGTACTGTTTGAGACATTATCGGACACTAATGTGGACACTTTCTCCTATAGGGATTCGAATCTTGGTTTACCTTATTGTAAACACACAAGCAAAAATATTATTTTTTCCATAGCAGAACCAAGATTTTAAAAAATCCACGACCGCAATTGTGGCTGCAATGTCAAGATTTTTAGGCTCTCTGCCACCACAATTGCGGCGGCACAAGCCGCATTCATTCACAATTTCCCACAATGTCAAGGATCGCAAGACAACAAAAGCACAACCATGACCGCAATCATGGTTTAAAATTGCGGTTCGCAACATCAAGATAAATTGTCACTCCGCAATCACATCACGACCGCAATTGCGGCCTCATCAGCCACATTTTCCCACAATTGCCCTCAATCGAAAGGTTTTCTGGCTCACTGAGTGAGCAACAGAATATCAAACAACTTCACATCAACAATTCAATCATATCAAACGTCTCAATTGAAATCCATGTTCATCACAAAAAGAATACAATACAATACCTCTTTCCGGTACCGATTCCCCATGAAAAACAACAAGGTTTTACGATCTTCAACACCGACATCACCCGGGTACGTTCTGATCCGGTGCGAGTAGGGCACAACCACATCCTTCACCAGCGATCCCTGGTCGGGTCTCAACCTCCCGAAATCCGAAACAAGCAATACAGCGTTTCTGACCCGATCGATGACTCGGTACATCGCATTTGGATCAGAAGCCACAATCACGTGATCCCTCCCATTGTTCCTCTTCCAATACTCCTGCTTCTCCAGCCACTCCACCAGCGCCTCCTGATTCTCCTCGTCGCTGTAAACCGGTTTCTCCAAACCGGAATTCGACCCTGGCGGTCGAACCGGGTTCACGATGAGACTCAGCGATGAGAAGAACGGAACGAAGAACAAATCTGCTTCTTCGGGATCCGCGACCCGAACCACTGGCGAGCCCGAGCCTGCACGTTCGGACTCGGCTCGGGAGAGATCCGCGAAGAGGTACCACTCCGCCATATGCTGGTGCCCGGGGTACTTTAGCGCATCCGCCACGTCATCGGGGGTGGCGCGTGAGGCGCTGCCACCAACACCACCACTACCACGCGCAAGCGTGTGGTGGTGGATTACGCCGGAGGTGAACCTTCGCGGGAGATCGTAGAGGAAAACCTTGACGTATAAGGATTTGGTGGTGCCAGCGGAGAGGAGGACAGAGGAGGCGGAGGAGAAGGTGGCGGCGGCGTCGAAGGCGGAGGAATCGGTGGGGTGGAAGAAGGCGTTGAAGATTGCATAAAGCACGAAGAAGAGAAAGAGCGTAGCTAGGGTTTGCTTCAGAAGGGGTTTTCGCGCCATCGAGGAGAAAGTGGTGGTGAAACGAGAAACGAAACTCGGTGGTGGTTTGGGTTTTCTGGCTTTGTTGGCTTTGGCTTCCTCGTTCGTGTTTTTGGGGTACGGCATCATCGCCACTTTCTTCAACTTATTAAATGTACGCATTAATAATAATAATAATAATTAACCATTAAATTGGCCCATCTTATATATTGGATGCAAAGATTGGGGAAAGAAAAAATGCAATTGGAAGGGGGGAGGGTGCAATCATAGGGATATGGTTTATTGTATTATTGGGGAAGTAGTAGTTGTTATCATGAACCTAACTTGGTTCGAATGTCCTCTGTTATCACTGATTATTTTCTATTTTTAATTAAGTTAATTATAATTTGTGGAAGAATTTATTTTGAACATTTTCATGTTGTTTAATGAGTTGTTTTTATTTAGAGATTATTTATGTGTCATATTGGATTCTTTAAAATTAAGCAACATTTTTTATGAGTAAAAAAGTATTTTTTATTATTTAAGGATTATTTTAAAAAATAATTTATAATTGCTTAAAATTATATTATTGAAATAAAATATACATGATTTGTATAATTACAATTTGACACTCTAAAGATCAACTAACATAAGATAAAAAAAAAAATCAAACTAAATTACTTAAATTTCACTCATTAAAAATGTTCTTAAAGAAAAATTATTCTCGTAAGAAAATAAATGTTAAATACTAGCTAACTTAATTCGAAGGTGGTGTACTTGTACTATCGTTGAAGAGAAACCATGATGAGATAATTTATTTTTGAAGGAGATATTCTTATGTAGGTACTTGACACTTTGTTTTTATGTACAACTAATAGAAAAATGACAAGTGATGAAATATAAAGAAAAGTGTACTTCATTTATTATCCTTAATTTGCTTTCTCCTGATAAGAAATGATATAATTAAATTTTTTTAATGAAGATTTGATCTTATGAATATATTTTAAACGATTAAAAAATTCAAATTTTCTTATTATCTTTTGTTTATGTAGATAAAATAAGTAACTAACTAAATCAGAAGTTTTATAAATATATTTTCTATGTATTTTTTTATTATATCATTTCCTTATTTTTTTTTTATTTAACACATCTTTATAAGATTAAATTTTTATCAAAGAAAATTAATTATATTATTTTCTTAATAGAAGAAATCAAATTAAAGCTAATATAAATGAAAAATATTTTTTCTTTATATTTTATCACTTATTAATTTTTTTATTCATTATGTGGAAGAGTGAGACATTAGGTGTTTCCTACATAAGAATATCTCTTTGAATAACTAAAAAGGAACATTTTGTATAGACAAAATATTAAAGTAGTATTTATTTTCCTTTTAATAGTATCTTTTCCTTTACAATTCATTATTGTTATTTTAAAGCTACAATTATTGTATTTTTCTTAATTACCTTTTTATCCAACTATTTATTATTATTTTTAATTAAAAGAGCATCAATGTAGTCATTTTTTTTTCTAGCGACGATGTCAAACCATCACTAATTGCAAACACTAACGATAAAGTTATACAAAAAAGATTACATGGAGAATCTTAAAAAAATGGGACCAAGATATGAAATATGGGTAAAATATAATACTTTAGTAAAAAAATATTATTTAAAGTATTATAAAAACAAAAATAAAATAAATATAATTTGTAAAAAGTAAAAATAAAAAAATGATATTAAAATATCTTTGATAAATAATGTGTTCAAGAAAGCATGTAATCATTCCTTATTAGGTATTGTGTTGGCTGGTACAGAAGGTGATCTCATTCTATAATTCTTAGACAGCACTAGCGTCAAGAAAGCATGCATTTCCAAGACCTAAGAATCATAAATGTTGATGATTGTTAAGCATAGTTGTAAGTTGATTTGGGAATTTTTGTTGATGGAGTATGATATGGTGGTGGTGAGGTAGCATGATATGACCATATCACCATGATTTGGCTATTGTAGGGAAGTGTTGTTTGTGATACAACCGTGTAATGGACCACATCATCAAAGGGATAAATTTTCTTAGTAATTAGTATTTCGGGATTCATTTTAAATAATTACCAAAAACAAACTTATGAATTAAAAGTCGTAACTCATAATGAATTGTTATGATTTTTATATTTTTAAAATCAAACTTTAGTTAATTTTTTTTAAAAAAAAATTACGACTTTAAAATTGTTTATGTTTTATTTTTTACTCTTTTTTTTTTGTTTTTCGTATGATTTTTTTAAAATTGTAAATAATTTTTTCATTTAATTATTTAAGAAATAAATGTTTTTCTTTTTACTTTTTTAGTTTTATTTAATGTTTTTATATATTTTTCTTTTGTTTTTCGTATGCTTTTTTAAAAATTGTAAATAAATTTTTCATTTAATTATTTAAAAAAATGTTTTTTTTACTTTTTTAATTTTATTTAATATTTTTATATGATTTTATTTAATATTTAATATATTTTTTGAATATTATTTTATTTAATATATTTTATATATTTTAAAATGATTTTATATAAAATTTTCAACTGTTATTTTATTTAATATATTTTCTATTTTTTCATATCATCTATATTTTTTATATTCTTTTATTTAATATATTTTTCATATTTAGTAATTTCTATATTGTTTTACTAATGTTAAGAATTTTTATTTGTTTTGTAAATTAAAAAAAAAAATATAAAACACTTAAATTTCAATGTTTAATATTATTTGAATATGTATGAAATTAATAATTTACTTAATGAAAATTATAAAAAAATTGAACATTTAAAGTATTTTATTAAATTTTTAACTCTTTTTTAATATATTTTCCATATTAATTTACTACATTAACAAATAATATTAAAAATTTAAATTTAAGTCTTTTATATTATTTTTTAATTTACAAAAAACAAATAAAAATACTTAACATTAGTAAAACAATATAAAAAATATTAAATAAAATAATATAAAAATATAGATAATATGAAAAAACTAAATATAGAAAATATATTAAATAAAATAACATATGGAAATTTTAAATGAAACCATTTTAAAAAATATAAAAAAAATTATTAAATAAATTAATATTCAAAAAATTTATAAGTATTAAATAAAACCATATAAAAATATATACAAAATATTAAATAAAACTAAAATAAAGTAAAAAACATTTATTTATTAAATACTTAAATTAAAAAATTATTTGAAATTTTAAAAAAATAATACGAATTAGAAATCATAAAATAAGAAAAACTTAAATTACTTTGTAGTCATAAAAACAAAACAAAAATACCTACAACTTAAAAGAGTAGTAAATTTAACAAACAAAATAAACTGAAGTCATAAAAAAAAATTAATTAAAAATATAGAAGTCATACCATTCATTATAACTTTCAAATCAAAAGTCCTAATAAATATTAGCACTTATCTTATTTTAGGTAATAATTCAACGTGAAACCCAAATGTTAATTAAAAAAAAAATTATCCCCTTCCTGTGATTTGGCCCGTGTCATGCAAATCTCAGTTGAACCCAACTAAAGCCACACTTAAAAATACTCTATAGTACTATAGTATATCCTAATTATATATTAGTCAAATAACAACATAGCTGAATAATACCAGCCAATTCAAGGCAAACCTGAATATTACAATGATAAATTACACTATTAGCGTAGACTCAATATCTATATTAACAATTAAATTTTTATTACATAAAATTAATTAAGTTAACTTTATATTTTAAAAATAAATTATTTCCAAAACTTATAACTATTTGCCCGCTTTGTATAAAGTTTGGATTGCTCGATTTCAAATATACAAGGTAATATTTGGTAAAGGGTTCTTTTGTTTGAGTAAAAAATGAATTAAACAAGATTTTATCCTTTTTAAAAATCATTATTAGTTATTATTACATTCTACGTTATGATCTTAGATTGTGAAATATGAAAACTAATTTAACTTTAATATAATATAATATTATAAATATTTGTTTTAAAAAATGTATGGTTTACTAATCGTATATTTATTATTAAAATAATAAAATTATTTAAATTAAAATTGATTTATAAATTCAAAAAAATATTTTGTTGTAATGGGAGGGTTACAAAATTTTATCACAATCGAGAATCAGACAAAGATTAGGACATTGTTGGGGGTAAGGATGGAGGCAATGTTGGGGAGAAGGATGACACGGACGAAAAACAACATATACATTCTCACTATGTTGTCATGCATATCAAAATCATCATTTATATATTTTTTATAAATAATTATATATTATAATCAAATTAAAATATACTTTTAAGTCTTTTATTTTATTTTTTTAGTGGTAATTTTGTTTTAATAAATCCATGTGTCTTTATTAGATTAATTTATCACATAACATTATATTAAAATATACAAAATAGTTTAAAAGAAAATATAAAAATGAGTGCAATCCACGATAAGACACACTAGTAATTATATATACTAAAACTCTTGAATCTTTTGTAAATTTCTACTATGAAAAATTATTTATTATCATCGTTATTATCACTATCACACCATTAATGCATTATTATTGTAGCCACCATCATGGTTATATTATTACAGCTATCACCATCGCTTTTATTATTGTTGCCACCACCATAGTCTCATTATTATCACTACTAGTGTCGTTTTCGCCACAACCAATATTGTTACTGTCACCATTAGTAACATCATTATTTTGATTGTTGCTACAACTAGTCCACCATCACTATTGTCAATATCCTTGTCTTAAGTACCATTATCTTTATTACCATAATTGCTTGGAGGGTGTGAGAAAGATAGTGAATGGTTTGTTTTATTTTAATGTGTAATTATTAGGGGTAGTTATACGGACCCAGATCTGTGGATCAGTCTGTTAAGCCCGCGGACCATGCAGATAACATACCTAAGTTTTTTGAACCCACATAGTAATCTCAGATTTTAGGCGTGGCATGTTTAGTCTGAGAGCTTAATCCACAAAGTCCACGGACTTATCTGTATCCGCTTCAGTTGAAGGTGAGGTGAGTGAAGTTGTGCATTTTGCTTTGCCAACAAGCCATCGGGCAATCACTCACATTCACATACAAAAAAAAAACCTATTTTCGAGTTCCATTTTCTACTTCTTCGAGAACACAGCCGCTGACCCTCCCCCCCCCCCCCTCTCGAGCTGCGATTGCAAGTTCGGTGACCTTATACAACAGCCTTACTCCCCCACGAGTCATGCCTCCCTACGTCGCGCCTCTTCCCCTGTGAGCCACGCCTCCCTGCGTGATTGCACCACCTTGCATCTTTTTCTCTCTTCATTCATTGGTACGATCACTCATTCACTCTCTTCACCGCCCTTTGTCTCTTTTTTAAAATTAAAAAAATTAATTCTAAATGTAGGATACTAAATTACTAATTATTAGAACTCGTGCTTCAAGAATTAGGAAGAATCTTGTTAGCATCAATGCTTCAAAGCCACCTCTTATCAATTTTTTTTTGTGTTCATAGTATCTGTAAGCCTAATCTTATAAGTTTTTCTCTCTACTTACGTGTGTTTTATTTGTTGAATTTGGACTTGACAAATAGGGAGCTAATGTGCTTGATACAGACATAGCTAATCCCTTTACTTGACATTGCACTAGTCATTGGGCATATGTGTTCTGTTAAGAATTTTATAATTCCTAATTAATTAATATGGACTACATATTATATTATAACATTTATATTAGTTATTTACATTTGGATGAGTTCAATATAAAGTGATCTAATTCAATGAGCCCATTAAACTGCCAACAAAAAATTGATATGAGCTTAATGAGTGGAAACCAGTTTGGCTTATTACGGGATAATGAGAACCCTAATAGGTTAAAACCTAAGGCATGGTTATGGTCCCCAATAGACCAAATCAAGAAACAGTTTCTCCTCTTCCTATCTGAAGAGAAAACAAAGGTCCCATAAGGAAGAAAGTGATTTGGTTGAGGAAGATCATTAAACCAATTGTTCATGACCGCTGTAAGATTTCGCAGGGTGTTGATCAAGCTCTATGGATCCAGGTATTCCTTAAAACCTCTTGATAATCTGACGTAATGTGATTTGGTGGTCATTTGGTATTTGATAAGGTTTATTAATAAAATTACAACAAGTGGTATTAGAGCCACCATTACTGTTAGATTATTGGGATTTAAAGTTGTTTGATATGTATTATATTTGGATCGTTTTAGTTGTATGAACCCTAATTTTATTTTGGGGAGAAACTATGTAAAACCCGTAAATTTCTGTGTCATGGTCGTAAAGTTTTTTTTTTCAAATGAATAAAAGGCCTCTGCATTTGATTTACGAGTTTGTACACAGTTTTTGGTTTGTGTCGCGTGTGCTTACATATTATTCTATTTGGGATAAAGGTTCTACGTATCCGGCGTTAGTTTTCTTGAACAATATATATTTCATGAGCAAGAAAGTTTTTTTTTGTTTTATACATATAAGGTTTACGAAAACTCTTTACGTCGAATACAAAACCACAGGGACTTATATTTTTATATAAGGTCATTATGTGCGATTTGTGAATCTATATGTATGAAATTATCATGATGTTTTGTACGTGGCACAATTTCATATATATATATATATATATATATTTGTTTATATGTATCAGTAATAAGGCAATGGTCTTTTGTCTTATATGAATAATTTATTGTTTTTTTTCAACTGTTTTTCCTTCATGAATCTTTGATAGGCTGATAGTTTATGATATTCTTGTGGTTAGTATAAATTTATGATAGTACTGTGGTATGTTCATTTCGGATGTGTAATTAGTTTACCATGATGTTGTTTTCAAATATTTACTACTATCATAATTGAGTGAAAATTTAACCATTACGGATTCTTTCCATTTATTTGCCTGTCCGGTAATTTTAATTAAATTGATTGAACCATTATGTTGCCAAAGTAACCTCTATTATGTAATTTGATTTAATTAAATAGCATGGATGTTAGTATGGAATTATTTATGTGAATTGTGCTCGGTGTAGAAGCAAGCTTCATGATGATGAATCAAGTTGATTCAAGTAGTTTTGATGATAACAAAGATGATGACAAAAAGCCCAAGAGAATGATTTCAAGATTGAGTCAAGAAGATTCAAGAATCAAGAGAAGTTTGATTTCAAGATTCAAGAGAAGATTAATTCAAGATTCAAGAGAAGAAATCAAGAAGACTTCACAAGGGAAGTATTGAAAAGATTTTTCAAAAAACAAACATAGCATAGTTTTGTTTTTCAAAAGAGTTTTTCTCAAAATTTTCTAAGTTACCAAAGTTTTTACTCTCTGATAATCGATTAACAATTTCCTGTAATCGATTACGAGTGGCAAAGTTTGATTTCAAAAGTTTTCAACTGAATTTGCAACGTTCCAATTGATTTCAAAATGGTGTAATCAATTACAAGATATTGGTAATCGATTACCAGTGTATCTAAACGTTGAAATTGAAAATCAATTGTGAAGAGTCATATCCTTTCATAAAAAGCTTTGTGTAATCGATTACAGGGTTTTTGTAATCGATTACCAGTGACAAGTTTTGAATAAAAATCAAGAGATATAACTCTTCCAATGGTTTTCAGGTTTTTCTTAAAGATTATAACTCTTCTAATGGTTTTCTTGATCAGACATGAAGAGTCTATAAAAGCAGGACCTTGACTTGCATTTAAAACAATTACTTACAACTTTTTCATATATTCTTTTACAACCTTTGAATGTCTTTGAACATCTTCTTGAACTTCTTCTTCTTCCTTTGCCAAAAAGCTTTCTGAGTTTTCTGGTTTCCAAACTTTGTTCTTTCACAGAAAACAAAAGTGTGTTATTCATCTCTTTCATTCTCTTCTCCCTTTGCCAAAAAGAATTTGCCAAGGACTAACCGCTTGAATTCTTTTTGTGTCTCTCTTCTCCCTTTGCCAAAAAGAATTCGCCAAGGACTAACCGCCTGAATTCTTTTTGTGTCTCTCTTCTCCCTTTTCCAAAAGAACAAAGGACTAATCGCCTAAATTCTTTTGTGTCTCCCTTCTCCCTTTTCAAAGAATTCAAAATGACATAGTTTGAGAATTCTTTTGATTCTTCCCTTTCCCTTAAACAAAAGATTTCAAAGGACTAACCTCCTGAGATATCTTTTGTTTCCCCTTCACAAAGTTTCAAAGGACTAAACGCTTGAGAACTTTGTCTTAACACATTGGAGGGTACATCCTTTGTGGTACAAGTAGAGGGTACATCTATTTGGGTTGTTGTAACTGAGAACAAGAGAGGGTACATCTCTTGTGGATCGGTTCAAGTGGAGGGTACATCCACTTGGTTGTTCAAAGAGAACAAGGGAGGGTACATCCCTTGTGGATCTTTGCTGGTAAAGGTTTTTACAAGGTTGAAAAGAAATCTCAAGGACCGCAGGTCGCTTGGGGACTGGATGTAGGCACGGGTTGTTGCCGAACCAGTATAAAACTCTTGTGTTTGTCTTCTTCTTCCCTACACTCTTTAATTTCCATTGTGCACTTTAATTATCGCTTTTACTTTTGGTTAAGTTTCTATTTTTGTTCTTTACTTTCTTAACATTATAGTAAAAGCCTAATTGAATCTAGTAACATTAAGAAGGATAGGTTTTTAATTAGTAAAGGTTCATTAATAATTAATTCAACCTCCCCTTCTTAATTATTCCGAGGCCACTTGATCCAACACTCGGCCCAAAGGAAAACACAATTTGGCCAAATAATAACATACCTGCGATGATAAATGTGACAATTGTAAAGTTTTTTTTCATGTGAACAATAGTCGGTCCAAAGAAAGACTATTATTTGACAAAACTAATTGTCAATATTTGATCATTGCGTTGAGAGTACCAATTACAAATTAATTTCTCTGTCCAAAGACTAGAATTAATGTTGTGCTGAGTATCTTGTGATGGATCTGTTTTGAAAAATATTTGCATGTCTTGTTATATATACTTTATATGACTTGCTTGATTATTTGTGAACATGTTATTAGTTTTTATTCTCTTTTTGGTTAATATTGTTAGTGCTACAAATGTTACTACCCAAGTGAATTCTATCCCAATGCTAAATGAGACAAATTTTAAGGTCTGGAAGGAAGCCGTAAAAATTGTTCTTGGCTGTATGGATTTGGACTTGGCACTGAGGACAGAACGACCTATTTCCACTCTGAAAACCTCTAATGAGGTAAAAATTGAGAAGTGGGATCGGTCCAACCGAATGTGCCTTATGATCATGAAACGCTCTATTCCAGAGGCATTTCAGGGCTCTATTTCTGAGGTTCAAAGTGCAAAGAAATTCCTTGAGGAAATTGAGCAATACTTTGCCAAAAATGAAAAAGCGGAGATAAGTAACCTTTTGGCTAAACTCATCTCCATGAAGTATAAAGGTAAAGGGAACATAAGGGAGTACATTATGGAGATGTCCAATCTCATATCAAAACTCAAGTCACTTAAGTTAGAGTTTGGTGAAGACCTGCTCGTGCACTTGGTTTTGATCTTGCTTCCTGCACACTTTGGGCAATTCAAAGTGAGCTATAACACTCAGAAGGACAAATGGTCCCTCAATGAGCTTATATCTCACTATGTGCAAGAGGAGGAGAAGCTGCAGAGAGATAGGACTGAAAGTGTTCACTTGACTTTGACCTCTCAGAATAAGAAAATGAAGATGACTAAGGATGCTGCGGAAGGGACTTCTCAGCAAAAGAAACAAAAGAAGGATGAGGAATTTACCTGTTACTTCTGCAAGAAGTCGGGACACATGAAGAAAGGGTGTCCCAAGTATGCCGCATAACGTGTGAAGAAAGATAAATTTCATACTCTAGTTTGTTCTGAAGTTAATTTGGCTTTTGTATCTAAAGATACTTGATGGGTAGATTCTGGTGCTACTACTCACATAAGTATGACTATGCAGGGTTGCCTGTGGAGCCGATTTCCAAGTGATGATGAAAGGCTCATCTTTATGAGTGATGGCAAGAAGGTTGCAGTGGAAGCTATTGGAACTTTCAGATTACAGTTAAAAACTGAATTTTATTTGGATTTATTTGAGACTTTCGTTGTACCATCTTTTAGACGAAATTTGATTTCTATCTCTAGTTTGGACAAATTTGGATTTTCTTGTTCATTTGGAAATAATAAAGTAAGTCTCTACCAAAATTCAAATATGGTTGGTTCTGGTTCTTTAATTGATAATCTTTACATGCTTGATGTTGTTAGTTCCTATAATGAAATACTACAAATAAGTTCGCGTGGTACAAAAAGAAAGTTGAATGAGAATTCTGCCACTTTATGGCATAAGCGTTTAGGCCATATCTCTAAATAGAGAATTCAGAGATTTATGTTGAATGCATAAAGGGAAAATGAACAAACATAAGGAAATTAGGTGCCGAAAGAGCTAAAAACGTCTTAGAACTAGTGCATACAGACATTTGTGGTCCTTTTCCTACAACTTCTTGGAATGGACAACAATATTTCATTACATTCATAGATGACTACTCTAGATATGGTTACCTATATTTGATACATGAGAAGTCCCAATCCCTAGACGTTTTTAAGACTTTCAAGACTGAGGTTGAACTTCAACTTGGAAAGAAAGTTAAGGCTGTCAAATCTGACCGTGGTGGTGAGTACTATGGCAAATATGATGGATCGGGAGAACAACGTCCAAGACCTTTTGCACTTTTCTTCAAAGGGTGTGGAATTGTTCTGCAATACACTATGTCGGGCAAACCTAGCATGAATGGTGTAGCAGAATGAAGAAATTGAACTCTTAAGGATATGGTGAGAAGTATGATTAGTCATTCTTCTTTGCCATAGTCACTTTGGGGAGAAGCCTTAAAGACCGCAGTTTACATCCTTAATAGGGTGCCAAGTAAAGCAGTTAACAAAACCCCTTATGAACTTTGGACTGGTAAAAGGCCAAGCATTAAACATTGACACATTTGGGGTTGTCCGGCTGAGGCACGATCTTATAGGCCACATGAAAGAAAGATGGACTCAAGAACAATTAGCTGCTATTTTGTTGGCTATGCTGAACGTTCTCGGAGCTATAAATCTTATAATCCCACCTTAAGATCCTTTTTTCGAGACGGGAAATGCGAGATTTCTTGAGGAAGTTGAGTTTCGGAAGGAAGATAACATAATTTCTTGTACAAAGTTGGTATTTTGTATGTGTCCGACGTTGATATTTTGTTTTATACATATAAGAACATAAGAAATGTTGTCTTTGAGGAAGAACCTGTTATTTACAGTGATCAAGTCCTCGTACCTATTACTGTTCAAGACACAACTCTAGTAATAGAAGACAATGTTCAAACTATTGACATTGTTCCAGAACAAGACAACAATGAGGTTCTCCGTCAAATACCTTTAGAGAAACCTCAAAAACCTCAAGAAGTGCCATTAAGGAGATCCATTAGAGAGAGGAGAAGTGCAATCTCAAATGATTATATTATATTTCTCCAAGAACATGAGGATGGCATTGGTTTAACAGAAGATGATCCAATCAACTTCTGTCAAGCTATGCGCAATTATAACTCTAAAAAATGGATTGACGCCATGAAGGATGAGATTAAGTCTATAAAAGACAATGAAGTTTGGGATCTAGTCGAATTTCCTGAAAGTGTGAAACCTATTGGTTGTAAATGGATATTTAAAACCAAGAAGGATTCAAAGGGTAATATCGAGAGATATAAGGCTTGTCTAGTTGCTAAAGGCTTTACTCAGATGGAAGGCATTGACTATAAAGAAAACTCTTCTCCAGTATCTTCAAAGGATTCTTTTAGAACTATAATGGCACTGGTAGCTCATTTTGACTTAGAGCTACATCAGATGGATGTTAAGACTGCGTTTCTAAATGGTGACATTGAAGAAATGATTTATATGATGCAACCAGAAAACTTTATGTTAGGTGACTCAAAGTCCATGGTATACAAACTAAAGAGATCCATCTATGGTCTCAAACAGGCTTCCCGTCAATGGTATTACAAGTTCCATCAAGTCATCACCTCATATGGTTTCGAGGCAAATGTAGTTGATGATTATGTATATCATAAGTTTAGTGGGAGTAAATACATATTCTTGGTATTATATGTCGATGATATACTGCTTGCTAGCAGAGATATAGGCTTCTTACAGGAGACCAAGAGATTTCTAACAAAAAATTTCGAAATGAAAGATCTCGGGGAAGCTTCTTTTGTGTTAGGTATTAAGATACTACGAGATCGCTCTCAAGGTATCCTAAGGTTGTCACAAGAGAGCTATATCGATAAAGTACTTGATAGATTCGACATGAAAGATAGTAAATTAGAAGATACCCCAATAGCTAAAGGAGACAAATTCAGTCTCAATCAATGTCCCAATAATGACCTTGAAAGAACTGAGATGCAAAAGATTCCCTATGCGTCAACAATAGGAAGTCTGATGTATACTCAAGTTTGTACTCGTCCCGACATAGCATTTGTCGTAGGAGTTCTAGGAAGATACTTGAGTAATCCTGGATTGCAACATTGGAAGACAGTGAAACACGTAATGTGTTACTTGAAGAGAACAAAAGGCTACATGCTCACTTATCAGAAGTTTGACAATTTAGAGATCATCAGGTATTTAGACTCTGATTTTGCTGGATGTCAAGACAGCAAGCGCTCCACTTCTGGATACATAGATATATGTTGACTAGAGGAGCTATCTCTTGGAAGTCTTCTAAACAGACTCTTGTAGCTTCTTCAACCATGATTATGGAGTTCATTGCTTGTTTTGAGGCATCTAATCATGGGATATGACTACGAAACTTTGTCACTAGTTTGCGTGTGGTCGATGGCATTGAAAGACCATTGAAAATTTATTTTGACAACAACTTTGCAGTTATTTACTCCAACAACAATAAGAGTACAACCAAGTCAAAATTCATTGACATCAAGTTTCTGGTTGTGAAGGAAAGAGTTCAGAATAGGTAGATTTCCATAAAACATATAGGGACTGATTTCATGCTAGCTGACCCACTCACTAAAGGTTTCGTACCTAGGGTTTTTCATGAGCACACTGCTCATATGGGTGTAATTCCTAACAGTACCTTAGTTTAGTGGGAGTCCCATTTATGTTTTATATCTTATGTTTTCCAGATATTTGTATTGTTTGGATTTTCTGCAGAAATAAAGTTGATGTTTATCATTCTATTATAAGATTGTTTTGTGTGCAATATTTGTATTACACTTTGGATTGATCTCTATAAAGAATAAATTTTGGACTAGTTGTAAATAAACATGATTAAGATCACATTGCATGTAATTTCCATGCCTCTTATCCATATTTGATCTATGTCATCGAGTATGAGTAACAACGGTGATCGTTGTGGCTTAGTCACGTTGAATTGTGATAAAAATTGCACTGGTTTCCTGTTGCTATATGAAATGAACCAGATTGTATAAAAGGAGTCTAAAAGTAAATAACATACGGTTGCATGCCTAAATAATTTTGTGATATAAATGTCTAAGGTTATTATGAAGCCCAAGTGGAAGATTGTTAGGAATTTTATAATTCCTAATTAATTAATTTGGGCTACATATTATATTATAACATTTATATTAGTTATTTACATTTAGATTGGTTTAATATAAAGTGATCTAATTCAATGAACCCATTAGATTTCCAACAGAAGATTGATATGAGCTTAATGAGTGAAAATCAGTTTGGCCCATTAGGGGATAATGAGAACCCTAATAGGTTAAAACCTAAGGCATGGTTATGGTCCCCAATACACCAAATCAAGAAACAGTTTCTCTTCTCCCCATTTGAAGAGAAAACGAAGGTCCCATAAGGAAGAAGGCGATTCGGTTGAGGAAGGTCATTAAACCAATTGTTCATGATCGCTGTAAGATTCCGCTGTGTGTTGATCAAGCTCTATGGATCTAGGTATTCTTTAAAACCTCTTGATAATCTGATGTAATGTGATTTGGTGCTCATTTGGTATTTGATAAGGTTTATTAATAAAATTACAACATGTTCTTGTTCTATAATGTTTTGGGTGTTCTATTTGTAAATTCTTAATTAATTGTACTCGGGATTGAACTAATCATTGCA
Source organism: Glycine max (assembly GCF_000004515.6). Taxonomy (NCBI): domain Eukaryota; kingdom Viridiplantae; phylum Streptophyta; class Magnoliopsida; order Fabales; family Fabaceae; genus Glycine; species Glycine max. Next base: position 1,962,689 of record NC_038256.2, on the reverse strand, counting down.
ACATATGTGCTTTGTAATGTTTGTGGGTGTTCTATTTGTAAATTCTTAACTAATTTGTAGTAGCCTAATAGGAAATTTTTTGTTTAATTATTTCAACTTTAATTATTCAACTATCGATTCTTTTGAGGCTTTGTTGTATGAAAATGTTGAAGATGAGGTTGAAGTAGATGAAAATACTATTTCACCTAATGAAATTGAAGAAGATGAACTTAATGAGTGTGAAAGGGCAAATAAAAGGGCTAAGAATCTTTCATTTGGTGTGTGGAATTATTTTGAAAAACCTGTTAAACATCCTGATGGAAAATTGAGGGCCAAGTGTAAGTATCTTAAGAGGGACCTTGTGGGCGGTGGGAGTTTGAGTGGAACTTCAACTTTAATTTTTCATATGAATAGATGTCAGAAAAAGCCACATTCAATTGCAGAGTCTAATGTCGGGAAACTTGTGCTTGATCATACTGGAAGAAGTACAATAATTTATCAAAAGGTGTTAGATGAGAAGATTTCTATGATGATAATTGACCATGATGTTGCATTCTCTTTTGTTGAATATAAGAGGTTTAGGGAGTTGATATTGTATTTGTTTCCTGAAGCTAAGTTACCCTTTAGGCGTGTTGCCACTTTGAATGTGAACAAATTGTACGACAATGATAAGCTAAAGTTGAAACATGTTTTGTCTAAACTGCCTAGTAGAATAAACTTGATTGCAGATGTGTGGACTTCTTGTACTTCAGAGGATTATATTGCATCAACTACACATTATGTTGATCAAAATTGGAAGTTGCAAAACAAAATACTGAATTTTTTCCATTTTCCTACTCCACATTTTGGGCGTGAAATGACCAAAATAATTTATAGTTTCTTGAAAGATTGGGGGAGTAAACAATTTTTTTTCATTAACTCTAGATAATGCATATTCTAATAATAAGATGCAAGACTATTTGAAGGATAAACTTCTTTTTGCATTCTGATGGTTTATTGTGTGGTGGTGATTATTTTCATATATGATGTGTTGCTCACATTTTAAATTTTATTGTTCAAGAGGGGTTGAAAGTTACTAGTAGTAGTATTCACAAAATTAGAGAAAACATCAAGTATGTTAAGGGGTTGGAGGGAAGAATGAAGGCTTTCTAAGATTGTGTTGCTAAAGTAGGTGGTATTAATACCAAGATGAGTTTGCATTTAGATGTTGTGACTAGGTGAAATTATACTTTTTTGATGCTTGAGAGTGCACTTTTGTACCGACGTGCTTTTAGTAGTCTTAAATTTGAAGATATAGGCTATGTGAATTGTCTTGCTAATGAAGAATGGGATAGAGGTGAAAAAATGTGTGAATTTTTGCATCCATTCTATCAAATTATTGAGTTGATATTTGGTTCTTCTTATCCTACATCCAATTTGTATTTCATGCAAGTGACGAAAATTGAATGCTTATTGATTAAAATTTTTATTAATGAATATGAGACAATTAGAGCCATGACAACTTAAATGAAAAAAATTGATAAATATTAGAGTGATTATAGCACAAGTCTATCCTTTAGGTGCATTCTAGATCATCGTTTCAAGTTTGGATTTTTGAGATTTTGTTATTCAAAGCTTGGTCTTGATTCAATGGCTGTTGAAGCAAAGTTGAAAATTGTGAAGCACAAGTTGTATACTTTATATAATGAGTATGTTAAGTTGTATTCGAAAAAACAAACAACTTGCAATGTTGCTTCAAGTCAATGTTCATCACAAGGGACTTCGTCTGTTAGTACTTTTGCTAGTGGAAAGTCATCAATATCACAGTGGCTTATTGTGAATGTAAGTTCATGTTTTTGTTTACTCTTTTAGTCTTTTTATTTTGTTTACTTTACTCTTTTTTTTCACCTTTACTTACGATTTTTTTTAAATAACATAGGAGTTTATACAATATGAAAATGAAAATTTGTCGGATGTGGATAAATCTCATTTGGACGCATATTTGGAAGAGCAAAATCTTTCTTCTCAATATCATCCAAATTTAGATCTTTTGTAATATTGGAAGGAGAATATAGCTAGGTTTCTAAAACTTGCATCGATGGCTTGTGACATTTTAAGCATTCAAATTACAACTCTAGCTTCCAAATTATCATTTAGTGTTGGTTCTAGGGTGCTTAATAAATACTGAACTGCACTTCTTCTTAAAAATGTACAAGCCTTGATATGTATTAGAAATTGGAGATTAGGATTTGATGGTAAATGCTATATTACTTTCTTAGATGTTACATTAAATTATTTATTATTTGTCTTTTTAAGTAACATACTTTATACTTATGATGTTGTGATAAATTGTAGGAAAAGGTGAAAGTGTGGAGATTGGGAAAGATAATGAAGTTACATCAAACATGGAGTCAAATGTTGTGATTGTAAATGCTTGAATCTTGATTACATTTGTTTGGTGTATTTGATTTAAGAATGTTTTATGTTTGATTTAGTTGTGTGTATTTGAATATTTTAATGGTTAAGACTCTAAGGATGTTTATTTGGTTTGTATTTCAACTATCTTGACTGTTGTTAAGACTTAAAGAATTAATATTTAGTTTTTGTATCTATGTGATGCTTGGACTTTGGCATTTATTGGATAAGTTGTAACCTTCATGATATTTTTATATTATATTTAAGACTATTTGTTTGAACTTTAAGTTAAGATTACTTGTATTCTCATTTTTAATATATTTCTTTAGCTGATAAAAAAACTTATATCTTAGCCTAAAAAATAAAAGAAAAAAATTGCTCTAATTTTATATTTTTTTTAAAAAAATAATTTAGGCCTACAAACTAGGACAAATAGAATCCATTTATCAATGATTCAATGAAATATTTGAATTAATAAGTACGTTAATGAGTACGTTAATGTATCAATGAAATGAATTTGGTGTTATGATTAGAATGACTTGGAGACTCAATTTTGAAATAATGTATTCCATTAATATTGGTCAAATCCAATATTAAAACATTATTATTATTTTACTAAGTCATTATGCAAATTATATATTGATGTACATATATAATAATTCCATTTATATAATAAGTATATGCAGTAAAAAATAGATGTACTAGTAATATTGGCTAGTTCCTTATATAGGAATTGAATCAAACAAGACTCCTTTAACTCGGCGGTAGAGTAACGCCATGATAAGGCATACGTCATTGGTTCAATGGGTTTTGCGGGTCGAAATGGACTTAAAAATAGTATATTTTTAGAATCAAACTTTTCTAGTCTTTATAAAATGTAGACTTCGCATGCTGAGCCTTAAACGGGTTAGACCGGTCCGTATACTCATCCCTAGTAATTATAAACTTAAATTTTTTATCTTTGTAAATATATCATTTTTTATTTTAATCCTTATAAATGATAGTATTTTTTTTTTATTTTTGTCCTTGTAAAAAAATCTAAAAAATGAAAAATTTAAAAAAAACTTTAAATTGGATAAACAAAAAATATATTTAAACCCAAACCAAAATTAAATCCAAATTAACAAAAATTAAAAGTGCATTTCAGGTCCAATATATGCTAATATTCCCCACAAAAAAAAACTAATAAAAGAAAATCAAAAAATGTAATTAGCTCAATTTCAAATGATAACTCCATACATACGGAAACCTAGCTAATCTAAATTGATCAGATGAACTAAATCACCAGAATTCAAATTAATGCCCTCAAATACACGTGGCCTAACTCAAGCATCTAAATGGGATCCCATGGTCTGCCATTAAATTATTATTTTTTAGACACTTGCCGTTAAATTAATTTGCAACTCAGCAAAAATATATGGTACAATAATAATGAGAAAAATGAACAACATGTGTCCTAGCGTTAGTGCACATTGGTAGACGATGATGAATCATCGAATAAAATTCCAATTAGTCTTCTGCACCAATTAATGCCCCAAGACCACACACCAGTATCCAAAGAATACATAGCATCCCAAAGTATAATTGGCCCATCATTCAACATTAAACAATGATCCAAACAAACGAACTCAGAAGCAAAAACAAAACATTAAGCCGGCCAAAGCACACGAAATAAGAGACAGAGCTATTAGATCAACAACGATTGGGTCTGCCATAGGATCAAACTCAAGCATAGCAGGAAATAGAACAAAAAAAGGAAATTGATAACAGTTCCCAATTATACATCATGAAATTATTTTCCAACCTATCATTGAATATTGATAGACATTTTCCTTATTGCATAATGAGATGTGTACAATCAGTACAGATCAGTCTAGACCCTAGGAGAAAGATGAAGCTGCAATGCATTTTTCATGACAGTAGTAAATTCCTGTTTCTCCGAAAAATCCACATCCCCTCCCTCAGGAACCTTCCACTCAAAATTCCAAACCAAATTAGCCACAAAGTACTCCAAATGAAGCAAAGCCAAGTTATATCCAGGGCATATCCTTCTCCCAGCACCAAACGGCATCATCTTAATCTCTTTACTCCCAGTTATATCAAAATCAAACCCTTCATCATTCATAAACCTCTCTGGCTTAAACGCCATTGGATCCTCCCATACCTTAGGGTCTAACCCTATCTCCGCCACCATGAAATTCACTGTCCCATTCTTAGGCACCAAATAATCCTTCAAAATCACGTCTTCAGTCACGGCATGAGGCAAAACAAAGTGCCCTGGTGGGTGTCGCCTTAACCCTTCCAAAATCACAGCTTTCAGATAAGGTAGTTTCTGCAAGTCTTCTTCTTTCACTTCCCTCTCTTCTCTCTCACCAACTACTTCTCTAATCTCATCCACCACCTTTTCTTGCACGTGAGGGTACTTCACCAAATTCGCCATTATCCACTGCAACGCTGTGGAAGTTGTATCTGTACCCGCATTCAAAAACTCGTTACAGAGCGTAACAAGTTCCCCTTCATTCAGCTTGCGTTTCTCTTCAGGTAATTGCAAATCCAACAAAGTGTCAACATAGGAAACAACTACGTCGTCGTTTAATGAACCTTCATTGTCTTTGTCTCGCTTTTCCTTCTTGGCTCTTATTAGTGGAACCAACACGTCCTCTTGCTCCTTGCGAAACCTCAGCAACTCCTCCCAACGTTTGCGGCACAAAACGCGCGTGACCCTTGGCCAGAAATTCAGCACGTTGAACCTACTGAGCCGCAGAAGCATTTGTCGCTGCACGCGCTCGATGTCTCTGACTATCCCATCGTCAAGCCTTTCACCGAAGCACATGAACACGAGCAAGCAGAACATGGCGTATTGAAAATGGTTAACGACTTTTACTGAATAGTTGGATTGTGAATCTGATTTGAGGCGCGTGAGGAGGGTGTGTAGGACCCACTTGCGGATTCCGGAGAAGGACCTGGCGCGTGAGGGGTGGAGCATCTCAGAGGCGAGATTGCGGCGGAGGGCGCGCCACGTGGGGCCGTAGGAGGCGGAGCTGATGCTGTGTTGGTTGCTGTTGAGGATTTTACCGGTGGCGAGGCCTTTGGGGCGGTCGGAGAAAAAGGAACCGTTTTGGATTAGGGCTTGGTGGGCCAGGGTTCTGTCGGCGATAAATATGGCGGGGCGTGATCCAATGCGGAGAGTTACCATGGGACCGTATTTGGCGTGGAGGGTTCGGAGGATCGGTTCGAGTTTTAAGGTTTTTCGGAGCCATAGGATGTTTGAGATGATTGGGATGTGGGTGGGGCCAGGAGGGGTGGTGATGGTTTTGTTGTGAAGAGAGAAAAATATGGTTCTTATGAACACGCAGACACTCAGAGAGACGAGGATGATGAACCAGGATTCCATGAGTGAGGTTCAGTACGTGTTTGTTGATAATCCGAAAGTCAAACAGATGAAACGATATGAGACAAAAGGGGGATGGATCATGGGTTGAAAAATTGAAATATATATGGAATGAAAAATAAGAGAAATAAATGGTTTTTTTTTCTTGTTTGACAAGGTATCTTTCTCCGCAATACGAGAAGGTGACAGTTTCAAGGACACGTGGCACATTAGGAACTCTTGAGCAGTTATATATGAGCAGTTATATATAAGATCCTCTCATTCATATGATTATTACCCATACAAACCTAAATTAAATGATAGTAGTATCTATACGAATGTTTAATTAGGATGAAGGAATGGATTAGTTAATTATGATTTGCCGGCCCGAGTTGAAGTCATAACATAAAATTCGTGTTTTCTTCCTTTTGTTTTTAGGCTTACGTGGTGATGGTGGTATTGTGGACTTATGTAGTGGACAGATCTACGTTCATAAAATACATGCAGTAACAAAAAATAATATAAATTCAGTATATATATATATATATATATATATATATATATATATATATATATATATATATATATATATATATATATATATATATATATCATTCCTACAGATTCATATACGAGACTATGAGAGTATTACACCAACAATTTAGATTTCCATTAATTTGTTGTGGATTTGAGATTAATGTGGGAGAAACTCGACTCCAACAAAATATCAATCATGATTCATGAGTATTGTTAATTAACAATGGTAGCGGGTCATCCTTCTTGTTACTTGGACCTCACGTAAGTTGTTTTCACCTTATCTTGGTTATTTGCCGTTCACTGCATTCAGTTTGATTCCAATGCGCTGGAATTACGTTTCTAACCTCCAAGCAAATATACAAATTGAGTATATGCTAGGCTTCTAAAGTTTTGATAGCAACAACAGCCCAGATAACACCAGGCCCACAAGAACACACAAGAGACCAACATACCTGCAGGATTATATTTGATTGCACCCTTTCGGAGAGACCCTTGTCGACAAGCATTATCCATTCTATTACTAGTCATTATATTAACTGTTATTCCTTTCTGTTATCACTGTCCATTTCTGTTATGGCCATAAGTGTCAGATCATTAGTATATATCACTATAAATACACCATTTCAATGAAATAAAGGAGGAAATTTAAGTAATATTACATGTAGTTTTATTGGTAGCGTAGACACTTTTCCTAACAATTTTGGTCCGACCTGCCCTGTCGCCTCTTCCATGCCTAAACACAATACCAGGCAAGCTACCACAGAGTGACTCGAGGAGGTTGTGCTCTGCCTTACCCAGAGTCACCAGTCCCTCGCTCAGAACCATGCATCTTTAGCCCAAATCCAATCGACCATGGATTCCAAGATCGACTCCATTCTCGAGGGTCTCGCACACCTCACCCTCCCTCCTCCCATTTCACCCAAATCCTCACCACCTTCGTCTCCACTTCCTCGCTCGTACATGAAGTTGGATGTTCCCCAATTTGACGGTCAAGATCCCCTGGGGTGGATTTTTAAAATCATCCAGTTCTTCGACTACCAATGTATACCTGATAATGAGCGTTTGACAATAGTATCCTTCTACATGGAAGGCCTAACTCTGTGCTGGTATCAGTGGATGAACCGCAATGATCTTATGACCTCATGGCCTGCAATGCTCCAGGCCCTCAAAGCTCGATTTGCTCCGTCCTTCTATGATGACCCCCACGACGCCTTATTCAAGCTCCAACAGAAGGGCACCATCAACGATTACCTTTTTGAATTTGAGCGATTGGCTAATCGGACGGTCGGGTTTGCTTACCCCTTTCTTCTGAGCTGTTTCATTTCTGGTCTCATCCTTGAACTCCGTTGCGAGGTACAGGTGTTGCAGCCATTGTCGTTGCCGCAAGCCATCGCCCTAGCCAAACTCCAGGATTGCCGATGTCTTCCATGATTTTTGTCCACACTGCTGCAAATACCGTCACAACCACCACCAACCACGAGTGCTCCGCCACAGTCCAAACTATCAGTGAAACGCCTCTCCCTTGAGGAGTTAGCCTCTTGTAGAGACCACGACCTCTGTTATCATTACGATGACAAATGGGTGGTGGGCCACCATTGTAAACTCCGCCTGCAGCTCCTCATCGCGGACGAGAACTCAACCTCGTCGACGATCACACCATAAGACCCCGATTGCGAGGTATAACTTCTTCTGCTACCGAACACTTCGCAGTTGAGTCTTAATGCGCTATCGGGAATGCCTACCCCTGCCACCTTTCGCGTGTATCGGGAATGCCTGCCCCTGCCACCTTTCGCGTTGCCTAATTCCTTTCCCTGCCCACCACCGCTATTGACCCGCCCCGAGTCATGGTAGGCGATAGTGGCACACTCATCTGCCAAAAGGTTTTCCCTAACACTACACTCACGATCTAGGGTCATGTCTTTAGCCCAGACCTTTTTGTTTTGGGCCTCAGTGGGGTGGATATTGTATTAGGCGTCCAATGGCTACAGGAGTTGGGGCCTACTGTTACTGATTACACCTCCCGGATCATGACCTTCGCGTGGTTGGGCCATCAAGTCCAGCTGGCCTTCTTCATCTTCTTCCCATTCCCTCAACTATTTGGGAAGACTTATCAATGGATTTCATCATTGGCCTTCCGCTGTCCCATGGATTCTCTGTTATCCTCGTTGTGGTTGACCGTTTTACTAAAGGGGCTCATTTTGACACTTTACCCCCATTTTATACCACTCACAAGGTTGCTTTACTGTTCATTGACATTGTTTGTAAACTCCATGGTTTTCCGAGAAGCATCATGTCTAATCGCGATCCCATATTCATTAGTAGATTTTGGAACGAGTTATTTTGTCTCTCCGGCACCAAGCTACGCTTGAGCATCACTTACCACCCCAAGACAGACGGCCAAACCGAAGTGCTCAACAGGCTACTCGAACAGTACCTTTAGGCTTTCATTCACGATAAACCATCACAGTGGTTGTCGTTCCTCTCCCTCACAGAGTGGTGTTATAACACCACTATCCATTCGGCTATTGGCATCTCCCCTTTTGAAGCCACTTATGGTAAAGCCCCTCCTTCAATTCCCAGATACTTAGAAGGTGATTCACACATTGAGGTCGTGGACTCCCTCTTGACAACCAAGACCTAACTTCATCCATTACTTCAACGTCACCTTGCCAAAGCACAAGCTACAATGAAGAAAAACGTTGACTCCCACCGCCGGGACGTGCATTTTAACATCGGCGATTGGGTTTTTGTGCGACTCCGCCCTTATCGTCAGACATCTCTCCAACCCCACTACTCCAAGCGTTTCTATGGTCCTTTTTGCATTCAGGAACACATCGGTGCTATAGCTTATCGTCTCCAACTTCCCACGCACTCCAAAATTCATCTGGTATTTCATGTCTCACTCTTGACACCTTACAAGGGACCCACGCCCACAACACTAAATCCTCTACCTCCACTTCAGCCAAACAATCATCCCGTGGCTGAACCACTTTCCATTTTGGATTGGAAGTGGGACCACAACCACGACCCCCCAGTTCGGAAGGCTTTGGTTCAGTGGGCAGGCCTAGCTCCTGAGGACACCTCTTGGGAGGATTGGAATTCTCTTTGCACCTCCTACAACCTTGGGGACAAGGTTGTTCTTCCAGAGGAGGGTATTGATAGCAACAATAACCCAGATAACACCAGGCCCACACGAACACACAAGAGACCAACATACTTGCAGGATTACATTTGATTGCACCCTTTTGGAGAGACCCTTACCGACAAACATTATCCATTTTGTTACTAGCAATTATACTAGTTGTTATTCTATTATTCCTTTCTGTTATCATTGTCCCTTTCTATTATGGCCATAAGTGTCAGATCATCAATGTATATCACTATAAATACACCATTTCAATGAAATAAAGGAAGGAGGAAATTTAAGTAATCTTACTTGTAGTTTTATTGGTAGCGTAGACACTTTTCTTAACAAGTTTTGACTGATTCTATAGATTGTACTTGAAAAATACAAGTAACCGGATTGCACCATCTATGCATTATATATAAACCAAGTTTTATATACTAAGGAGATTTAACTTCATTGGTGATTAAACATGATATTGTTGGATCAAGTGGCCTCGGAATAATTAAGAAGAGGGGGTTGAATTAATTATTAACGTGTCTTGACTAATTAAAAAATATCATTCTTAATGCTACTAGATTCAATTAGGCTTTTACTACTAAGTTAAGAAAGTAAAGAACAAAAATAGAAACTTAACCAAAAGTAAAAGCGATAATTAAAAGTACACAACGGAAATTAAAGAGTGTAGGGAAGAAGAAGACAAACACAAGATTTATACTGGTTCGGCCACAAACCGTGTCTACATCCAGTCCCCAAGCAACCTGCAGTTCTTGAGATTTCTTTCAACCTTGTAAAATCCTTTACAAGCCAAAGATCCACAAGGGATGTACCCTCCCTTGTTCTTTTTGATAAACCAAGTGGATGTATCCTCCACTTGAACTGATCCACAAGAGATGTACCATCTCTTGTTCTCAGTATAACAATCCCCAAGTAGATGTACCCTCTACTTGTACCACAAAGGATGTACCCTCCAATGTGTTGGGACAAAGAATTCTCAGGCGGTTAGTCCTTTGAATCTTTCTAAGGGGAAACAAAAGATATCTCAGGCGGTTAGTCCTTTGAAATCTTTTGCTTAAGGGGAAGGGAATAATCAAAAGAATTCTCAGGCGGTTAGTCCTTTGAATCTTTTGTAAGGGAGAAGAGAGACACAAAAGAATTCAAGCGATTAGTCCTTCGTTCTTTTGGCAAAGGGAGAAGAGAATGAAAAAGATGAATAACACAAGTTTTTGAATAAAGACCTTTTCTTGGAAGAGAAAGTGTTGATAAAAAACTTTTAGAAAGATGAAGAGAAATGAATCAGAAAATTCTGTAGAAAGATATTGAAAGATGTTGAGAGATGATGTTGTAAAGATTGAAAGATAGATGATTCAAAGATGATTGATGATTGACGATTGAAACTCATGCCATGGCCACATATTTATAATCTCTTGATGACTCAAGTCAAAGCTTGTGACTCTTGGCAATTTCTTTAAAACTAGTCACTTAAAAAGTTATGACTTTTGAAAGAATCTTAAAAAACAAGTCACTTAAAGAATTGTGACTTTCAGAAATGTATTTTTCGAAATCAATCACTGGTAATCGATTACACATCAACATATGTGACTTTTCATTTTAAATTTTGAAAATTAAAACGTTTAGAAGCTCTGGTAATCGATTACAAGTATTGTGTGATCGATTACACAAGTTTAAAATGATTTGAAAATGTTTAAACACAAGTTGTGACTCTTGAAATTTGAAATTTTAACGTTTTAAAACACTGGTAATCGATTACTACCTTCTAGTAATCGATTACCAGAGAAAAAAGCTCTTTGGTAATGATTTTGTGAAAACTTCTTGTGCTACTCAATGTTTTGAAAAACTTTTTTAGTACTTATCATGATTGAGTCTTCTCTTGATTCTTGAATCTTGAGTCTTGAATCTTGATCTTGATTATTCTTGAAACTTGGTTCTTGAATCTTGATTCTTAAAACTTGATTCTTGAATCTTTGAAATTTGCTTAAATCTTGATTCTTTGGCATCATCAAAATAATCTTGGAAGACATTGCTTCCACATATATGTGTAAGTTATTGTATTCTTGTGTATGTACTTTTCTTTCCTTCTTACATATTAAAAAAACCTATGTTTTATCTGGTAATTGATTCATAATTTTGTTTACATTCATACACTTTTTTCTCTTTACTTAATAATATTCATTACAATTATTATTATATATAATATTTAATCATTATAATTTTATTATATAATTATAATATTAAAATAATATTTTAAAATATTTACTTCTAATATAATATGTTATACTTTAAATATAATTAATTTTAGAATAGTAACACACTAATATAAATTTGGAGTTAATTAGATTTGTTAAAACTCATTTAAGACTTTCAAGTTAAACATGGCAATTCAATTGCGTAAGTTTAAAATGCAAAATAAAGAAATCACAAGAGATTGAAGATTTACCAAGTCCCAATTTATGGTTTATTTGTACTTAGAGCTACACATGATGTAGCCACGATGTTAAGACCCTTAGTGACCAAATTCTAGCTGTAGCTTGATGTTTAAAGACTCAAGTGTATTGATGATGTTTGTTCTCCATGTGAAGGTCTAAGTGGTGATATATATATATATATATATATATATATATATATATATATATATATATATATATATATAAAAGGAGGATCAAATTACATAGGTGTAACTTTGATAATTATTCATTTTTACACCGATATAAAATGTGTTTTTTTGTTAATTCAACCATTAAATTATATTTATATATTACCAAAATTATTTATATCAATTTTTTTTAAAATTGAACAACAACAAGATGATCAAATGATTTATATTTTAATATATTTTGAAATTATATTATGTCGATTTAATCTATATAAATGAGGTAACAAATAATTTTAGATTAATATTAAATTTTACATATGTAAATTATGTAAAAGAAATTAATTCAAATATGAATTTTATGAAAATATTATCCCGTTGAAAATTATAAAATAATATAATAATTATCAAAATTACACGAGATAATTTGATCTCTTATATATACACACTTGTGTGTGTAATTTTTGGTTTTAATGCATTCTTCTGGGCATGATGAATATGCATTCTGTAAATGAGCAAGTACTTAGTCTCGGACAAGTGCAAAAAGGCTACTGGCGGCTACTTAGATAGGACCTTGATGATATATGAACACACAAATCTACGTTCGTGTCATGGTTGTAACCACACTCGTACGAATATTTAGACAATGTCACAGTCACTTAGTGATAATATCTGGTTATTCACCAAATGATCGGTCTTATATTACTCCCTGTTAAGGAACATTACTAATTGATCACTCGATGACTAAAAATCTTCAAGCAATCGAGTTTGTCAGATGCATTATTGTTAAACATGTTGCATCGTATCATGTGTGTATATTGTTGCAGATGATTTTATGATGTAACATGGCATCTTGTTTGAAAATACTTTTTGGTTGCTATTTTATTTCGTATTATATGTTGTGATTATCATTTTTGTCTGTTTTGATGTACATCATTATGCATGTATTTTTGTGTGCTAATATTATGTAAACTTATCCTTTTGTTTGTTGTGTGTGCGTGTGCGATGATTCAGTAACGTTTGTGTTCACCAGAGCAGTTGGCACGAGCTTGACAACATCTAGGCACCCTCTTCATTGAGTTTGCGAAAACGCCTATAGGGAGAAACAGAGCATGCATGGCATGATGACTTTACCAAGTCAGGGCATGCCTTACGACTTGTTCTCAGGTTACTCTTTCCCCTTTTTATTATTTTTAAATTATTCATTTGATCTTGTTTCACGATTCTTATCTTTTTTATCCCTATAATTTGAAAGTAATTTTTTTAGTTCATATAATTTATATTTTAATTCTCTTTTAGTCTTTATAATTTTGAAAGTCATTTTTAGTCCTTATAATTTATATTTTAATTCTCTTTTAGTTCCTATAGTTTTGAAAGTGGTTTTTTTAGTCCTTATAATTTGTATTTTAATTCTCTTTTAGTCCCTATAGCTTGAAAGTGATATTTTTAATCCCTATACTTTATATTTTAATTTCATTTTAGTCCTTATCATTAAAATATGAGTAATATTATCAATTACAATTAACTACAAAAATATTAACAAGTAATTCGTAACTACTTTATAGTAAGATAATTTGTAATAAAAAATAATTGATAATTTATAACTAATTTGTAACTAATTATTTTTATATATTTTTTTGTAGTAAGGATTAAAAGGTAATTAAAATACAAATTATAGAGACTAAAAATATCACTTTCAAACTATAGGGACTAAAAGAGAATTAAAATACAAATTATCAGGACTAAAAAGAACACTCTACTAAAAAAATCGTATTTTACGACGCACATTCTACGTCGGTCGTATATAACCCGACGTAGTAGTGTACGCGGTGGCATTTACATAAATATATAAGTTTTTTATGTGGTGCATTTCGTCGTAACCCCGTCTTTGTAGCTTTGGTGGAACTTATCTAAGATGGTGCATTTATAAACACCGTCGTAGAAATAGTCAGCTACAAAGACGGTGTTATTCATACACTATCGTTAATGTTGTACTTTATATACTCCTGTTGTGTGGTAATTGAACACCCTCGTACCCTCCAAAAACCTAGTTGTTGTCTGAACTCATCCCGCCGTTGACTCCGTCCCACCACCCTCACATTGTGTTTCCCTGACCTCCGCAAAAGGAAGCCGAAGTCGACTCCCTAGTTGTTGTTCCCACCACTGCCACGTAGCCAAAGTCCTGCCCTTTTGAGTGGTGTCGCCACCTTGCGAGTGTTCGTGAAGGTAAGGATGTCGATGTTTTTGAGTTCTTCTTTGGTAATGCTTGAATATGTTATAGTATTAAGGGTTTACTTAAGTAAGAGTGTTAAAATGTGATTATCGACTTGTTGAGTTGCCCTGACAATGTCATCTTTGAATATGCGAAAAGGATTTGAAGCAAAATAAGTGAAAATCATGCCCTTTTGTTTTTAATTGTTAGTATTTGAATTGCTTGTGGTTGTACCTTTAAATATTACATAAACTAAAAATCCTCTTTCCCAATTGGTATCCCAATTAGTTTCCAAACATGCTCTAATGCACATGAATAACATGAAGCTCCCTTTCCACACATTGTTTATGTTACTGTACTAGTTTTCTTCTTCACACTGATTAAGGGTTATTCTTATAATTATAAAAATGCACAAGTGGTTGGATACAATTTTGGTCTTGCCCCATCTGAACTATTTCTTTAGTCATTTGACAAGAATCTGTATACCAGTTATTTCTATCCCGTACGCTACCCACCAGTTTATTTGCAAGTGTCTTAGATGTTTTCTCATAGTCAGAGTACTAAGGAAGTTTATGTTCTTGGTTGTTTTGGTTTCACCTTTTTGGTATCTGGATTGGTGTAGGATTAGCATAACTTGTTGGATTTATTAGATATGCATTTGTGGTTTGGATTATTTTCCTCCATTATTAGATATGCATAACCTGTTGGATTCAAATGACTAAAGAAATCTGTTACTGTACTAGTTTTCTTCTTCACACTGATTAAGGGTTATTCTTATAATTATAAAAATGCACAAGTGGTTGGATACAATTTTGGTCTTGCCCCATCTGAACTATTTCTTGATACATCAATGACACTGTTCAATAATGTATTTTTTTATTTGCGTTGTGTACTTTTTTGGTTTGATGAATAGTATGAGACTTATGGTTAAGCTTCAACTGAAAATAAGAGTCCAAGAGCTGCTATTTGAGTTGGATAATTATTTGGACTAGGTTTTGGAAAAGTCTAAAACAAATGCTCTTGGCTCAAGGCTAGAATAGAACTATTCCCACATTTGTAATAATATCTGGTTCCAGCTTGAAGACCAGCATGAAGAAAGAAATATCTCTGAGCTTTGTCCTAACAAATTAGAGTCATTAATTGTAGTTATTATTCACTTGATACCATTCTTTTTGTTTTGATATAGTGACTCATAATTTATTTTTAACATATCATCATAAAAATGTTATACTTTGTAGCTTCAAAAATTTAAAGAAAATAAATAGTAATGTGCTTAACAACAAAGGATTAAATATTGTTATATGATTGGGGATATGATCAAAAGAGTAATAAATGATGAATATAGATGGTTCCAGAACTGAGAAATTTGAAATTGCAGTGAGCAAAGTTATCTCTGGGTTTGAATTAATTTTGTTACATTTTTTAGAGGAACTTAGATCAATTGGAAGAGTTACTCAACAAGGCTAAATCGAAGACCATAAGGACTGAACCACCTCCTGAATCTATTGTTGTCACAAGATACTTTTTGGTTATGAATTTTGATTGTGCGTTTAGAAATTATTAAAATTATAAAATTTTCTTATAGGTTGTTGTTGGTATTGCATACTGAAAATCATTTGATAAACGAAGAATTAGAAAAAGTGCATGAAACTTTAAAAAAAAAACAAGGCACCTTTTTTTGTTTCACTGTTTTTTATAAGAGAAACAAACGACTAGGAGGAATTGATTACCTGAGAACCCCCTTCATTAAAACCATTTAGGTGTGGTAAATGCATGCCAAGGTTTTGGCACAAACCTTTATCTAATGGGTCCACTGAGTTGTGGGTCATAGTTCCATTAGGAATGTTATTGTGGACTGTTGGGTTTGGGTGAGGGTGTTGCCCATTAAAGGGTGGTGCTGAGGAATCTATCGGGAATATTGGGTGTGCCAAAGAATTAATTGATTGCAATATCTGAAATCACCAAAAAGCCATCAAATCCAACTCAGGAAAAAAAACCAATAATTTTTAGTTTCCTTTTTTAGTTCAAAAAGAAAACCCATTGTCTAGAGCCCTGAAGCTTACATCTTTTGACATTAGACTCTCAACACTAAAATCCAGCCTGTTGTTAACAAAAGCCAACTTCATACACAGAAACTGCAACTACCAAAAAGGAATTTTTAATGAGCAACAAATCTAAAATCTTATCATTATGGCCATGATTTGAGATGGTTATTGGCCAATAGTGGTTTACCTCAACTTGGCGTTGCAATGACTGAACATAGTTTATAACTTCATCAAGCATTAGTGCTTTACCCAATTCAAGGAATGATAATGCAGATTGTCATTCAGTACTAAATAGCATGGGTCATTAACTACTACTACATCTTTTATTTGATTATTTTCATATTGTTTATAACCTAATTGACTTGTGTGGAAATTCCCTGGGAAAAACTTGTCTTATGCTTAGATTATAGATTTTTTTGAGTTTGCACTGAGTGTGTGTGTCTGTGTATCTGTGTGTGTGTGTGTGTGTGTATCTCTTTGTGTGTGTCTGTGTATGTCTATGTATCTCTCTCTATGTGTGTGTGTGGGAATAATTCTTGTCAATAAGGCATTGATGGCTACATATGGTTTTGGTTTTGGTATGGCTACATCATGACCTTTCCCTTTTCCTCTCTTGCCGTTTCATCTGTGATTCCTATGATTTAAAAAGATGTCATGTTTTTTTCTATGTGTTGTTTGGATAAACTACCAATCTTTTGCGTTCCTTTTCGGTGTAATACATGTACATATGTGTTTGTGTCTGTGAAGGACAAAGCTTTTTTTGGTACAATAGACTTGCATGTTTTGAGTGTAATTTTACCTTCATATTATGTGTTAGCTTCATTTAGACTTGCATGTTTTGGTTAGTCTCATCTGCCACAGTTTTTAACCTCTGAGTCATACAGGTTTAGATTGCTCAACACTTCATCATACAGATTAGGTTTCGGTGGCAGCTTGTTGTTCAAAATGGAAGGTTACTATATATATATATATATATATATATATATATATATATATATATATATATATATATATATATATATATATAATCATGTTATTTATATTTCTTTAATTTCTTTTTATAAGCTTATAGTGGTTCATGCATTTGGGAAGTAGTTCATTTGAATTCGTATGCTATTGTGGTAAAAATTTCGTTATTTATGATTTTTGCTTGAATGGTTTAACCCAATTTTTGTGTCACAGGGAATATCATTCAACAACGGTCAATATGAATACCCGTCTTTGAATGTCAGCCATACTACGACGGTGATTACGTTCACCGTCTTTATATTGTCGCATTCTACGACGGCTGTTTTGATGCACCGTCGTCGTATGTAGCTCTATTAGGTCGAGCTACATATACTCACCGACTTCAAATGACCCACATACAACGATGGGTGTTAAATAGACACCGACGTTGAAATAAAGTCAAACAACGACGGGTATAACGCTAAACTCCGTTGTTGAATGGTTTTATATTACGACGGTTAGTGTAACAACACTGACGTTGTCTCATCAACATACAAAGATGGGTCTGTTATGACCGTCGTAGTTGTTGTCGACATTCAACGACACCTTATTCAAAGACGGTATATGGCCCGGCGTAGAAAATGGTTTTTAACCGATGTATAGATGGTCCTTTTTTTAGTAGTGACTTTTAAACTACATGGGACTAAAAGAGAATTAAAATGTAAACTATAGAGACAAAAAAAATCACTTTCAAATTATAGAAACTAAAAAGATAAGAATCATGAAACTATATGGGCCAAATGAGTAATTTAACTTTTTTTTATGGAATGCTCTCATCATGTTGTATTAGAAAAAAAAAATGCAAAATACAACAAAACACCAGCATAAGACAACAAAAGTATTTTTGAAAAAAGGAGAAGAAATATAATAAAAGCAAGCAAGCACAAAGAGTAAATTAAATTCAGAAGATATGATTGGTTACAACATGCTTTTGGTTTAATTTTTCAAATTTTAAATTATGAAGATATTTTCCAACGTTATTCCACTAATTTAAAGTTTTAACAAATATAACAATTGAGTATCAAAATTATGAGAAAAATTGAACAATTATCTTATTGTAGCACAAATATTAGATTTTTCAGTATAAGAAACCTTTTGGGTTTGAACCTTATTAAAACTGATGAAATCATCATATTCTTTATTGTGGAATTTGGGAAGGTGTGATTGCTTCTCGATTTGACTTATGTATTTTTCATTAATGAAAGTCCAGTACAAGTTGTGAGGGGGAGCCCTAACAGCAGCACAATGATACTATTGTGCCTTGGTGACAGGTTGGTCATGGTTCAAATCCAAAACCAACTTGTTTCCATAGGCAAGCGTACTATTTCAATGGATGACGCTCCCTCATACCTTGCATAGCGTGGAGTATTCTAGAATTGGGTATAATAAATTTTAAAGATCAATCCAAGTTGTTTTGTGTAGTGCTATTTTGAGAAAATGGAGGAACTCTTTGTTGTTTGAAGTTGTGTTCTAAAACCCAGACTAGACAGACAAGTTCAACCAGGAAAGTGGTGAAACAATCTTATGTTTGGTCAATCTAAATCAGGGAACTGGTGTGTTAAAGAATCAGTACAAAAGCCAGTGAACTGATGAAAAATCGGTGAAAACCTGTCTAAACCAGGCCACCAAAAATTATGTTTGCTTTGTAGACATTGCAAATATTGTAACTAGATTTCTAAAAGCTTGTGAGTTGTGTTTCGTTGCTTGTCTTCAAAACCCATCTTGTATTTTTTTTAATCAAACTATATATTTGTATATTGCCTCTTATACGTTGGTCTAATAGAGTTTCACAATGCATCTGCTATGTTATTTTTTCCTTACTAATCCAGCCCTTTTGTTTCAATTAATAGCATTTTTAGTTTCAATTTTAACTATTTTTATTCTATTTAATGATATTATTCCAAAAATATTATTTTATTTTTAACGTAAAGTTCAACGATAATAATAATAAAAAAATAAGTTTAACAAATGACACTCTCTCCTTAAAAATAACAAATGGCACTCTAAAGACAGAAAAAAAATTCAAATGTGATTAGAAAAATCACTGATATTAACTAACTTTTAATTAATGCCAAAGTAAATGTTGTTTACATTTGAATCTGAAAAAATATTTAATTTTTTATTAATCCCAGTTTGACAACCACCATTGAATCAGGAATTAGTGTTTTAATGGTTTTACCACTCCAAATTTAAAAACAATGGTTCGAAGAGTGTAACATGTGCGTTCTTTTAATAGTTTATTCGCTCGTTCACAATATATTGTATGTGTTTGGATTACATTAAAAATTATAAGTATAATTTCATTGAAGTCAATTTTATAAACTTAAGTTTAGTTAAAAGCATATTTAATTTGATTTATATTTGAAACATTCTACTTTCAACAGAAAAGCAAGAAGAAAATAGCCTTAGACTTAACCTCATTTTGGATGATCATGCCAAATCAAACACACCATTGCAACAGGGGCTAAGCGTTTGAGTTCTCCTTGTTCAACTCTTTAATCCTGTGGAGTCATACTTTTTTAACTGTACGATCTATCTACCCATGCTTGGAAGCAAGCAATGAGATTGAGATGGATTTCACAGTGAAATTCTTATAAGAAACTCAACTTACCAATGCAAAACATAACTTCTCAAACAGTAAACACTAAGCACAAATCTCACACTATGCTATTGCTATACACAACCTTCCTCTGTCGTGATATCTCAGTGGTAAAGTCTTACTGGATAAGAGCCACAAATTCTCTCAATACCACGTGATGTGTACGTACTATATAGCCTACTAGGTCCTCATTAAAGAAAATCTTATAATAATAATTTTAAAGAAAATGATTTTTCAACCTATCATTGAAGGCAAGTTATTAGACAAATGAAATGGGGGTACAGAGTCTAGATCATATCCTAGGAGAAAGCTGAACCTGCAATGCATTTTTCATGACAGTAGTAAACTCCTGTTTCTCCGAAAAATCCACATCCCCTCCCTCAGGAACCTTCCACTCAAAATTCCAAACCAAATTAGCCACGAAGTATTCCAAATGAAGCAAAGCCAAGTTATAGCCAGGGCAAATTCTTCTCCCTGCACCAAAGGGCATCATCTTAATCTCTTTACTCCCAGTTATATCAAAATCAAACCCTTCATCATTCATAAACCTCTCTGGCTTAAACGCCATTGGATCTTCCCAAACCTTAGGGTCCCACCCTATCTCCGCCACCATGAAATTCACTGTCCCATTCTTAGGAACCAAATAATCATTAAAAACCACGTCCTCGGTGACAGCATGCGGCAAAACAAAGTGGCCAGGTGGGTGACGCCTCAACCCTTCCAAAATCACAGCTTTCAGATAAGGTAGTTTCTGCAAATCTTCTTCTTTCACCTCCCTCTCTTCTCTCACTCTCTCACCAACCACCTCCTTAATCTCCTCCACCACCCTCTCTTGCACGTGCGGGTACTTCACCAAATTAGCCATTATCCACTGCAACGCCGTCGAAGTCGTGTCCGTACCCGCATTCAAAAACTCGCTACACAACGTCACGAGTTCCTCTTCATTCAGCTTCCGTTTCTCCTCAGGCAATTCCAAATCCAACAACGTGTCAACATAGGAAACAACGAAGCCATCATCGTCTCTTAATCCGCCACCTTCAGTGCCTCGCCTTTGCTTCCTGGCTCTGATAAGCGGAACCAACACGTCCTCTTGCTCCTTCCTAACCCTCAGCAACTCCTCCCATAGTTTGAAGAACAAAACGCGCGTGACTCTGGGCCAGAAATTGAGGACATTGAACCTTCTAAACCGCAGGAGCATTTGTCGCTGCACGCGCTCGATGTCTCTGACTTTCCCATCGTCGAGTCTTTCCCCGAAGCACATAAACACAAGCAAGCAGAACATGGAGTATTGGAAGTGGTTAATGACTTTTATTGAATCGTTGGATTGTGAATCTGATTTGAGGCGCGTGAGGAGGGTGTGTAGGACCCACTTGCGGGTACCGGAGAAGGACATGACGCGTGAGGGGTGGAGCATCTCGGAGGCGAGGTTGCGGCGTAGGGCGCGCCAGGTGGCGCCGTAGGGGGCGGAGTTGATGTTGTGTTGGTTGCTGCTGACGATTTTGGCGGCGGGGAGGGCCTTGGGGCGATCGGAGAAAATGGAACCGTTTTGGATTAGGGCTTGGTGGGCCAGGGCTCTGTTGGCGATGAATATGACGGGGCGTGATCCTATGCGGAGAGTGAAGATAGGACCGTGTTTGGCGGCGAGGGTTCGGAGGAATGGCTCGAGTTCTATGAAGGATTTTTTGAGCCATAGAAAGCTTGTGATGATTGGGATGTGAGGAGGGCCTGGTGGGGTGGCTAGGGTTTTTTTGTGAAGGAAGAATAATAATATGACTCTTATGAGAACGCAGACACAGAGAGAGACTAGGATTATGAACCAGGCTTCTTCCATTATGTGTGAGCCTCAATGAGTGAGTGTTGTAGTTTGTTAAACCCACCACTAGACAACAAACCAATATATAGTAACCATAATGTAACTAAATATCTAATATGTTTGGTAAAGTGAAAAAAGGAAAAAAAAATGACGAGACAAAATTTTTAAATTAAAATAAATAGTAAAAATATAACTTTTTTTTTATAAAATTTTACTATTTATTTTATTCATTTTTAATTTATTCTCTTATGTCTCTATGAAATGGAGAGTAAATGGATGTTTTTCTTTTTCGTTTTTAAGAATATATTGTCGCCAGAGCAACTTTTTTTTTTTTTAATTAGTTGTTGTTTAATTTATGGCCGACATACATATCCCTCTTTTTTACACTCTTTGATAATAATACACCACATGACCACAAGCCACAAGCTGACTTTACGATTGAGAAGTTAACATATTAGTGGGACACTGCAAGTCTGCAACTTGCTAATAATTTCGACTAATCGATTATTTTATGGAAAAAAGTAAATGATTTGTTATTTATGTGTTATATGGGCATCGATTAGAGTTATGGTAATTTGAGACCATGCAATAGCTTATATAGCCTTACAGTTGTTTAGGATGTAGAGATAGGTTGGTCATTATTACTAGCCCAAATAAATCCATTAATTTATGACGTCATCGCATGCGAAGGTGGGGTTTACTTTCTTTGTTTTTTTATGCTGAGGTGGAAACTGATGATGAAACATGCCAACAAAATGTCATAGGTATGTTACAATTAGATTGGGCCATCCTTTGTTGGTTGGTACTTTGTCCTCACAACACCACAAGTTTGAGTGATGATAGACGTGTTTGGATTCTCTTCTGCCCATCCTGCCTCTCCAGCACAAAAATAAAATAAAATCAGAAGCATACAAAGAATGTAGAGAGAAAAATAAATTATGGAAAAGGAAATAGAAAGTAGAGAGAATAAAGAGATTGGAGAGAGAGCTGTAGAGACTCTTCCCGATAATTTTTTTTTTTTGAAATGAAAGAACTCATCAAAGCTAATTAGTTAAATTCTTTTCTTAATAATTATCGACAATGTAAATAAATATTTTATATCAATATGATAATAAAAAATATATAATTCAATTATGATTTAAAATTATTTTTAATTATTGATGATTTATATTGAAAAAAATTCTTAAAATTTAATTGGAAGATGAAGATGAAAAAAAGTAGATTGAAAATAATAGACAATTTGGTTTCATGCCGGGAAGGTCGACCATGGAAGCGATTTATTTATTACGGCGGGTGATGGAGCAATATCGCATGGCCCAACAAGACTTGCACTTGATTTTTATTGACTTGGAGAAAGCGTATGATAGAGTGCCTAGAGAGATTTTGTGGAAAGCTCTAGAGAAGAAAGGGGTTAGGGTTGCATATATTCGAGCTATCCAAGATATGTATGATAGGGTATCGACTAGTGTTAGGACACAGGGTGGAGAGTCAGACGATTTTCCCATCACAATTGGTTTGCATCAAGGGTCAACCCTTAGCCCCTACCTTTTTACCTTAATTCTGGATGTCCTCACGGAACAAATCCAAGAGATAGCGCCGAGATGCATGCTTTTTGCAGATGACATAGTCATCCTTGGAGAGTCGAGGGAGGAGTTGAATGAGAGGTTGGAAACTTGGAGACGAGCTCTAGAAACACATGGCTTTCGCCTAAGTAGAAGCAAATCGGAGTATATGGAATGTAAGTTCAACAAAAGAAGGAGGGTTTCTAACTCAGAGGTGAAAATAGGAGACCATATTATCCCTCAAGTCACACGGTTTAAATATCTTGGGTCTGTAATACAGGATGATGGGGAAATTGAAGGGGATGTGAATCATCGCATTCAAGCAGGATGGATGAAATGGAGAAAAGCATCGGGGGTGTTATGTGATGCAAAGGTACCGATCAAGCTAAAGGGAAAGTTTTATCGGACTGCGGTAAGACCGGCGATTTTGTACGGAACAGAATGTTGGGCGGTCAAGAGCCAACATGAGAATAAAGTAGGTGTAGCGGAGATGAGGATGTTGCGGTGGATGTGTGGTAAGACTCGACAGGGTAAAATTAGAAACGAAGCTATTAGAGAGAGGGTTGGAGTAGCGCCTATTGTAGAGAAGATGGTGGAAAATAGACTTAGGTGGTTTGGGCATGTAGAGAGAAGACCGGTAGACTCTGTAGTGAGGAGAGTAGACCAGATGGAGAGAAGACAAACAATTCGAGGTAGAGGAAGACCCAAAAAGACTATAAGAGAGGTTATCAAAAAGGATCTAGAACTTAATGATTTGGATAGAAGTATGGTACTTGATAGAACATTATGGCGGAAGTTGATCCATGTAGCCGACCCCACCTAGTGGGATAAGGCGTTGTTGTTGTTGTTGTTGTTGTTGTGAAAATAATAGACAATTAATAAAATTTAAAATGTGTGAAAAGATAAAAGAAAGGTAATTTAAAATGAATGAGAGATTTTTTTTATTAGTTACAAATATAGTATGTAAAATTTACATCTAAAAACGACAGAAATAATAATATAAATGTTTAATTGATGGAATAAAAAAAGTGAGACTAGAAATAAATTTGTGGGGAAAATATATATATTATGAATAGATTGACTTATTTTATTATATTTTAAATTAAAAAGATAATTAATAATTATACATATGTATTACATAAATAAGAAAAAAACAAAAAAGTTAGTGAGAACTATACAAGGTTAAATGTAGATTCATGTCTAATTACAGTCTATACTTAAATTAATACCTTTTCATTTGGACACTCTACCAAGTTTTTTATTTGTTTTTATTTCTTTTTTCTTATAATATCATAAATCTTATATTATTTATATTTTTCTCTCTCGTAAATGTGTATTTGATAGCAAAGAAAAAAAAAAGAAAATGAAAGTGAATAGATAAAAAAAACAAGAAAAATAGGTGAAAATAGAGTAAAAATAAAATTATATGATTGAAGAAGAATAAAATAAAATAAAAATATTTAAACTAAAGTGACTTGATAAGTAAAAAATAAAAATAAAATATTTTTTTTATTTTTTTTTTATTATTAGGGTGCAAATGACTTGAAGCAGAGGAGAGAGAACAAGTAAATCAGCTCATCTAATATGAAATTGTTTTTTAGAGGGAGCTATGTTTTATTTTTGAGTAAATAGGTATTTTGGTTCTTATTTTTGACTCATTTTGCAAATTAGTCTCTATGTGTTAGGAATGTAAAAAATAGTTCCTATCTTTACATAAGTTTTGCAAAATAATTTTTACCATTAAATTTAAAAGTAACAGTAACGTCGTTAGTGAGATGTATTGTTGACCATTTTAATGCCACATAGACTATCAACAAAATACACACTCCATCAAGGATTCACATGTTCATTGATTGAAAGCATAGCAATCGCATTAAGTATCACCGTGAAATCTATAGACTTCAGAATAAGATCAAATCAGTACCGAGTTTAATCATAGATAAGATACTAAGGCAGAAGAATTATACCTAACACCAGCATTACCAACAATACCAATAGCCATGCCAGCAGAAAGACCAACCAGCCCACAAGCAAGACCAGAGGAGAGTTGCGCCTAACCATCAAAGAGGTAATAAGATTTGGCCTTGGAATTAATGCCAATAGTGATAATAACAACAATAATAAGGCCATAAATACCCAAAACTCCGACCATAACAACAGGGACAATAGACTTCATCACCAACTCCGATCTCATCACACCTATTGAAGCCACGCCCACGCCACTCTTCGTTGTGCCATAGGTAGCTCCCATACCTTCCTTCATCAGTTCAAACAATTCATATTAAAGATAAATCTACAGAAAATGAAAAATTATCGAAGAAGCTCAGAATTTCATTTTCTTTCTTTATATACATAACTATTCAATAGTTCTTCTACCAATCAATTTCAAGAATTGAAACAACGAAGATTCTAACAATAATTGGGAGAAATGACTATTGATCTATGAGACAAAACCTGAGTTTATATGTAAAACTAAGTCTACGATTTGCAGTAGCTTAATTGAATCCAACAAAACCATTGCTCCAAAAAAACCACCAAAGCACAACTGAATCATCAATCATAACATATGTTTCTTTTAGGCAAATTTAATTTAAGGGGTCCCCTTTACAAATTATTTACGTAAAGGGGTCTCTTCTTTAACATTTTACGGAGGGGGTCTCTTCTTGGGGTGGTGCCACCAGTGGAATTAGCGACATAGGCGTGCCCCCATGAACAAAAGCGAGAGCTCCTGAACCCGCCAACAGAAATGGCGGGATACTCCTCCACGTAGGCAGCAATGCCGCCAGTGGTGCCTGCGAGACAGGCTAGCAGGGAGTATTCCGCCATTGCTTCCAGCGATATAGGTTCAGCAAAGGAAAAAGAAAAAAGAAATAGCATTGAAATTCATTTTTATTGACCAATTAGAATTGCCTCCCAGGATCTATAATTGTCTCAAAAGATCCAATATTCATACATTATTTTTCCCCAGGTTGCTAGCAAATCTGAACAAAATTAAACCAAATATAACAAAATCATTAACCAATACAAATAGAGAAACCCCTTTATTCCAAGTTTTCTTTTTTTCCCTTGAATTTGAAGAAACCCACAAAAGCTAAGAATTTAGGGAGTTATAACCAAATACAGAGACCCTTTTGTTAAAAGCCTTTAAATTTGAGACCTTGCACACACAGGAATAAACCCAAACACCCTAAGGTCAGATTTCAAATCTCAGCAAAGACATAAGCTTTCAAAAGTTTGCGTTATTTTAGAGAGAGAAAGTACCTGAGCAGACTCAGAGGCTCCTCTGAGAGGAAAAGAGGACAGAAAAAAAAAACTGGGTGAATGAATCAAGGGAGCAATGAGAGGGGGAGAGGAAGAAAGAAAGAGTTGGCTGTGGTATTCATAGAAGACCAGGGAAAGAAAAGGAAAAAAATAAAAAAGAGAATATTTACGGAGAGGAGTATCCCGCTGGAAGAAATGGCGATACCTCCTAACCTGTCTCGCCACTAGCGGCATTGCTGCCTACGTGGAGGAGTATCTCGCCATTTCTGTTGACGGGTTCAGGAGCAGCTTTCGCTTCTGTTAGTGGCGGCACGCCTATGCCGCTAATTTCGCTGGCGGCACCACCCCAAGAAGAGACCCCCTTCGTAAAATGTTAAAGAAGGGACCCCTTTACGTAAATAATTTGTAAAGGGGATCCCCTACAGTAAATTTACCTTTCTTTTACATGCAGCGATCAAATTGCGCATCAAACATTAAAATTTCCTGATAAAGTGAAATTTAAGAGATCAAGAAAATACGAGGATAGATCTAATTGAGAAATTAGGGATTGAATTACAGGAGAAGACGAGGGCAGCTACGGCTCCAAGGAAGCCAAAAAACGGTGTCATCTCATCGCCGCTGAATGGAGCCATTATAACTGCAACGACGTCGGATAGATCTGATCTGAGAAGTGAGATATTCCGGTTTCCGCATAGAGAGTTCCATGTTCCGATCTCTGTTACCGTCAGATTAGTGAAGCTTTGGAAACCCTAATTTGAGGAAGAAGAAGTAAGTGAAGAAGAAAATATTTGATAACTTTTTAAATTTTGCATTAAAGTCCAGTCTACGTATCATAATTTGAGATAATTTGTCACGTTGGATTGGATAGTCTGTGTGACACTAAAATTATCAACAATTTACCTCACTAACACTTCTAAATTTAACGTCAATGACTATTTTACAAAACTTATGAAAAGATAAAGATTATTTTTTGATAGGGACTAATTTATAAAAGGGATCAAAAGTCATGGACTAAAATACTTATTTACTCTTTATTTTTTTTTAATTACCTGGTAATTCTTGCGTACCAAACCATGGATGCACGATATTTCATCACACTTTCACGCTCTTATATTTCTTTCTTGGCTATTTCGACAGAACCAAACGAAGGGTAAATGTTTAATAGCATTGAATGTTTCCTTATCTTTTCAAGTTATTTTAACTTTATCATTGCTATTTCTCACCAGTGAAGATATTTTGTGTTTCTATTTATTTTAATTAAAAATAAAAATAAATTAAAGTTAAAAAAATTAAAAATGAGAGTAGCAGGTAATTATTAAGTAAGAAAAATTTAAAAATAAAAATAATAATTTAGTAAAATATGTATAACAAACGAGGGTATTTCTTTTTATTAGTAAGTATAAATTATTCACTGCAAGTCATTCAGTTTCATCTCAAAGCCTTGGAATGGGAAGGAATCGTTTCTATCCTCTAGGAAATAGGTTAAATATATTTTGATATCAGTAATTTAGTTTTTTTAAAAATGTCTTTGCAAAATATATATATATATTTTAGTTTTTATAAAATATGTTTTTGTTTTTGATCTTTAAAGTGTAATGTTTTTTTTTACCATTCAAAGCATTTTTTTTTACTATTCAAACTTAGTTATAAAAATCAAACTGAACCGGTTGATCAGATCCAATGTCTTGGATAGTTCGGTTAAGATAAATGATTCAAAATACATTTGATTTGGTTTGGCCTTGATTGACCTGATGATCGAGATCGAGTTGGCTCAGTTGAGTTGTGTGTGTGTGTGCGTGTGTGTTAAAAATGTTATTTGTTTGTTCAATAAATAAACTTTTTAAAGTAGCTTCTAAATTTTTTTAATAGCTTTTAGTTTTGTTTAAACTCTATTTGAAGTGATGTTTTTTTAAACATTAACTTTTAAATTTTTTTTCATTTTAACCTTAAAATATTATTCAATTTTCTTATTACTTTTTTAAAATATGTTATTTTACATTTTTTTCAATTACTTCAATAATTAGTTTTATGAAATGTTTATGATTTAATAAGTTAGCTTATAATTAAAAGTTTACAAGTACAAGTTTTTAATTAGTTTTACCGAACATAGTAAATTATGATTTAATAAGCTAGTTTAAAAGTTTACAATTATTAATTATATTTTACAATTTTTTAAAACTAGTAAATTAGGATGAGTTCTGGTATGGAAAAAGGAAACAATTTGCCGAATAGTAATATTATATATAAATTAATTATTATAATATTACTATTACATTGAAAAATAAAAAAAATATATTATTAAAAATTTACTTAATCTATAATAATTAATGTTTTTATTAAATTAAGGGTCCATGTTCATATAAAATTTAATTATTATAAAAAATAATTAAAAAGTAAAAATATAATTATATAAAAGTATTTTATTAAATTAGTATTTGCCATTAGACCAACCCATACCCTAAAGTGAATAAATTAGCGCAAGTTGTTAACATTACACAATCTGATATTGCTTTGGATAAATATGAATCGAAACAAGCAATGGCTAACTTTAGATTGTTTAATTGATTTAGTTCACCTTTGGGTGATACCTAATTTGATAACTATAACTAATAATGATGTTAAAACAAACATATTTTTTGTAAACAGTTAATCATAATTAAGTCAACATGCATAATTGCAGGTCCAAACAAAAGTTGGGCGAGCCCTTTATTTTAGGCCCCTTTCTAAAAAAAATTGTTTATTATTGGTATTTTAATTTTTGTAAGCCCCCTATTTTAAATCATGTAATTGATTACATGATGTTTGTAATCAATTATCAGCAACGGTACTTAAGAAAACACTTTAAAAAATCATGACCTTTGAAAATCTAAATGTGTAATCGATTACAAATTGATTATCAGTGAGAATTTCAAAAAAAAAATTTTGCAAAGACATATTTGTTTAAACCATTTTGAAAAGGTACGAAGGGTCTATATATATGTGTGTTTGACTTCGAAAAGCAAGAGAGAGATATTCTAAGAGAGTTTAATTATCAAATGTTCTTTCAACAACTTTTGGGCAAACACTTGCAAATCTATTAAGAATTCATACAGAAACTTCAATTTGTATTATTATCTCTAAAAGAGAGAAATTTCTCTAGGAACTTCAATTTGTATCATTCACTCTAAAGGAGAGAAATCTTTCTGTTCATCTCAGAAAGTCAGTTGTAATCAAGAGACTGGTTGTCTCTTGGATTGTGAGAATTGTAATCAAGAGACGAGTTGTCTCTTAGAGAATCTTTGAACACAAGGGTGAGGGATCTCAAGTTGTATTCAAAGTCTGTAAAGGATTTACAAAGATAGTAAAAAATCCCAAGTGGGTTGCTTGAGGATTGGACATAGGCACGAGAAGTGACCAAACCAATATAAATCAAGTTTACATTTCTCTCTTCCCTTATCTCATTTATGTTATTGTAATCAATTTTGTCTTGCATGTTTAAAGAAAATTATTAAATTGATTACTGCTTCTTCTTTTGCATTCTGAGTCTATCATTTAGAAGGGGGTTAAAAGTTTGTTAATGAGAAATTTTGAAACTTAATTCACCCTTTCTCTTAAGTTATTGAGGTTACTTGTCCAACAAGCGGTATCGGAGTAGGATTCTTGTTTAAAGTTTAAAAACTTCAAGAATAATTATGGTCTCATCTAACTTTCCATTTTCTGAGAAAATTTTTATTAATAGGCCTCTTGTTTTCAATGGCGAGGGTTATCACTATTAGAAAACTTGAATGCAGATCTTTATAGAAGCCATAGATTTAAATATATAGGAAGTCACTGAAATTGGTCCCTTCATTCCTACAATGGTAGTGGGAAATGCAAGTATAGAAAAACCTAGAGAAGAATGAAATAATGATGAAAGAAGAAAGGTTCAATACAATTTAAAGGCAAAAAATATAATCACTTCTGCATTAGGCATGAATGAATATTTTAGAGTCTCAAATTATAAAAATGCAAAAGAAATGTGGGATACATTACAAGTACCCATGAAGGCACAACTGATGTCAAGAGATTTAGAATAAACACTCTCACATATGAATATGAACTGTTTAGAATGAATCAATATGAGACCATACAATATATGTAAAAAAGATTTACTCATATAGTTATTCATCCTACATCATTGGTAAAAATACTTCCTAATGAAGATCTCATTAACAAAGTGCTGAGATGTTTAAGTAGGCAATGGCAACAAAAAGTAATAGCAATTATAGAATCAAGAGATCTCATTAATATGTCTATTGTCACTCTCTTTGGAAAACTTCAAGAACTTGAAATGGAACTTATGAGACTCCATCAACATGAAGAGAATGATAAAAAAAGGAAAGGAATAGCACTCAGGCAACAAAAAGTAATAGCAATTACAGAATCAAGAGATCTCATTAATATGTCTATTGTCACTCTCTTTGGAAAACTTCAAGAACTTGAAATGGAAATTTTGAGACTCCATCAACATGAAGAGAATGATAAAAAAAAGGAAATGAATAGCACTCAGAGTCTCATCATCTTCTATTCAAGAAGAAAGTGACAAAGAGGACTTGAATGAAATAGAAGAAGATGATGATTTCAGATTTTTTGTGAAGAGATTCAATAAATTTCTAAGAAACAAATAAGATATCAATCCAAAGAAGAAATGAGAAGATTCCTCCTTAGCCCCAAAATGCTATGAATGCAATCAACCTGGGCACTTAAGATTTGATTGTCCTGCCCTTAAAAGAAGAATAGAAAAATCCGACAAGAGAAATTTCAAAGAAAAGAAAGAAATGAAAGCATACATCACTTGGAAAGATAATGACATGGATTCTTCAAGTGATTCAGAAAATGAAATCATAAATCTGGGTCTCATGGCCAAAGACTATGAAAATGGAGAAGAGCTGCTCCAAACACATGACGGGAGATGCATCAAAGTTATTCATATTTCTTCCAAAAATAGTGAACATGTGATCTATGGAGACAACAACAAAGGTAAAATTGTTGGAGTTGAAAAAATTGGTACGAATCCCTCTACCTCCACAGAAAATGTTTTACTTATTGATGGTCTTAAGCATAATTTATTAAGTATTTATCAATTATGTGAAAAAGACATTTTGATATCATTTGATTCTCATATATTTCAACAAGTGGTAACATTCTCTACTATTTTAATTCATTATAAATTACTGAATGCTTTTCTCCTCTCTCTTCATGATTTGTTTTTGATGTTGATAAAGGGGGAAAGATAGATAAAAGATAAGATAGTAAGGGTTTATGAGACAGCTTTTTATATATGAAATATATGCAATCTTTAACTGTTTCATATAAGCAATTATTGCAAAATCAAGGGGGAATAAACTATACAGATATATATTCTTTTGCTTTTACTCCTAACCTATAGATGATTGTCATCATCAAAAAAGGAAGAGAATGTGAATCATGCAGGTTTTGATGATGCTGAAAAGAATTCACTTGATAATGATTGTCATCATAAAAAAGGGGGAGAATGTGAA
Source organism: Glycine max (assembly GCF_000004515.6). Lineage (NCBI taxonomy): Eukaryota > Viridiplantae > Streptophyta > Magnoliopsida > Fabales > Fabaceae > Glycine > Glycine max. Next base: position 1,930,655 of record NC_038256.2, on the reverse strand, counting down.
TGTATGAATACATGATTTTGATGATGCCAAAGAATAATCAAACAAGGTTGCTTTCAAGATTAATTCAAGATCAAACTTTTGCCACAAAACAAGTGTTTCCAAGAGATTAAGGCTCTGGTAATTGATTACGAGGCAGTGTAATCAATTACCAAAAGACAATTTTGAAAAACAGCTTTTAAAAAAGGTTTTAAATTTGAATTTTTAATCATGTAATCGATTATCAGATGTTTGTAATCGATTACCAGCCACGACACTTCAGAAAACACTTTGAAAAGTCATGACCCTTCAAAATATAACTGTGTAATCAATTACTAGAAATCTGTAATTAATTGTCAGTGAGAATTTTGGAAAAAACTTTTTGAAAAGACACATCTTCAAACCATTTAGAAAAGGCACGAAGGGCCTATATATATGTGTGTTTGATTTTGAAAAGCAAGAGAGACATATTCTAAGATAACTTAATTGTCAAATGCTCTCTCAACAACTCTTGGGCAAACACTTACAAATTTATTGAGAATTAATCCAGGAACTTCAAATTGTATTATCATCTCAAAAAGAGAGAAATTCCTCTAGGAACTTCAATTTGTATCATCTACTCTAAAGGAGAGAAATCTTTCTGTTCATCTCAGAAAGTCAGTTGTAATCAAGAGACTAGTTGTCTTTTTAATTGTGAGAATTGTAATCAAGAGACGGGATTGTCTCTTGGAGAATCTTTGAACACAAGGGTGAGAGATCTCAAGGTGTGTTCAAAGTCTGTAAAGAATTTAGAGAGATAGTGGAAAATCTCAAGTGAGTTGCTTGAGGACTGGACGTAGGTACAGAAAGTGGTCAAATCAATATAAATCGAGTTTGCATTTGTCTCTTTCCTTATCTGATTTATATTATTGCAATCAATTTTGTCTTACTTGTTTAAAGAACATTATTAAATTGATTTTTGCTTTTTCTTCTGTATTCTGAGCCTATCATTTAAAAGTTTAAAATTTGTTAGTGAAAAATTTTGAAACTTAATTCATTCCTCCTCTTAAGCTATTGAGGCTACTTGTCCAACAATTAATTATAAGTAACTATCTAACTTTTGAGTGATCCATATATATCTTATTTATTTTATCAGGAAAAAAATTCATTAAAAATTGAGGATCAAGATACAAGGTACCCACCCTTATAAAACAACATCACCTGTAACTACCTAGTAAATTATATTAGTCCTCTACCCCCAATATGGCATCATTCCCTCCTGAAAAGCTAAATGAAAAATCAGCCCACAAAAGCATAGCACTAAATGCTAAAACCATATCATCCCTCACGTTCCCTGGACCATCCCAGCATGTTTCGTGCGCCTCCAAATAAGCATATCCGAACTTTGATGCATACCTCCAAAAATCAGACCAGAAAAGTATACCCATTAAATGCAGAGGTATTGGTTGTGTTTGGAGTTTCTCAAGTTACCGGTTCTCAAATTAAAAATGATGGGGCCATGTTAATCTTTATAGTTTTAAAAAATTAGAATGTAAAGATATGAGTTTTTTGTGGACCCAATTAAAAACTCTTAGAGATATTAGATTGGAGAGAATAAGTACGGTTGAAGCTTTTGTATTAGAAAGAGTAAAATTGAGTAATATACTAATATGTAATTGTGAGATCCAATTAAAAAACCAAATAGTAATATTGCGATGGTGGAGATGCCCTAACAATTGTCCTGCGTCTACTTTGCCCAAAAGATGTCATAAATTTTTACTTCAACCAATATGCCCCCGTGTGTGAGTGTTGCAGTAAACATTAGTATTGCGTTCAATTTTTATAGATAAAAAAAAATGTTTCCATGTTGCTAAATTTGATCTAAGCAACTGCCAGGATCTACTTGCCACTTAACAAAATAATACGTGAACGAAGGAAAAAGCTACGCATAAAAATGCAATTGTTTTTCTTCCTCCGTAATGAACACAACACTTGAGTTATTGTAAATTTTTAAATCTGTTTTCGATTATGGTCCAAAAAAAAAAAACTTAATCACCACAACACACCGCACCATACTACTTCCCATTTCCCTACATCAGTTTTTTTTTTCCTTCTATTAAATGGATGCGGCAGAAAATGGTTGACAGGTTCCTTAGGCAAAACACTGAAACAGTAGACATCCCCAACCAAAGAGTAAGTCAAATTCCAAAGATATATGGTAGGCCTTAATGCATGTAAACAAAACGTGTTCCAATGTTTCCACACTAAGCTTGCAGAAAGGGCAGATTATGCTATTATCACCATTAACCTGAATATTTCTGTGCCTCAAATTGTCCTTACTCAATACCTTAAGCATTGAGTAATGAGTGAAACACTTAAGTGGAAATAGTTGTGATGTTTCGCGTTCTTGTTGGATTAAATTAATATTTGACCTTGATTTTTGAATGATATACGAAGGAATAAGAGAAATAACCAGCTAACTGTATTCATTCTTTTTTGTTCAAGGGTGTAACTTTTCTAGAAAATATTTTGCAGGACCATCATAAATCAAAATCATAAATTTTTGCAACCATTTTTTTATGTTCCATTCGTTTGATTTGGACAAACAAAATTCCTCTTTCAAACTATTTTTCATTTCATTTGGCTAACCAGTAACTACGTACATATTATATATACTTCTAACTTTACGAACTATATACCTACACTTGGAATCAAAGTCATGGATGATGGATTCCACATTGAAAATCTTATAAGAAACTACTCATCAACTTACTAAGTGCAAAATAGATCTTCTCATAAGTAAATACAAAACATAAATCTCACGTTGTGCTATGCCACAATGTTCCCCTGTTGTGATATGCCAATGGCAGGAGAGAATCTTCTTGGATGGTTCATGTAAAACTCAAGACACAAAAAAAAACCAATAAACCACACTTACATTAACGGGAAAAAAGTATCTATCCATTCCAATTATATACCATTCCCAACCTCTCATAGATAAACACTTTATTATTATTATTATTATTATTATTATTATTATTATTATTATTATTATACAATGAGATGGGTACAAAGTCTAGATCCTAGGAGAAATATGAACCAGCAATGCATTTTTCATCACAACAGTGAATTCTTGTTTCTCCGACAAATCCACATTCCCTCCCTCAGGAACCTTCCACTCAAAATTCCAAACCAAATTAGCCGCAAAGTACTCCAAATGAAGCAAAGCCAAGTTATATCCAGGGCATATCCTTCTCCCAGCACCAAACGGCATCATCTTAATCTCTTTACTCCCAGTTATATCAAACCCTTCTTCGTTCATAAATCTCTCTGGCTTAAACGCCATTGGATCCTCCCACACCTTAGGGTCCCACCCCATCTCCGCCACCATGAAATTAACCGTCCCATTCTTAGGCACCAAATAATCATTAAAAACCACGTCCTCGGTGACAGCATGCGGCAAAACAAAGTGGCCAGGTGGGTGACGCCTCAACCCTTCCAAAATCACAGCTTTCAGATAAGGCAGTTTCTGCAAATCTTCTTCTTTCACTTCATTCTCTTCTCTCACTCTTTCACCCAACACGCTTCTAATCTCATCCACTACCTTTTCTTGCACGTGAGGGTACTTCACCAAATTCGCCATTATCCACTGCAATGCCGTCGAAGTAGTGTCCGTACCCGCGTTCATAAACTCGCTACAAAGCGTCACCATTTCCATTTCGCTGAGCTTGCGTTTCTCCTCAGGTAGTTCCAAATCCAACAACGTGTCAACGTATGAGACTACGACATCGTCCTTGGCTCGCTTTTGCTTCCTGGCTCTTATAAGCGGAACAAACACGTCATCTTTCTCCTTGCGAAACCTCATCAACTCCTCCCAACGATTGCGGAACAAAACCCGCATGACTGGGTTCCAGAAATTGAGGATGTTGAACCTGTTCATGCCCAGAAGCAGTTGGCGCAGCACTCGCTCGATGTCTCTGACTTTCCCATCGTCGAGTCTTTCACCGAAGCACATGAACACGAGCAAGCAAAACATGGCGTATTGGAAGTGGTCAATGATTTTTATTGAGTCGTTGGACTGTGAATCTGATTTGAGGCGCGTGAGGAGGGTGTGTAGGACCCACTTGCGGATTTCGGAGAAGGACTTGGCGCGTGAGGGGTGGAGCATCTCGGAGGCGAGGTTGCGGCGGAGGGTGCGCCACGTGGGGCCGTAGGAGGCGGAGTTGATGTTGTGCTGGTTGCAAGATAAGATTTTGCCGATGGCGAGGGCCTTGGGGCGGTCGGAGAAGAGGGAACCGTTTTGGATTAGGGCTTGGTGGGCCAGGGTTCTGTCGGCAATGAAGATGACGCGGTGGGAACCGATTGGGAGAGTTACGATGGGGCCGTATTTGGTGTGGAGGTTTCGGAGGATTGGCTCGAGTTCGGAGAAGGTTTTTCGGAGCCATAGGAAGCTTGTGATGACAGGGATGTTGGGAGGGCCTGGTGGGGTGGTTATGGTTTTGTTGTGAAAAAGGGAGAAGATGGCTCTGATGAGAACGCAGACACAGAGAGAGACGATGACGATGAACCAGGCTTCCATTATGTGTTGTGCTGGATTGTTCACTTCACCTTTCCTCCAGAGAGAGAGAGAGTGAGTGTTGTAGTCTTGTATATGTAGTGTGCGATGTCAGAATCAAATAGCCAGCTGATACACCATGCCCTATTGGCTAAAAGGATATGGATTGCAAAAATTATGTCATTTTTTTCCATTCAATTTAAGGCTAAATTATATTTTTATGTAGTTTTCATCCTAAAATGAAAGTATTTTCTCATTCATAATTTTAACCTAAAACAGTAATTTTAACCTTTTCCATTTTTAAGGATAAAAGTGTAAATTTAATTTTTTTTATTGAAAATATTAAAATTATATACAAATTATATATGAATATTGATTATGTTTCTTTTTTTTATCAATACATTCTTCATTTCTTATTGGAAAGTATATAAATTATATTTTTTTAAAACTAATATATATTCTATTTATTTTGCATTAATCTATATTTATATCTATCTGTCATATATGTAATTATACTAGGAAAAATACATATACGTAATTATACTAGGAAAAATACATTTGGATGATTTTTTATGAACATAGAATTTTTATGTTAAAAGATTCTTAAATATTTATATTTAAATTTAATGTATACAATTTTTAAATGAATGATGTTTAAAATATCCTTCTTTTTTAATTTGAAAGTATGAAAATTATATTTTTTTAAAACAATTATATATTTTATTTATGTTGTGTTAGTCCTTACTTATTTTCATCCGTTGCACAAGTATGTATACTAGGAAATATTCATTTGGTGTTTTTTTTATAATCATTGTTTTTTGATGTCAAGAGACTCTTACTTTTCTATATTTAAATTTAATGTATGCAATTATTATATAAATGGTGTTTGAATTTCTTTTTTTATATCAAAACATCCTTTATTTTTTTAATTTGAAAATATCAAAAGTTATATTTTTTTAAGCACTTATAGATTCTATTTAAGATGAACTAATCCATATTTATGTCAATTTGTAGCAAGGGTCTCTATGATAGTGAAAATTTATTTGGGTAATTTTTTTATATAATCATTTTTTTTATTTCATCCTAAAACGAAAGTATTTTCTCTTTCATAATTTTAACGCTAAAATAGTAATTTTAACTTTTCCTATTTTTTAAGGATAAAAGGGTAACTATAATTTTTTATTGAAAATATTAAAATTATATACAACTTATATACGAATATTGTTTATGTTTCTTTTTTTAAAGTATATAAATTGTATTTTTTAAAACTAATATATATTCTATTTATGTTGCGCTAATCTATATTTATATTTATCTGTCACACATGTAATTATGCTAGAGAAAATACATTTGGATGATTTTTTTATAAACATAGGATTTTTTATGTTAAAAGATTCTTAAATATTTATATTTAAATTTAATGTATACAACTTTTACATGAATGATGTTCAAAATATCCTTCTTTTTTAATTTGAAAGTATTAAAATTATATTTTTTTAAACAATTATATATTTTATTTATGTTGTGCTAATCCATACTTATTTTCATCCGTTGCACAAGTATGTATACTAGGAAAGATTCATTTTGGTATTTTTTTATAATCATTATTTTTGGATGTCAAGAGACTCTTACTCGTCTATATTTAAATTTAATTTATTCAATTATTATATAAATGGTGTTTGAATTTCTTTTTTATATCAAAACATCCTTTATTTTTTTAATTTGAAAGTATCAAAAGTTATATTTTTTTAAGCACTTATAGATTCTATTTAAGATGAACTAATCCATATTTATGTCAATTTGTAGCAAGGGTCTCTATGATAGTGAAAATTTATTTGGGTAATTTTTTTATATAATCATTTTTTTATTTTATTTCAAGAGACTCTTAATATTTTATTTAAATTTAATTTATATAAATTTTATATGAATAACATTTAAATTTATTTTGAAATCAAAATGTCATATTATATTTGTGTTGTTCTAATTCATGTTCATATTTATTTCACACTTAGTATCCATACTAAGGTAAATATATTTAGATAAACTTTTTTACCATTATTCATTTTTTTATATCAAAAGACTCTTAGATATTTATATTTAATTTTAGCATATACACCTTTTATAATATGAATGATGTTTAAATTTCAATTTATATCAAAATATCCTTCATTTTTTTTTAAATTAAAAGTCTACAAAATTATTTTTTAATATTTTATATTTTTCCTCAACCCATATTTATATTCATTTATCACATAGGTAATTTATACTAGAACAAATTAATTGGGATGATTTTTTTTATAATTATTAGTTTTTTTTATGTTAAGAGACCATTACATATTTATATTTAATGTGTATAACTTTATTATGAATTATGTATAATTTTTTTATATCTAAATGCATATTCTAAATGATGTGAGACTTTGAAATTGTGAGTATCTTTAAGAATTATTTGTGAGTAAACTATTAGTTTGGTCCTCGAAATTGTGAGACATTATATTTTTTTAAGTTAATTTTACATATTTAATTTAGAGTAACAAATTAAATTAATTTTTCTAATTTTAAAATAAATGAAAACTATTTATCTAAAGTGAATAAAGAGTAAAGATTTTTATAATTAATTAAAAACTAATTTTTGATATTTAATATTTTTATATTTTATTACATATATTTATGAAATTTAGTATAATTCTAATTATTAAATTTTTAATTAAAAATAATAATCAAAATGCTATAATTTTTTTGAAAATATTATACTTGTATGTTACAAATGAATAAAATAAAAATAACAAAAGAGTGTATGAAAAGAAAAATGTATGATATGTTATATGTATATATGAAATTTTTGTTTCATGAGAGTGAAAGAATATTGAAGCTTAAATATGGTAGTAATTACACTAATGGTATAATTTAAAATAAATAATTATTTAAATTTTATTTTTTTATCAATAGAAATTGAACACAATAGTAAGAAATTTATAACACGCACACACTTATGTTCAACCAATTGAGTTAGACTCCCTTAATATTATCTAAATTTTATTAGTAATTAAAGATGAGATTATATATTTAATCTTATTTTTTTTTACCTTGGATCAATTAGGCAAACTTTTTTTTTATACGGTAGTAATTCATGAAACACTTAAGCTCCTTTCTTTCATATGATCACCTTGCCTATATAATCCTAAATTAATAGATATTTATACACCCTTAAAAAAATATTTATAAAAATGTTTAGAGAAATGATATTTCAATACTTCACTATTTTCTACATTTCACTAACATCTTTTATTTTCTCTCTCTCTCTCTATTTTTTTTATTATATCACCATATCTATTTTTTTTCTCTCGAACATAATCAAATTTCAAGAGTTAATTTTGGTCTTTTTTATAAAATAAAATAAAATCTAACCCTAACCAACCCATTTGTTAACGATTTGGATTGGGTTAATGAGTAAAAAAAATAGATTTGTTTGTTATTCTTTACAATTTAATATTTTTTATAAACTAAATTTTTTATTAAATAAAATACTAAATACATGTGTAGTCAAATATGTGAGAAGTATTAAAGGCATCATATTAATAACAACTACTCTAGGAGGAATGTTTTTATGCGGCGCTAACGATTTAATAACTATCTTTGTAGTCAAATATTTTTTTTCTCTCAATCAACGTGTTCTACTTTCATGTCAACATCTTCCTCATTTTCAACATTCATAAGACATAATACTATCATACATTCACTGTTCTTCGTCCATCATACTAAAAACATTTAATAAATTCAATGATAAACAAAATACAACTTAAAAAAATTATACAATCACCTCATTTGTTGTCTACAAAAATATAGTTCTATACAAAATTTTTAAAAAAATGTATTGTACATCATATAACCACAAACTACATTTTCACTACATATCTTCATTAAAATATCATATAAATTCTAACAAATACATCATTCAATAAATATTATATAAATTCTAATAAATACATAATTCAATAAAATATCAAATTTATTTAATTATCAATTGCTGTAATAAACATGTAAATACATCATTCACTTAAATATCATATTTGTTTGATTTTCAATCACTGTAATAAACATATGAATACATAATTCAGTTAAATATCAAAATTGTTTAATTATCAACTTTAGTAAATATTTTAAATGTATACAAAAAATTGTTTTAACAATCTAATGTTACTTTTACCAATCTAATTACTAAATTATTTTCAATTAATTACTAAATTAATTTTTAAGCAATCTAATGTTAGTTTTAGAAATTTTTAAAAGTTTATATATATTATGATTTTTTTACCAATCTAATTACTAACAACATTTTTTTATTGTTTTTATACCACTATAAATTAATATCACCAAATTAATATTTCTAAAATTGCTAAAACTATTACAAAAAAAATTACACTACAAAACAAATTAAATAAATAAATCAGAAAAAAAATTATTTACAATTTAAAAAAATAGCCTACGAATTAGCAATCTGTTTGAGTCATACCGTATGGTTCATATGGATCAACAATCCGTATGATCCATATGGATTGGCAATCCGTATGGCTCATACGGATTGTTGATCCATATGTTCATACGGATTGTACGAACCATACGTATGTTTTTTTAAAAAAAATTACGTACCTCTTCTTCTCCAGTAATGAATAACCATCCAATTTCATCGTATATTCATGAACAACGCACGCACACCACTAGAGACAAAAAAACGGTCGGAAAAGGAGGCTAATAGAAGCAACTTATACTAAGGGACTGAGATTTTACGAAAAAAGTGTTGTAAAAATAAAAAATGAAACCTACTATTTATAACCAAAAATGACTGAGATTTTACTAAGAGTATTTTTGCCATTTTCAAACATTGTTGAATGTCCTAGCAAAAATGTTGGATGCCCCAAGCAGTTTATAAAAATGTTTAGAGAGATGATATTTCAATACTTCACTATTTTTATGCATTTCACGACCATCTTTTATTTATTTGCTCTTTCTATTTTTTTTTATTATATCACCGTATCTTTTTTTTTTTCTCTCAATCACTTGATGCAGCAGAACATTTGGGTATCCAACAATATTTATCCAAATGTTTATGATGAAGGTGTGGGATGAGAATGGATTGGTCATGATGTGCTGGCCCAATCGAGTTGACATCATGACATGTGAAATTGGTATTACTTTCATTGCTCCTTCGTTCGTGATGTTGTTCGTGATGTTTGTGATGGTATTGTATTGCCTATGCATTGTTGGTAATCTGAGGCCGTTTTTTGTGAAAAAAGTCATACGAATTAACAATCCGTATGATCCATATGGATTAAAAAATGATTAAAATCAAAATTTAAATTATATTAAAATTATTAGTTAGCTTTAAAAAATGATTGAAACCGAAATTGAAAATATGTTAAAATTGTTTTTTTAAATGATTGAAACCAAAATTGAAAATATGTTAAAATTATTACTTAGTTTTAAAATATTTTATTGTTAGTTTTAAAAAATGATTGAAACAAAAATTCAAAATAGGTTAACATTGTTAGTTAGTTTTAAAATTGAAACAAAAATTCAAAATGTTTTAAAAAATATTATGCAAATAATGGTTAAAACTAGAGGTCTTGGTCAGACTTTAGGCCGAGCAATAGGAAAAGTCCTAGGAGGAAAGAGGCTAGTGACGATGATAATGATACCCCCAACAGCAAAGGCCTACCGCATTTGCCTGTAGGCAACGACAACAAGTGTGTGTTGTTGAGGATCCTCCGACAGCCACGAAGGAATTGAACGAAGAGCAACAACAACCACCTGTTGAAGGTGTTACTGATATTGAGGGTTTTCCAGGCGAACCCCATGACACATCAGTTTTGAGATATTTTAAAAATCACATTGCTTTGAGAGTCTGGAATGGAGAGGTATGTAATTCTTAAAAAAAATAAAGCACGTAGTTTACAACTTATTATTTTTTTGTTACATGATCGATGTCATTGTTTGCAGGAACGTCCTAAGCTGAAGCTATCTTCCCATGGAAGGAAGATGACTAAGTTCGAGAGGCTTGCTCTAGAGATTGAAGGCCTTGTGGCTGCCAGTAGACTAAGTCTTTTGATTGCATGTTCCCTAGATACGGGCGATCAAAGACTAATGTTTGTTTTTGTGGAACGCTAGAGCAGCACGCGCTCGATGTCTCTAACTTTCTCGTCGTCGAGTCTTTCAGTGAAGCACATGAACACGAGTAAGCAGAACATGGCGTATTCAAAATTTGATTTTAGACTCATGAGTAGGGTGTTGAGGACCCACTTACGGGTTCCTGAGAAGAACTATACGCAGGAGGAGTGGAGCATCTTAGAGGCATTTGAATAATATAAACTTGATTTAGCCCATTAAAATCAAGTGTTAGACCCATTAAGTTTGTGTTGATACTCCAAAGAAAATCCTAAAAAAGTGTAGAAATAAATAAAAGTAATATTTAATTGAAAGAAATGTGTAGAACTAAGTAATTGAGAGAAGTGTGTAGAACTCTCCTTAAAGTATGTGAAATCTTTCTTAATATATCTGGAACTCTCTCTTAAAGTCTATAAAAAGGGGAGAGATTGCCATTTGCAAAGAACCAAACAAAGCCAAGAAACCAAAACTAAAGCATTTTTCAAGTCATAAAAACTAGTCTTCTTTCAAATATTCTCTCCTCCTACATTTTTCTCAAATACTTCCTATAACTTTCTCCTTTCCAATAGAGGCGATGTTGCAGCGGAGGGTGTGCCACATGGCACCGTAGGAAGAGGATTTGATGTTGTGTTGGTTGCTGCTTAGGATTTTGAGGGAGACGCGGTCTTGGGGCGATCAGAGAAGAAGGGAGCGTGTTGGATTAGGGCTTGGTGGGCAAGGGGCAAGGTAGTGACCGGTGATGAATATGATGCATTGAGTGCCAATACAAAGAGTGAGAGTGAGGCACAGTGCCGTTGATGATAATTAAGGTGTGAGTGTCAAATGAGAACCTACCACGATGAAATTAACCATGCACAATCTCAGCCATAAGGATATGATATTATTGTAAAATAAGCGTAACTCACAAAATTAAGGGAGATGAATGCACACTTTTTTTATTGAAGGATCATTTGTTTAAATACAGATTTATTGTAACAGAAAGAAGCACTAATAACCAACTCCCTAAATAATAAAAAACCACTAACATAACAAAAAATAAAACAACTAATCCTAAAAACTTGGTTAAACAATTAATAGAAAATAACAAATTAACATGTAACTGCTGATACACGTTCAACACTCTTCCTTGTATCAGTGGTTGACAAGTTCAAGTTTCTCTCTCAGTAGCTCAAGATTTAATGTAGTTGTATCCTTGTCTATCTGAATGCTCTCTTTTTCAACACACCGTGACTTTGCTTCAATAGCTATTCATGTAGCTTCTTTGTCTAGTTTTGAGACTCTTTTATCTATGAAAATAATCATTTGCTTGAAGGATGCTATACCTTGTTGAATGCTTGATTGCATCTCTTTAAATCTAAAGGCAACTTTATTTATCTTATTTTCTACAGCTTCAAAATTAGAGTCATTGTCTGCTATCTCCATTTCTTTCTGTTTAACTAAAGCAAGAAGTTGTTTCAATTCACCCATTAATACATCCTTTCTTTTACAAAGGATCTCTTTTTCTTTTTTGTCATTCTAGATTGAATGCTCAATGGTATTATTTAATTCTAAACGAGATTCATTCATAAATTGTGATTCAATCTCCAACTCCATCTTTTTAACCTCCAAGGCTTCAAAGGATGAAAGTCATTGGTCCATTTCTTTTGAATACACTGACGATGCTCTCTTCATGGTAGAATCTACATTATTTAAATGCATAATGGTTGAGTGAGATCGCGCATTGTTCCTCAACAGCTGCATGATGAAAATGACCTAATCTTTTGTGCCAGACTTCTGCATTGTTTACAGTAACTGAATAAGCTGCTTGCTCCTCCTTCAATGGATCAAATGAGAAACTTTTGCCTCTCCTTTTGATATTGAAAATTTTCTTGTTATTGACATCTTTAATCAAACAATGCTTATATTTAAAGATGACTTTAAACCCCTTCTCAATCAATTGTGCCACACTTAGCAAGTTTTGATGAATCTCAGATACATAAAAAACATCATAAATTAATTTTGTTCTTGCACAACTTTCAATGGCTACAGTTCCCTTTCCTTCAACAACGATAAGATCACCATTGCTAATTCTAACTTTTGATACCTGTGATTTGTCCAATTATCTGAAAACTTTTAATCGTGGGGCATGTGGTTGGTACAACCACTATCCACTAGCCAACATTCACTTGAGCTGCTGCTTGTAAAACATGTTGCTATAAACAATTGCTTTTTTTCTTGTTGATCTGCAACTTGAGCCACATTCTTTTGTTAAAAATTGCTTATGCAAATTCTCACATGATGCCCCAACTTGTTGCACTTTTCACACTTAACATCAGTTCTTTTCCAACATTTGTGAAGAGGATGACCCATTCTGCCATAGTGCTTGCAAGGAGGAAATTCTTTGTTATCTCCATTATTGTTCTAGTGTTAGTCGTTGCTTCTTGGGTGCTGAAATTATTCTTCTTGTATTTCTTCCACTTGTTTTTTTCTCCTTGGTTAGTTTTCAATTTAGCTTGCAATGTTCCTTCCACAAAACCCTCAGCCCTTATTTTTCTTCTTTGCTCTTGGGCTTGTAAAGCATTTACAAGTTCTACCAAGGTAAGCTTTGACAGATCTTTAGTATTCTCCAAGGATATAATAGTAGTCTCAAATTCTTTTTTATCGGATGAATTGAAGCAAGGTGTTTTGGCTTTTTTTGTGATGAGTTTCACTCAATTCACTCACATGTCCTTCTTAAGAAAAAGGCTCTAGATACCAATCTAGTGTAAAATAAGCGTAACTCACAAAATTAAGGGAGATGAATACACACTTTTTATTGAATGATCATCTATTTAAATACAAATTTATTGTAATAGAAAGAAACAATAATAATTCACTTCCTAAATAATAACAAACCACTAGCATAACATAAGATAAAACAACTAATCCAAAAAACTTGGTTAAATAATTAATAGAAAATAAAAAACTAACATACAAACTGGTGATACACGTTGAAAAGATATTTTGATGAAAAAAAGATAAAAATAAGAGAATGATAATTTATAGGTAATATGATTTGACATGCAACCTAATAATAAGGAAGAAAGAATGGTGGGTCATGCATGCATCTCAGCCATAAAGCCCAATCTATAATAGTAATTAATATATCTCAAAAGTAATGTCTGATTAATTTACATTTCTTTTTTTGGCACGTGAAGTGTAAAGGGAAAATCACGTCCTTAAAAAGGACACCTGCATGTAACTTAGCGAAGTTAACACATTGATTTCCTTCCCCTCTGAGTATGAGTCAGAAACAAGTTCCAATTGAGCTGCAGTTTGTCCTTTGTTGCTTGAATGATACATAGAAGCATATTTATGCATTAAAGGGAGCACTTCTCTCATTAATTTGCATTTTTTTTTATATAAATCGATTGATTTACATTTATAGAATCTTTTATACCGGTAGTAAAATTCATGAAAATTAAAATCTGAAACTTAAGCTCCTTTCTTTGATATGATCACTCATATAAACCTAAATTAATAAGCTGATTTTTTGGCTAAGATAGGTGTCCAGTCAGCTCACCAGTTTAGTCTTTTCAGTTCTACTCCTAGATATTTATACAAATGTTTGGGATGAAGGAGTGGGGCAAGACAATGGTTGATCATGATGTGCGTTTTGACTTCATCGCATGCAAAATTGGAGTTTACTTTCTCTGTTTAGGCTAAGGTGGTGATGGTTTTGTTTACTTAAAAAAATTAATATTTATTGATAAAAAAAATAATGATGGTTTTGCGGACTTGCAGAGGATTCAATTATTGCTTTGCAATCAATAAGTTCGAAGACTATTGAAAGATAATTTGATTATTTTGGTACATTAACATGAGTGAAATGAAAAGCAAAACAAAAAGAACTAAAAAGCTAAAGGCTAGGCCAGGACATGCAATATAATTCCTGCACAACTCCTCAACAAGGACCTCATTTGGAGGTGTCCTTCCATACTGCAGATTCAATTTTGGATTCCTTGGGCCCCTGCCAACCCCCTCTATACATCAACATCAAATATACTGTACAAAAAAGTGGCAACCAACAACATGTCAGCCAAAGCAAACCCTTCTGAATTAATGTAATATTGACGCTACTCTTTTCAACCAGCAAGGTTGTTTTGGGATTGGTATGTGATTATTGAACTAGACAGTCAATAGGTTTTAGATTCCATTCACAGTGACTCTAGTCAGCAGACTGAGTTTGGAAACATCATCACAAAATGTAGAGATTACCTCAAACACACAACAACTATAGGATCAGTTTCACTCGGAGACAAGCAAATCTTATTGTTAACACTTTAGCTAGAGCGTCAAGATCTTATGCTAGTTTCCACACTTTTGATTTGATTCCTTCATATATTGCTCCCATTATCTTGAATGAAATTCTCTAAGTCTCTTGTTTTCAAAAGAAATAAAAATGTCCGCCACTTTGTTGGCATGCATTCCTTGTAATAATTTGATAATTCAACAAGAAACTAATTATAAGAGTGACTACTATACAATATTAAAACCGTCAAGTAGTCATATTTAATTAAATTTAAAGGATTGAATCATGTTACCACTACTTGACAAAATCATCTTTGAGCACAATCTTTTTATTATTTCAAGTTGGACTATCTAAAACATTTAATTATTTTGTTAATATTAAGATTGTCATATTATCATTCACTTTATTCAGTTTTGATGCTTCCTTTTGGAGGGACTCTGCTAAGAGGAACCTCTACGACCCAATGCTGGGTAGACATAAAAAAACTGATCTAAGGTATCAACTTCATCTATTTCAGTTCCATGCTCCGTTTGATAGGAGTAAAATCACCTAGTTTTCACGTAGCTGTAATGACATTGATCCCGCCATGAAGTGTACTATTGCGAGTACTCTGCTTGTAGAAACAATAACATCACTTGAACTTGAAATTCAGGTATCTACAAAGAGCTTTAATTCAATTGATACTATTCTCTTTGTTCTCTTGTATATTGAACTCTTGTTTTCCTTTTTTGGTGATATTTGTTTCTTTTGGTTGGTTCAGTAATGGCTCAGTATTTCTGATGCACCCTCAACTTGCTTTGTTTTGTGGATCAGTAATTCATATCAGAGTTAGAAAAGAAGAAAGTTGAGAATGATCTTGGATTGGAATATATAAAGAAAAATTAAGACTATCTTCGACAAGACATTTCAATTAAATGAAATCATTCAGTATTTTGTAAATAATTTTTTTAATAATTTCTAGTATTTTTTTTAAACACTATATAAAATAACGTTAAAAAAACTTTAATTTTTAACTTCTAACTTTTATGTATTTTTTTATCCTTAATATCTTTATCAATTTTTTTGTTTATCTTTTTTTAAATAAATAATTATTTTATTTTTTTCCGTTATTTTATACTTTTAAGTTAATTCAACAACTAGTTTTATCAAATGTTTATAATTTAATAAGTTAATTTTTTATCAATCAGTTATCAGTTTTCAACTTTCAACTAATCTTTCAACTTCTAGATAGCTTTCTAACTTTCATTTAACTTACTAGTTTTCAGCTAGTTTTGTCAAACACAACCTAAAAATAAAATAATGTTATGTCGTTATTCAATTATAAATCACTATATATAACAAATTGGATGACTTTTACCATAATATCTTAAAAATCATACAAATATATCTAATTAAATGTCTATCAAAATTATATTGTTAGAAAAAATCACCTAAATTATAATTATCCCTTGACATAGGGATGTGTTGAAAGTTCACATAATGGATAGTCATAGATAAAAGAAAGACATATTTATGTCTTACATTGACTAAAAGATAATGTCAAAATAAATTATATAAATAAAAAATATTTTTTACTTTATAAGTTAATTTTAAAGGATTGAATTAGACTAAAAACTCAATTTTGATAAAAAAAAAAAACCGTGAGGAACATTCAACAAATTCCAGAAAGAGTTGATAACTTGTTATTAATTTAATTTTAGTTTATTTAAATTAAAAAATTATCCATTACATATAATGTTTGACTTTCTATCTTGTTGATAATTGTTATTAATGTAATATTCCTAACTTTTATTCCACTAAACCAATTCCCCCATTTGAAGCTACAAGTAGTAATGGTCATTTTTTAATGAGAAAAAGAATTATGCATTAATATAAAATAATTTTATATTATTATTTAATCACAATATATTATATATGATAATTTTATTGACTTCTATAATAAATATCTTAAAATTCATATTAAGGTTATAGTGATTTATGATTAAACGATAGTTTCTCATATTCAATGAAAGAAATGTCTTATTAGCATTCGTTCAAATCAATAGCCTTCGTTCAACTCTTTCTAGAATTAACGTCAATTATTATCCCACTTATCATCTACAACAAAAACAAAATGAATTATGAGGTAGAGTAAGTTGATATCTCCCTATATACATATTGAGAGAGAGAATGAACAACTATATTATCAAAGCATAGTGCCTTTATCAATGTAAGTTTATTTTATGAAGAAGACAAAATTATCCATTGTAATATTTGAGTTTTTATCCTCCTTTTTAATGATGTAATCTGCCTAACTTTTATTCCTTTAAAACAATTATTTTATTTGAAGTCACAAGTAATAAATTACATTTTTTATCCAACAATGTTGTCTTCCTTTATTATAAATCTAGACTTTATATCATTAGTAAATATTAATGTATATTATTGAAACTTCAACTTATTTATTATAATATAGTTGTTTTAAAACCACAGTTTTAAAAATTGGACTGGACTAATTGGTTCGACCAATCGGACCAACTCAACCAAGAATAATTTTATGAACTGTCTAATAAAGATATATGCTTGCAGTTGGATAATGAGCCTCACACCTTAACTAATATAATTACTGGCAGCAACCATCTCACCATGAAAGATCTTATAAACGCAGGAGAAAAGGCGTGGAACAGAAATCTGATTCAAATGCTTATGGAGGACCAATTAGCCAATGAGATTCTGAAAACTCCTCTCTACAATTTATTAAGCATGATCAATATTTTGTGTGGGTTCGAATCCGGAAACAGTCTCTTTGCATATGCAAGGGTAAGGCTCCGTACAACATCCCTCCCCCATACCTTCGCATAGCGAAGAGCCTCCGGACAATGGGGTACGAAGTTTTTTTTTATCAATATTTTGTGTGGAAGGCCTGTGTGAAATGTAAATTACATGGAGCCACGCAACCAGAATTTTTTTTTTAATGGGACAAAAAAGATATAATATATTTATAACAAATATCATAAATTTTTACAAAATACATAATGTTATAATTAAAAAACTAATAATATTTAACCTTCTACTTGTTGCAATTGACTTCTCTGTATGTTTCTATTTTAAAAATGTTGTATGATTTTTCATTTTTAATACTATAAAAAAAATTAAAAACATAAGTGATAATATTAGAATTAATTTATTTTTTATTTTATCTGTTAGAACTTTTTACATAGTTCATTTTAAAAAATTATTTTATGGAGGCGACACTAATGTTCAGTACATAATTATTAAACATATTTAAGTATAAAAATTTATCTTGTGACTTGTATGTGCATCTCTACTTAGATGTTGCGTCAAAACTAAACCAAAAATAAAACAAGTAAAACTTAAGTTTTAAGTTCACAAAAAAAATAATATTTTTTATTTATTTTTATATAAAAAATATCACATGTATTAACAAAAAACAATTAATATATAAATTTTTATTTAAAATAAAAAAAATCTCATAAAATTTATTTGAAACCTCATTCACGACCGTGACTAATCCAATTGTGTTTCATAGCCCGGCAAATGTCACGAGTTGGGGCTTCAGAGACGAGCGTTGGCTACGTGAGATTGGGATCAGCCTTGTCTGGTAGTGTTAGAAGGGGAGCTCTTAAGTGGTTAATGGATTGTGTGGTTTGAAATATCTGGAATTTGAATCAGATTGTAAAGTGCCAATACGATTGATTATGTTAATTTGATCAAGTCTAAATAACCATTAAGATAACTAATTAAGTACCATATTAAAAGGCTAGTTTGTATGTGAGGTTTACTAACTTTAACTACAGCTTAAATAAATTGAGCCATATGTAAATTTGTTCAAATCTAATTTGTTATATACTCAACAAATAAGTTGTTAGTATGAATTGAGCTCCACCATTTTAAGTAAGATAAAGGGTTCGAACATTTTAAATGAAAATATAATTGAAAGAAAAAATTCTATTAAAAATGATCGATTAAATTTCTTAGCAAAAATTAATTATCAACATCAATATTTCACATTAATATTATAATAAATCAAACAAAATCCGATTTATTACATACTCAAATAAATGAATTCAGGTACATTAAGCTCAATTATTTAATACGTTAAATACAAAATAATTAAAATTACATAAACTCACAATTCAAGAAAATACTTGCCTATATGGTCTTTCAGTCATAATCTATATTAATAAAAAACTGTGATGATTTTTTTATCAACTAAAATTATATAGTTTTAGTTCTACGTATTACAATTTAAGTGTATATGCCTATCTGAATAGTTAAAATAATTATTAGATACTGAATTGATAAAAAGAAATTTTAATAAAAATTTATAGATTTAATTATCCATTTAATTCTTATCATTTTCAAATTTATCCTTTTTAATCCCTAAGTTCCAAATAATGTAATATGCCAAATTTATCCCTTTTCCAAATTTATAAAAGCAAAGACATTTTTTACATACTAAATTGTAAAAAAAAAAGTTGATAATTTTTTTTTGACAACCTGGAGTAATAAACTCCATAAACCATACTCAATTTTTTTTTAACAAATTAGGATGTGTTTGTTTTGACACTTCAAACGTCGGTTGAGTTCAATTATTGAAAACATGCTTTAAAAGTCATGAAATCAATAAACCAAACACACTCAATCTCAAACTTTCGCTCACATAAATGAACTAAACTTCAATATTTTTACAAGCCAAACCTAAACTTAATCATCTGCTGAACTCAACACGCTTACATCTCATTTAAGACATGTTTGAATTAAAATTTACAAAAATATCTCAAGTCTTCATTCTCTAAAACTTAATTTTCGAACAAAATTTTACACTCAAACATTCTTTTGAAAACTTTCCAAACATGATCTTGAACTAATTTTACTCTTAAACATACTTTTAAATCTTTCCACCAAAAATCCAAACACACCAGCATATGATTATCTTTTGTGAATCACTTAAATGATACGCACTTAATGCTTCTTTCTTGGTTCATGATTTACAAATTACAATAAAGGCTTTTTGGATGATTGTAGTCTGATGGAGACTTCTCCTAAGACAGAGAAGGTCTAAAAGGCGAGAGGGTTATTTTTTGTTTGTCGACTGTTTAGAGATAATTTACAGATCTCTAACACGAGTGAGAGAAATAAATCTTCATGAATTTAAAGTCTATCTAAGATGTAAGATGAGTCCAAATCCTTGGAGCATCAGAACAGAGACATTCACTTTTTTGGTATTAGATTTCTTACCAAAACATTATACAAGAAACTTAACAAATTAGTCGGTTCACATCATGGGGAATGTTAGCATCGACCCCATATTTCTGTTTAATAATTATTTGTAATGTCCTGACTTATTTAGCCTAGTGCGGATCTGCTACATAAATTCAATTCAAAGCAACAATGAAAAACCATGCAACAAGGGCGAGTCACACAAGGCAAATATTCGAGCAACCACAGACGAAAATCGCATCATTATATCAAAGTATAACTTTGGTAACAATAACTGCACATCTAATCTTCTACAAGTACCATGAACACAGGCCAAACATTCATTTTAAAACAAGATAATGTAATTAAATAGAGCAAATCATTCTCTAGAAACAGGAACTAAGCATCTGAACCTCTTTTGGTCGCTCAACGGTAGCTACTTAAAGGGTCAGCAGTTTTCCCAGTTCTAGCATCAGTCCATGCTTTTGCAATGGTTTTCTTCATCTCATCGTCCCCATCCTCATACATATTCTGCAATATTACATGCATAGTAAAAGTCAAGTTGAATGTTCCCAAGGGTACATAGTTACATGCATAAAATTAAAACAAAGTAGCTTCAGCCAACTAAAGAAAAAAAAGAATCTGACCTTCATCATGTCCATAATTCCCGCCATTGGGTCTTTCTCTTTGTCCAGATTTGGCTTAAGCTGTAACACCAACACAAAAGTTACTACTTTATCACGCTGATTAACAAGGGTTGGGGGGGGGGGGGGAGATGTCATTTTAATCTTCGCATAGTACTACCTTGTCTTCTTTGAAGTGCAAATCTAGCCAGTTTCCTTTGGAAGCCTTCACCAATGTGATGATTGCCCTTTTAGGCTTGACCACAACCTTGCATTTCTCCGGTACTATCTCATTGTGCAATTTTGATATTGCACATCGGTAGTTCTTCCCTTGAACATCATGGAACTTAACATCGAATGACATCGACTTAAACTCGGATTCAACCTTATTCTCATCGATTCCCTCCATTAACACATATATCTGTCAAAGAACGAATACAAGAAGCATAATCATCGGGAGGAATTTGATACTGTTGACCAATAATGTTACTGTTAACTTACAGTGTGTTTGGGCATACTATTAATGTGTAAACTACATCAGTTTCATAAAAAGACGCAGAAGCTGTGGGTTCTTGCCTCTATCTTACACATGCACAAGGGGAGAAAATGTGTATCCAGACATGCTATTAAGCTATTCTTTTAGACTAAAATGGAACTTGATAAATACACTTCATCCAATTTTGTTCAACACCTGTATTATTCTTCCTCTAATTTTTGGAATTACAAAATAAAATGAACTTATAATTTACTTATCTCCTAATATATTTTCCATTCCTTTCACTTCTCAAACAATAAAAATAAAATCTTGTCCATGGCAAAATTCCGAATTGTATGTTAATTTTATTTCATTCAACTACTCAATTCTACTGCATTCCATTTGTCTCAAACACAAGGGAAACTCTACCATACCATCACAGAACACCCCCAAATGATGTAATATGCGAAATTAGTTCATTCTACAGGTGATTAATTACATCATTACATCATATTGACAAAAGAAAAGTTAAACTTATGATCATTTGTAAGTAAATAAACAAGCAATTCAGTTAGATAATTATTCAACGGAAAATGCATCCCTATCCATTAACAAGAAATTATTAGGCAATCTCAGGCCACCATGTATCCATGATCCTTATGCAATCAAGATTTTCACTTTATGAAAAAGAATTAGCACACCTCTACTAGGTGTCATGTAGGATTAACTAAGACGAGTTTATCAATGACGGATGGCAGAAGGCCAAAATTCCGCCATATAAACACGCCATTGTGGCCTATGGCACTGCCATAGCAGGCCTACCTTCACAAATTGCCTTATTGCGGCGCTATAACAGGTTATTTAACAACATTCTTAAACACATGGTGGTCTCAGACCATGTAATAATTTCTCATTCAATTGATTAACATTCAGATGTATACTTTCAAATCATGATGCCAATTATATCCACAAATTATAAGACTCTTTACCTTAACTTTGTCACTATCCTGGTCCCAACTGAACGACGCGAGTGCCGCATACTTCAGCGCAGGTGAAGGCGCCACTTTAGTTCCGGTCGAAATCGGCGCCGGAATCTGCGCAGAAGCTTCCTCTGACGATAACTGCAAAATCGTCTCACAATTTTTTCACACGAAGGAATCAGGGAGCGATAAACGGAAATAATTAACAAAAATGCGAAGAAATTTGTAAGTTTGCTATAAATGAGAACCTTTTCGAGGTTACGAATTTCGGAGGAGAGAAGAGAGAGGGTTCGAGGTCTTTTGGCGATGCTGTGGAGGCGGCGAAGCTCCTCCAAATCCAATGCCAAGTCTTGCGCCATTTCTTCACTCTCGCAACTTCAGATAATAAATAACTATTCTTAGTTTCTTACAAGTTTGTTGTTTTATATTGAGGTTTGGAAAATGCTAGAATACTAAGAAAAACATTGTATTAGGGGCAATTTGGGGTTGTCCTAAATTGTTTTCATTAGGGTTATTACTTTCCCACTTAGCAAGGAAGATTCTAGAGAAAACTAGGATCCTGCAGACCTGGCTTTAGTTTTCGAGAGATCTACGCTGGGCCTCATTTTACATTGGGCTTGTTTCGTATATTGAAAAATGGTTATTGCTTCCTGCACTCTCTTTTTGTACTTTCCAGAAGGTAAGAAAAATATTTACCTACTTACATTTCTGTATCCATTAAGAATAAAGTATTTAGGACTACTTGAATGACAGATTCTAACTTTTGCATAGATTTTTTGTTTTAAAGGAGTCGAATAGTTGATTCTCAATATATGAACCGTAATTTTAGAAAATTTAAATCCAGGAAATTAGAGAAATACTAATTATTACATAATTTGTTACTTGTGTAACAATGTTTAGTAATTCCTTTGACTGATAGCTACTATCCTTACGAGTTATTCTTTAAAGTGTGTTATCCTACAATTTGATAAGACTAACATAAAAATTGTAATAAAAATAGGTTGGCAAGTAGGGTTTTAGAGAAGAGGAAGGAGGCAAGTAGGAACTTTTCTATTCAAGAAAAAGATATGCTTCTTCGTAGCCCAAAAAATAAGTTTAGAGATATTTAAGTGGGTGTCACGAGTGTGTATAAGGAGAAGCTTTTGAAACCTGTTGGGGCAGTAGGGTTGTGTCTAGAGATTTGATGATGGATGTGGATGATGGTCTGCTTGATGACATTCCTAAAAAATGTCTTTAATTGAGGTTTAAAGAATCTTGATGGCCAGTGGTTCCTAAAAAATGTGTTAAATGTATTAGGGAATGAAGAAGGTTGATTTTATAATCTTGAAGGCGAAACTCCAAAGAAGTTGGACTGAATGGCAAGATTCAAATCATTAATTTGCAAGACAACTATTACCAAGTGGTGTTTAGTAGGGAAGAGGATTACAACAAGTTTGCATTATTGTTTGAAGGGCCATCGATGGTGATTGATCACTATCTTATAGTGCAACATTGGAAGTTTTTTTTTCTTGATGCATGCTAAAGAGTCACACAAAGTTGCACTACGGATCTAAATTAAGTTTCTTCCTATTGATTTTTATGTTTATGATCGAGGACGTGTGTATGATACTAGTTCGGCACATTCCTTAAAGTTGATCACTTATCATCTATTCACTCTCGAGAAAAATTTGTACGTATCTGTGGTAAATTGGATTTAGAGAAACCTTTGCAAACTCATTATGGTTCGAGGTTTTTTGCTTAACCTTGAATATGAAGGTTTACATGCTATTTGCTCTAGATATGATCAATTTGAACATAAGGAACAATGAATGGAGTTTTTAGGTGGCGTAGGGAATGTGCAGGAGGTGAAGCAAGTTGGCAATAGTGAAAAGATGATGATTGAATTGAAACTTCGATGAATGTAGTTAGGGCTTACGTAAGTCCTACAAATCAAAAACCATGATTCAATTTAGAAAACCAATCAAACTGCAAAAGGCGATGATAGTTGTTATGATCCATGCATGATAGCACATCATAATGTCAGGAAGAAAAAAGGTAATAACGAAAATATTATAGAAGATGTTGTATTGGATGCTGGAAAGAAGGTTTCAAAGATTATGGTAACAAATGGTAATAAAATTAAAGGACATGATTTGTGATTTTAAATCAAGAAACTAATTCGACTCATTCATTGGAGCCAATTTCAGGAAGAGTAATCTTTGAAAAGATTCCACTTAAAGAGGATAATTCTGGTATGATTGAGGTAGGTCTAGTTGTTAAAAATAAGGAGATTTCTTTAGGTTAGTAATATGAGATAGTTAGGAAAACTAGTGACATGTGCATTATAGCAAATTCATATAAAATCAACTAGTGGAGGTATGGAGGCATTTTTGGCCAAGGACTCAAGTCGCAGTAAGTTTCCAATATTTTCTGAAAGTTCATATGAATGTAATCGTTTGAAATTGTCATGGTACAAGTAAAGGTTTTAGTAGCTTGATTAAAAATACTATGAAGCGTTATCTAACCTCTTTTATATATTTCAGGCACGACTAAAAGCATAAGGTAAAGAAAAAAAAAAGTTATAGCTTAAGGTAATCATTGCACAATGTGAGACTTGAAGAGGTGTCTATGTTAATAAGTCACCAAATAGCTGGAGAAAAGCTATCCAAGGAAGCTTTTCTTTAAACTCGTTTTTGTTGTTTTCTTTCTTTAAAATAAGCTCTTTTATTTTTTTTTAAGAGCCTTAATAAGAAGATATTTGGCTTAGCTTCTCCTCAATGATTTTTTAAGAGCTTCTATAAAAGTTGGACCAAACACTAGTATGAGTTGCAAATTAATGAATTTTTTTTCCACATTTTTTATATAGTTCTGAATTTTGTTTGTAATGCCTCGAGAGCATATTTGTCTATAATTAGTTTCCTATAAGTTTTTGTTTTTTTTATGTAATGTCTAGGATCATGAGAATGAAGAATAACTTTCTAAAAATTACTCTTGGTGTAACTTAATCCTTCCTCTTAAAAATAAGGTCTGCAAAAACTTCATTGTCATATGTTATCCATATGATTTGAAAAGGAGTGATTAATTTGTTCTTGTTAATTGCAAATCATTAAGAGGTATGCCTAAGTCTGACATAGATCTCTAACAAACTATATTATGTACCTCTCACGGGTTAAGAAGGAATTATCTATTTCTAAATATTTTGGTACAATTAACAATCTTAGCAATCCTTGATCAAAGTTTAGTTACTCGACTTATTGCTTCTCTCTTGAGTTTTGATCATGTGTCATCAGAATAGTCCTTTTCTTTTTGGTCAATATAAACAAAGGGCTAAGCCTCTAAGGAACAAATTCAAGTTCAAGAATAGTTAGCCATTACTCTTCACCTCCAATCCCTTATCTTGCGTTTGCGTAATCAGAATACTCCGAAGCTGCTTTTGCAACTGTGCTTTTACTTGTTGGTTATAATCAATGTTTCTACACACACTCTCCTTTTCAGCCAGGAGTTCCAACCTTCTCATTTCAGCAGCAGCTATCTCCAAATTGCAAGAGTCACCACTGCTGCTTCTAAGTTCCACAAAAGAGGACCTCAGCTGAAAACCAAAACCACATTTCAATTCAAAACCTTAACAACACCAAAATTACATTTTATGTCAGAATTGAAAACACATAACAAGTGCAAGGTTTTAATAAGGGATCCGCAACTAAGAAGGACGGACACCCCAGTCCCTTACCGTGTCCGATGTCCGACACGCGTCCGTGTCAGTATCCAACACTTAGCGTGTCAGTATCTGACACCGATACGACACCTGTACTACATTCTATATTTTGAACATTTTAGGTGTTCACGTGTCTGCGTTCATGTTGTGTCCGGTGTCCATGTCGGTGCTTCGTAGATCCGCAATATCAAGCTATTTTAACTGCCCGCAAACCGCAATGCTACCAACAACCGGAAGTGGGACCGCATCTGTCCGTGACCGATATTTAAAACCTTGAACGAGTGATTTACAACAACTTCAGGTATTCTGTTCAACCATTGATAGCAAGTGAAACTGTTTTACTTTCAATTATGACATTGTTACCTCGTTGACTCTATTCCTCAAACTCTGAACTTCCACTTTACATTTCACCACAAACCTATCCGCGATTTCCTTGAACTCCTTCATTTCGATCCATTTTGCATCGTAAAAGCAATCTCTTTTCACGCGCAATTCCTCAAGCTCCTCCACCTCGTTCTGCATCGACCTAAATTTGAGCCAAATTAATCAACTAATTTCACTGAATAACAGAGAAATTCAATTCAAGTTCAACACGCACGCACGTGGCTATACTTATACCTCAGTTCTAGTGAAAGCGATTCGTGATTGGCTTCGAGGTTCTCGATTTGAGACTTGAGAGCAAGAAGCTTGAAATGCTGCGACGCGATTTTCTGATCGAGCCACGAGCACCTCTGTTCCGTGGCTCTGATGTTTGCGAGCATTGAAGCCAAAACGCGGTACTTGTTCCCTTGCAACTCTTTCTCTGCCTGCAAAGTTGTGACATAGAGAAAATTAGGGTTCGGAATACGGATCTTGATCTTGCAAGCTCGGAATTTAATGTCGTTTGGAAAAATTGAAATGTTGAATTGTTTGGTAGGTTAATTGAATTTGAATTGAACCTGGAGAAGAGAGAGACGTTGAATTCGCGTGCGGTCCATGTGGTGGAGCCGTTCGTGGAATGCGGAGGAAAGCGCCATTGCTGCTGCACTGGTGACGAAGAAATGAATACAACGAAATCTTATTTGCTTATTTAGGGGGAATTATTATTATTATTATTAGAGGAAAACGAGTAATGGCAAATTTAAAGAAAAAAATAATTACTCTTTTCATTTCTTTTAATTTATCGTTTTAGATTAAAAAAAAAAAGAATGCTTATATGTTATTTTAGAACTTTGAAATGATTTTTTTCAATCTTGGTATAACATTGATTGTAATAGTGGAAGGAGTATTACATGAACAAAAAAGAGAGAAATTAATTGAAAATAAGAGGTGATTATAGATAAATAAAGGATGTGATAAAAGGAATGGAGGAAGTATGATATGTGCTCTTATTTTTAAAGAAATAAATGGACTAGTTTGATGTTATATGTGACCCAATTGAAGGGATTTAAATTTCTTCAACAAAATGTAATGGAACAACATAATACTATTATCATTAGAAAATGTGCTTTTACTTTTTTCTTTTTTTTGGTGAAACCAATTTTAAAGAAACATGATGATCCTTACGTCTG
The DNA here is from genome assembly GCF_000004515.6 of Glycine max. Taxonomy (NCBI): domain Eukaryota; kingdom Viridiplantae; phylum Streptophyta; class Magnoliopsida; order Fabales; family Fabaceae; genus Glycine; species Glycine max. Next base: position 1,903,189 of record NC_038256.2, on the reverse strand, counting down.
ATAAGCTCGCAGTGGAATTACCAACAAAAAAAAATAGTCTAACACCCTTCTACTATTTTGTGACATTTCTCATCTTTTTCTTAATCATGAGGAATAATTACATATTATTTAATAAGGTAGAAATCCAAACTAAATAAAGATACTTAAAACTAAAAACATAAACATTTACAATACAATACTAGAAATGTAGCGAAATATTATTTTCCTAACTAGTAAATTATCACCCTTCTACCCTCTCAAAAAAAAAAATCATCACCCTTCTATTCGTTGAATGTCATTTTGTCTAAGATTATATATTTGGCTTAGTCACATTTCTCACCCTAAAGTTTGATTTTGTTACGAATTTTGCTCTCACATATTTTTTTCCCACAAATTTTGCCCCAAAATTTTGAAAAGTGATAAATTTGTATTTTCCTTCAATTGTCTATTAATTTTGTTAGTTGACCCTAAAAATATGGGACAAAATATGCAACATCATTAAAATATGAGAACAAAATAAACAAATTTAGTAGAAAATTGAAAAAAGGTCAAATTCGCCACATTTTTAAATTTGGAAGCAATGTAAAAAAATAAGTGGGTGTAAAATTTATAACAAAGTCAAACTTTGGACACATAAATTGTAATTAAATTTATGTATTTATTTGAATTAGAAATATATAATATTGTAGGAGTATATTTTATGGTGTGTTTAGTTTGAAAAAAGGTGAAAGGGAGGGATTTTTTTTAGTTTTACCTTAGATTCTTTAAAAGAATTAGAGAGAAGTAGAAGAGAAATGAAGGGAAAAAAATTCCTCTTCTACATTTACCTCTTTTTCAATAATAGGAAAATTTGGAAGGGAAAGAAAAAAGTTATGTTTTTTTAATTACAAATATTAAATTGTCTTCAAATTTAATTTTATTTTATTTGTCATCTCTTCTATTACTATTTATAAGGATATAATAATATATTATTCATATTGTCTCTATCATGCTTCTGTGAACTAAATAAGGTGACTTTTTTTTTTTTTTTTTAATTTCCTCTCTTCTGTCCCATTACCAATTTCCTAACATTCTTCAAACTAAATACATTATTATTAGGCTTTGTTTGAACTGATTATCTGAAATGAGATGGATTAACAGTTTCAAAATTGTAGATATTTAAGATTAGAGTATACCCATGAACTTTTAATAAGTATTATATAGTAACGTATTTAGTCTAAAATATCTTTATTTAATATAAGTTATAAATGTGATTTGTTGTTGATTAAAGTATTTTTAAATAGGCTACAAATATAGTGTTCATATGAAAGTTAATTATAATTATTTTAAATAAGAATATATGTGCAAAAAAATATTATTAATACTTAAGATGAAACATCAATGTTTTTTAAATAAAAAAAATAAAAACCAATAATTTTGGAATTGAAGGAGCAATATAATTAGTTTATCTTTTTTTTATCCAAAAAATTAAAAATAAATACTAAAAAAATTATAATGACTTATATACTCTCCATAAACAATTGAGATATATGTACATTAGAATTAAGTTGTCTAACAAGCACTGTAGAACTCTTGCTATTTCATGCAGCTGAGTTCCACCAACTCTTGCCAGGTGTATATATTTTATTTTAAGAAAAGGTATACATATGTTAAAAAGCTTAATTTAATGAGTATTACTTACCCCACGTAATGGGTAAAATACTCCTTGTTTATAAGGTTGAAATTAAAAGTGATGCTTCATCCTTTATATGATTCAAATGCATTTTTTTTTATTTTTAGGCTAAAATATTTCTAATTAAATAAGAAATTATAATCGCAAATGATCAGAAGAAAGAAATAAAATATTAAATATAATGACAGTTTAAAAAAACATTTATTGCTATTAACTAAAATATCTAAGTAAGAAAATGATATTTTTATTATATTTCATATTAATATATTCTGTTTCACTTTATATTATTTTGCTCCGCTTCATTACTCCTAGATATCCAAATAAAATCTTAGTAACATATATAACTCATCAAACTTCAGATATTTTTTTTTCAAAGAAAATTTGGACATGTACTTAGCGGTGGCTAAAGCACTGCTTGAAATATTACAGTAGAATTAAATTTATAATTAAATATCTTTTTTTAAAAATAATTAAATAGTAAAAGTAAAACTAGAAAATAGCTGGTTAATTCATAGCATATATGCCAAAAAGAAAATCCATGACCCAAATGATGGATCTGAAAGCATAAATTAAATGGGCTTTGTTTTTTGTTTTTCGGAAGTCTTAAATGGGCATTGTTGTCTGAGTGTCGAGACTCGAGAGTTTTCAAATCGTAAAACCTAAATAAATACATCACTGCCTTCAGAAAACGACTGCGCCTAGCTTCTAGCCACCCTTTAATCTTCGTCAACGTTACTTTTCCACCTCGTACGGTAACACACGCTTCTTCTTCTTCTTCTTCTTCTTCTTCAAATTGGTACTTGGATTCTGTGTTTGCTTAATTGAACCTCTGATCCATGAATCTGAACGATTTCATCCAAATCATTACCATTTGTTTCTTTAATTTGAAGGAAGATATTTTTCTATATGTTAGCTGGATGATTCAGATTCCATTTTTTTTGACAAATATGAAAATGGATATATTAATTTCGATTTCGATCAGGATTTTGACTTTCACGCGAATGATTAATGATTAAAGTTTGGAGAGTACTTTTACGGATTTCAATGCATAATAATGAATTCTAATGCACCAAATGAAGAAGGAAGAAATTGTTGCTTTAGTTTTTAGGCTTTCCCTGCTTTAATTCTAACATGCACTGAAATTTTACTTGATTCAGTGATTAATCTTTGTGGGTGATTGAATTTGGCTGGTTACTGCAGAGGGATTCAATTGAGAGGGAAAGGGACTGATGGCAGACAACACACAGTCTTACTGGGAAGGCTACAAAGCGTTTTGGTCAGAGAGGTTTTCCTTTTTGAGCAACTATTCGAGGTTCATCAACCGTGATAAACCCATCCCTTCCTGGTCAAGCTCTGATGTCGAGGAGTTCATTGCTTCTGATCCTGTTCATGGACCCGTCGTAATAATTCTCTCACTTTATCTACATTTATGCCTTTGATGATGTTGTTTAAGCTTATTTATTGATGCTCTTTGCCTTGTTTTTTTGAATGATTACATTGTATCCTGAGCTTGCTATTGCTATTATTATTGTTGTTTGCGTGTTTTCTCTCAAGTGTGCTTCGTTAGTTTTATTTTGGAATTTTACTATCCGGTGCTCTGCATGTTTAAATCTGGTTCCTTATGTTATATTTCTTGATGTTCGGTTGGGTATTGTCTGTTTCCGTAAAATGGTAGTTGGTATTTCCTCTACGGAAATTTATTTGGACTTCGAAGACTGTTATTTTACAAACTGTTTGTGGAGATTACATCTGCCAATGGACTCCTTCTTTGCTCACCAAGACAGAAGTAGAAGACACAGGTTGTCCTTTACTTGTATATGAAAGTCCATGAGAAGGTGGTGTAGATTTTGCAGTACTAGGCCTTTCATTGATAAAGAAAACTTGTTAAATGTAAAAATGTAAAAGCTTTTAATCTATTTATCTAGTATAAACATGGCATAAGACTTTGACAAAAAAATTAGTGAGACTTGTTAAGGCACTAAAGCATTAAGTAGTTTATGATACATGTTTGCACTTTGCACAATTAGTTGGAAATTTCTGCATTGTTTTCCATTCATTATTCCTGGTTCATTCCAAATGTTGGTGCATTTTTTTAGTTTGTTTACACTAAGATTGCAGCCACATTAAGAAATGGAAAGCGTTGTTTCTCGGGCAGTGTTCCACCTGATCCAGATGGAATAGACCATTGGACTCACCTAAAACAAGGTGCTATTGTGCCAGTAACTCAAATGTGGAACCAACCATATATCTGTATATTTTCAATTCCTGGCCCTGTTATGCCAGGTTGACCTCACTGCATGTCTGCATACCTCTTCTGTTGGTCTTGCATTAATCACTCTGTAATCTCTAGTACTTTTTTGTGAATTTTAAGCATTTAAAGTCACTGATTTAGACAAATAACGTTAGATGACTTATTACGTGGAATCCCTCACAGTCATGGTTTTAAATTGCATCTGTGGATATTAAAATTGTGTTTGTGATGTGGTTGCAGATGCTTCCCATACAGTTATAATGTGGCTGCAATTGCCGTTTTGGAGGAATTCAAAACCCAGCTCACAATCAATGATAGTAGCACTGACTATTAGGCGTTGACAGATTTAATACTGTTATACTGTATGAAGCTAAGTTAGTGTGTGTTTGCCTGTTTGGTTTGGCTTACTTTGAGGAAATAATCACTTATTTGGAAACTGAAAAAAATATTTTTTTTTCATTTCCTTTAAGTTATTAGGATACTCCATTTGTAATATACTCAATCTTGAGTTAGGCATTAACCATGTGTTTTCAAAAGTTTTGTCCTTTCAACATAATAGAGCTCTTCCGTAAATAGAACATCCTTGGGACTCTTTTTCTTTGAACTATGGTTCTTATCTCTTTGAACTCTTTCCATCATTCATTGGTTTTGCTAATATGCATTATTTTTATAATGTCATTACACACTAGACATAACATTTGTCTCTATAATGTCCCTCATACCTTCGCATAGCGAAGAGCCTCTGGGCAATGGGGTACGAAGTTTTTTATGTTTCCAACACCTCTGGTGAGGTGATCTCCTTGAAACAAACTACAACAAGGTGCTATTGCACCAATACCTGTCTATTTTGCATTCTCAGCCATGTTATGTCAGGTTGGCTGTGCCGCCACTGCATAATTCACTTTGCAATCTTCAGTAGTTTTTTGCACAACTGTCTAATTGCTTAAAGTCACCAGCTTAGACAAATAATCTTTGATGACTTGTTAAGTGGAATCACTTACAATCAATGGCAGTGGCACTTTTAGGCATACACAGATTTAATAGTTTCTATTGTATGGAGCAAAGTTAAGGAAATCTTATTTCCCTTGAAGTTATTAGGATGCTCCATTCTAGTGTATTCAATCTTGAGCTGGGTATTAACTATGTCTTTTTCAAAAGTTTTGTCCTTTCATCATAATAGAGTTTGTCCATCAAGTGAATGCCCTTTCAACATCATTATGGTGCTTATCACTTCTCATCATTCATGATTTTGCCAATATGCATTGTTGTCATAATGTCATCACTCACTAGACATGACAGCATTTTATCTACAATTTGGTGGTTGTGATGTTTATAATCCAAAGGACTCAAAGGTGATTACCTTGAATCATCCCGTGACTGCCTCCAAAAGAGGAAAAATAGATGTTGTATGAAACAAAAATATAATGGACAAATTATGTTTTTCTGTTTCATATGGTATTGTTTATGTTTTAGCTCATTCTCTTAATAAGTGGCAAATGACAGAAAATCTATGTTGCCAACTACATCCTATATCACTAACTGTTTGTGGCTGTTATCATTTTCTGTATTTCACCTGCTGGAATATTAAATTTATATTGAAGTTTTCCATCAAAATACTATGATCTGAAGTGCTGTGTGGGTAATTTCCCTTTTCCCATTTCAGCTGAAAAGTGCTAGAGAAGCAGTGCAATTTGGCCTCACAGGAAGTGCTTTGGGAGCATTATTTACTGCAGGCTATGCCTGGAAATATTCAAAGAGTTTACATGGTAATCTACCACTTCTCATACTACTGAAATCTTTTTCTACAGCACTGTGCTTTTTGATAGCTCTCAAGTTGATTATCATATAGTAAGCAAAAACAGACATCATTCTTGCTCCTTTTGACTCTTGAAGATGTTTTAGACTCTAAATTGGTTTTATAATATTTTGTATATAGTGTTGTCATAAAAGTAGTATGAAAAACTGATTAATATACATTGTTAATCTTTTACTTTTCCCTACCGTATTAAACAGGCGCTGGACTGTCATTTTTAGCTGGAGGTATATTTGGGTGGACTTTTGGGCATGAAATCGCAAATCACACACTTCAACTTTACAGGGTAGACACATTGGCTGCTGAGGCCAAGTTTCTGGACTGGTGGAATAAGAAGACTGGAGGGTATTAAAACTGTTGGCTTATGGGAATTAATGCTACATTTGTTATCGTTTCTGAAAAATGAAGAATAATTTTTGGTGTTGGCAGTGCGATTTATGCTCACTGAATAAGTATGTTGTGAATTAGGTTATGTTTTAAAACTAATGCATCATCGCAAAACAAATGGTGACTTGTGCCATTTTTTCTCTGTATTGTTGTGCTGTTGTTTATTAGTCTGGGACCAATGGTTGAGAGAGGTCATAAGTGCTGGCATTTTCATATTGTTCCACCGCTAATACAATCGAGACAACATACTTTTTCTGCTTGCATTAGTCATAAGTAAAAATACGAGTAATTTTTTTATGACTAATCAGGACACTAAAAATTATGCACGCTAGTCAGAGTAAAAACCAAGTTTCACATAAGATTCGTACTGTTTCCTCATTGGTTTTTTCGTTATCTTCTCATTTCCTATCACGACTTATTCAGAAGTACGTGTTTGTTAAGCGTCACTTTGGATTAGAGTCTTCATACACGCTAGTCGGAGTAAAATTTTGATTTTAGCAAAAATGAATTTGAGTGAATTGGTTTATGTTTGGAAATTATTGGAGGGAAGTGATTTTTTGCATGGTAAATGTTTAGATAGTGTTGATGCAAAATGCTTTGGGATATACAATTTTAGGGAAGATATAATAGGAATATTTTGTCAAATAAAAATAATCTTTTTGTATATACATAAAAATGAGATTTTATTAAATTTAGAATGAACAAAAAATGTGGTTTTCACATTATGGGAATTAAATTCAAGTATATATAAAAATGTGATTTTCACTATTATCAAACTCTTGAGTTAACTCGCTAACTCTTATGAGTTTACGAGTAGTTGACTCTTGAGTAAACTCTTTTTTTAGAGACTCCGGGTAATTTTTAAGTAAACTCGATAGACTCTCGAGTTTACCACCGAGTCAACAAGTAAGTTAAAAAAATTAGATCAAAATGTAAGTCATTTTTTATTGTTTTATGTGTTTAATATTCAACATATCTTCATTTAGCATGTTATTTTTAAATATAAAATTCTCACCTTTAATAATATCAAATTTTTGTTCTTTAATAACATCAAACCCTATTATCTCTATCTACTAGTGATGTATTATTACTAGACTTGTTATTTAAATATCCTGAACTTTATTATTTATTGTTTTGTTTTGCTTTATCTTATTGTTGAAATGTTTAATTAGTATGTTATTTATAGATATTTTATTATTATTTTTATATGAAGTAGACTCTTACAGTCTACAAGTTGAGTCTACAAGTTGAGTCTACGAGTCGAGTCTATGAAACTCTCACGAATCTGCATAAACTCTGAGTTTGATAACCTTGGTTTTCACATTATGGGAATTAAATTCAAGTATATATAACCAAGTCTAGAGCAATCTATGTACACATTCGAAGTAAAGCACGTCCTCCAAAAGAGGTTTCCCATAACAGTGTCACCTTAAATCGGTGCCTCATTTCTGTTTTTTCTTTTTATGTTCATGGGTGAGGCTACTGAAGTCAAAATATGTACTCCCATCTGCTCTTTGCTTATCTCCAAAATATGAATATATATTCATCAAGCGATTCTATGTGTAAGTAATCTGTAAGGTAATTGTTTCCTCAATCTTTTTGCTGCAATTCAGATTTTAATTGAGAAGATCATGGAGGTCAGGGCTAAAGTTTTGACATTCTCTTCAAGCTTCATTTCTCTTTAAATCTTCAGGAGGTCATTATGGGATTGTAATTTGTTTCAAAAGTTAATTCGATAAATTATTCAGACTAGTGTTTCTTTTGACTATTTTAATTGCCATTTCGACAGGTAGAATTGCACTGTGATTAGCCAGAGCCGGTGAACATTTTTTTAATATAGGAGAAACAATTGAGATTGTGCTCTCCTAATATCGATGGTTGTAGTGCTGCTCAACTATTTGTCACTATTGTTTTAAGCATTATTTGGAATATATTGAGTGATTGCGAGATTTTCATTTTCATGTATTCTTTTTGGTGGCTACTGCTTCATTACCAACCAAAAAGAGGAGACAATCAGCCGTTACGTGATTTTCTTATAGTATTTTAATGTATTATTATGGTTCTAGGGAATGTGAACAATAGTATAGCATATAAAAAGTATGATTATGATGAAGGAATAAAAGAAGTGGAGTAGCTATTGAGCTCTACATATGATGTAGGAACAATAAGCCGTTACTTGGGGTTGTCTGGTTCCAAACTACATTCGAGGCTTTTGGTGTTTGTCTAAGGTTTCAGATGATAATGCCAAAGTTAAGGCAAATTTGACACGTGGAGACCCCCTGTTGAGCCACCTAAGAGAAACGTATTGAAATATTGAAAACATGTTTGCATTCCAAGATAAGAAAAAGAAAGAAAAATGCCACAACTTATGCAGCAGTTGAATCATACTAGTTTTAAAGTAATTCTATACGCAACCTTTTAATTATCAGGGCATTTTTTTTCGCCACTGCCCCCTAAAATTCAGCAGGGCCATGTAGAAGTTCGTGCCGAGCGATAGATTCTGACTTAATGCTCTTACTACAGTTCAAGAGAGACAACACAAACAATAAGAAATTGACAATTTTACTTAGGATACAACATTATAATTCAACGTAGTAAATGACATAAGATCGTGTTTGGATGAGAGAATTTAAAATTATAAAAAAATTTAAATTTTAAGAATTTTAAATATTTCAATTGAAATTTTTTTATTTTCAAAATTTTATATTTGGATAAAAAAATTAAAATTATGAGATCAAAGAAAATGAATGCAAAGGGAAGAGAAGATATGATTGTGTGCTTTTAAAGAAAAGAATATTGATGGGGCATGGGGGGTCGCAGGAAATCAGAACACGACGGTATACACCATCACATTCGACTACAATATTTAGTCAACAAGGCAAGGCATGACCCAGGCCCTCCGCGTTGGCGAGTACCTCCGCCGCGTGATGGGCAGCTACGACTGCTCTCCTGATTGGCGGGTGCAGTTCTACGTGTCCCCCTACGCCCACACCTGATCGATGCTTCGCGAGCTCACACAGTGTTTCTTGAAGATCGGCGTAAGAGTTGCGAGTTTGAAAATGAGATTTTGGAAACTTTCAAGTGGAAGAGAAAATCAAGGGAAATCGCAAACGCTTTTAGAAAATTCTTCTGTCAAGAAGATAATTTCAATTTCTTACCTTTTAAAAAGAAATTAAAATTTCACTAAAATTCTGTTTTAAAATTTCAAAAATTTAAATTCTTTATAAAAAAAATCCAAACAATAAATTTTAGATAAAAAAAAATTAAATTCTCTGATAAATTTTTTCCATCAGTTAAAATTCTCTATCCAAACGCATTATAAAAGAATATGCAATGGCATCTTAGAATACAAGGACAACAATCTTTCCAATTCTATCTTAGTCAAGCACTTGTTGAGATTATTATGGGATGGTCCCTACTTGAGAATGTGTCACGTTAAACTTGTAATCAAAGTTTTAAAAAGGCCAAAATGTTGTCATATTAACAGTTGTATGCAGGAAGCAATTTTAAATCAGAATGTTCAGTTCCTCAAGATGATGACGATGCAAAAACACTTAGTGGGATTTGTTTGCAAATTGCCTTTGTATTATGTTATGCCCCCTAAAGAAAAAGAATTGTTTTCTTCTTCTTTCTATTTTTTCAGGGTGGGTCAGCTTGAGGATTTGAGGAGTACATGTGCACAACCACAACCACCTTCATTGATGTCAAAGAGCTAGATCAATCCCCATCATCTTCTGATAAGGCTGAAATTTGATTGTCCACTTCAAAATAGAAATAAAATAGATTTTTTTTTTTGATAAAGGCACCTTTGCTAAAGGGGTCAGCAATGACCCTATGCTGACGGTTATTTGGCCAGGGAATAAAGCAGAACCGTCCTATTGTCTGCTTGAGGATAATAAAAGAGGCAAACAAAGCCTTAACTTTGAGCACTTTAATTAGATTTTCATTAATATCATATTTTTTTGAACTTTGTACTATGATAAAATACACAAGTTGATACCCAAAGTAGTTTGGCCCAATGGAAGCGCGTTAAGGCTTGAAAATATGTACAGGAATACTCCACAAGGAGGTCTCTAGCTTGAATCCTGCAAAAAATATCCCCTTCAAGAGGGAGAATACCCATATCGCTCCATCCTTCAGGACTGTGAAGCTTCCCTCCACAGTTTTAAAGTTATTGTAAAAAAAAAATACACAAGTTGATAAAAGGGGCAAATGACAGATCAAAGAATGGTATTACTAATACCAGAATGTACTTTTATAATTATTTATATACAAAGAGAACAGTTGTGGATTCCACGTCCCATAATAAGGGGCTTTTCTTAGCATCCAATAAGGTGAGGCATAAGGAAGACAAGCCTAGCCTTAAAACCTTTTCCTCAATCAGAAACATATATTTTTCTCTTCTTCTGATGAATGAAATCAATTCTACAAAAATCAGCAATATACAAACATATTTCCTATTTGACAATTCAGCTAATAAATGAATGAAGTGGCTTTTTGGATCTTATCTTCCTAAAATAAGCTCAATCTAACGTCATTGCCACATGGTTGATGCTGGAATGTGACTAATGGCGGGGTAAGTGAATGAAAGTGTAGCCACTCTGTGAAAGTTGATCTTCCAAATGAATTGAATTGAATTGAATTGCCTTGCCTCTTCGCCGTATTGCAGATTTTGTTTGTTGCCCTCATCATTTAGAAAGTGTGTGTTGGTCCTGATTTCTGCAAAATAGGTACCTTTAATATAGATCATACTAGAGATACTCCATTTTGCAACTTGAAGGATGTATTATCCCAAATTTTCGTTATTTTGATACATATACACATGATTCACTCCACAAGAATATAATAATATTCTTCTCAAACAAAGCCACAAAGGGCTGAAGTCAGCAAACACACAAACATCCAGAAGAAGAACAAGCTTTGAAATCCATTTGATGCTGCCTGCTTCAAAGTAAAATTTGATTTAAAAATAAGAAGAAAAAAAAAAGAAAGATAACAGAAGATAATTAGATTGACACTGCTGAGAATGCACCAACTACTAACTACCTACTTAAAAATACCAAGATAGCATACTTGAAACTTGAAAGTATTTTGCTAAAATATATAATTATGAATTTGACTATCTGTAAATTACATTACATACAAATACAAACCCCTTTTAAATTGATAAACTTCTTCTCCCAATTGTTTAGATTACATTTTTTTTTTGTCATACAATTTTATTTTTTGTGTGAACCAAGGTATCTCGACCAAAAGCCAATGACTAATCTCTCAAGATATTGAGATTCATTTAAGAGGTTAACATCTTCCAGCAGATATTTTTTCATATGCACGAGACATGGATCTAACCCATGACCATATGCTTAAAAAAGACAAGGTTATTTACCACATCATGTTGGTTCTGTCATAAGTTTTGCTATAAGCTAAATAACTTTTGTAGAGTTGGGGTGGGAAATAAAAGACTGGTTTTTATTTTTACCTTTATTTTAGTGGCAGAGGAGGTAAGAGAAATTGAAGTGGATGAAGTGGATGAGTCTGCAAAAGCAGCCAACCCTACATTGTAAGCCATAGTTTCATCAGGTTGAAAGAGACCATAGTTCCTTTCCGAGGTTGCTCCACTCTTCATGTCCTCATTGAACAATGCAAAAATGTATGCTTCCAACCTCATTCTAGGACTAAAAGGTGTCCCTTCATTAGCCATTTGCCTTCTCAGCAAATTCCTGTTATAAGTTTGAGCATTCTGCACTGACGCACCAATCTCATTAGGGTCTCCTTGGGATGGCCAACCAGTCTCAGATACCCTAACCTCAATCCCACTAAAACCCAATTTAGCAATGGCAAATGAGACTGCATCCACCTGAGCATAGAGCATGTTATCATAGTGTAGGTTGGTGTAAGGGTCAACCATTCCTTCATTAGGATTGAATAAAACATAGTCCAATGGAATCCTATTAGGGTCATCCTTGTATGCAAAGTAAGGGTATGCATTGATCCAAAAGGGTGCCTTAGTGGTGGCCAAGAAGTTCAAAAACTGGGACATGATCCCTGAGATCTCACTCTTGAAACTACCAGCTGAAGGAGGGTATGATTCCTGAAGCACTTCTAAGGAACTCGGCGTCGAAACGTGGATGTTGGAGTCTAGGCCTAGCTGAACTAGAGCATTGTGGATGTTCACCACTGCTGGAACAAGATACTGAATTAGAGTTTTGTCACCATTTGTGTATAACTCATTCCCTACTTGAATTCCTGTGATCTTTGTGTCTGGGAGGTATGGTTTGATATGGCCACTCACCCATTGAAGGGCTTGTTGTGGATCATTTAACTGGCTTAGCATGTTGTTTTCAACCGTAACAATGACCTCAACGTTTGATTTAGCAAAAGCTGTCAAAATCTGAGGGTTGGTGTCATAAATTCTTGTTTTTGTGACCTTTAAGTTGCTGAAGAGTTCAAGGACTTTGTCTGGAGGGGGCAAATTGTTAGCTACTTGGCCATAGTTGATTCCAAATGATGCAACACGTCCAAAAAATCCAATATCTGTGGTTTGCAAAATCAGTGAAAATTCGTTAGTACTTAAAAAAGTTTCAAGGGAACCAAACTTATTATTCTACTTTTTTTCCATATCAATGGTATCAAGTTAGTAAAACAAAAATGTCAGCTCAAACAGGATTGCCTCCAGGGGAAAAAGTAAAGCAAAAATGCAACAACAAAAACATGCATAATGAACAGAAAAAAAAAAGAAACAAAACAAAACAAGCAAGACACCTGAAGAGAAAAACAATGTCACGAGAATATAGCTGATTGCTATTCTTCGGATAAATGTTGCCATTGTGACTTGAGACTGAGGGTGACACAATGAGATTGAAGAGTTTCAAAATTACTCAGATATGATATAGATAATAGTCTTATAGAGCTATCTTCAGCAAGGGAATTCCTGTATTTCCTTGTTTGAAAAATTTTGGAGGCAGAATACAAGGAAAAAAAAAGAGAGGATTTATGTATGGTTCCTTAGTGGTAAGGGCTTTTTAATTGGCACCGTTTGTCCTTATATTTATATTGTTTTGGACAGGTTGTCTCTTTCCAACCCACGCCAACTTCCAAAGATGCGCATTCTCTAAAATACCATTCAAAAGCAAAGAGGAACTCCACACAACTTGGTAAAATACTAGAGGCTAGCTAGCTAGCTAGTCATCGCCACAAGATAAAAAAATTGAGGTTAGGTGAAAGTTAGTTGACCATTATTGTGATTCCGTATCACTAATCATGCTTCCGTGCATCTTCCTGAAATACATCACCTTAAATTTAACGAATGCTTGTCTTGAATGAATTAGTATAAATGTTAAATAGATGTCTATGTGCATGTCAACTAATTATAATCAAATCATTAAAAATATATTTATGTTAACCCGAAAAGAATTGAATTAAGATTTCTTAAAAAAATAAATATATAAATATGATATTCCGAATTTATTGTAATAAATGTAATTTACTATTCATATAATATTTGATTCAGAGAAAATTGAATATCTTTTATTTATGCCTAATTAATTCAGTAACTCAATATAAACTCTCATCCATTCTGTATTTAGACGCACAGTTTCAAACACAAAATACTTATGATTTTTTTCTCGTTTGATATGGCATTCAGAGACGGGCAGATTTATCTTAAGAACTGTACCTACCTGGTAGACTTATTGTCCTAGAAACAAAATTTTCTGACAAACTATGTGCATCATCGGTTCACCACTCTAAATTTTGAGTTTGAATTTTATGAATATAAAAAAATACTTAAAAAAGGAGATCTCACTTAACATAGTCCAGCTAAGTTTTCTACAAAAAAATCGGTCATTCACATAATCGTAAATACTATGTTGCTATATGATAACAAAAAACAGGTAAACATTTACTTTAATCAACCATCAATGAGATCAAAACTATCAATAATATTACAAAATCATAAATACTACTGTATCCAGCTATATGATAACAAAATCCAGGTAAACATTTACTTTAATCAATCATTAATGAGAGCAAAACTATCAATAATATTACGTACACATACATAACCCCTTCACATATCAAAGTTATATTCAAACACTATCAATTACTAATTTTTTCAAGAAAAAAACAACTAAAATTACATATAGATTATTCTTTGATTGGAGTCAAATATATCTTCATTTATGTACGTAGTATATTTTTATTGGAGAAAGCTTAATAGAAGCAAATAGGAGGAACAAAACAGTTGGTTCATCACCTTTTAAAATCATTTTCAAATACCATCAATCAACCTTTTTTATCACCAATAATTATGAGCATGTAATTGTCATTGTTCCTCTCTTGATTCCCACTTTTATTGACATTAATAGGAAATGTAACTGATTGATTAATGGTAGGAGATTTGAATTTCAAATTCTTGAATTTAAATGTCATAACTTTCCTTGTCTATTTAATTAAATCTTTTTTAAAAAAATTCTTTTGAAATAAACATTAAAATTACAACCATCCCCTACATATTTCAAAATAATAAACTACATTTAATAAATAAAAGAAAATTCCTGGGTCAACATGAGGTGTAATGCATCGAACTTGGTATAGCAAGCTATATGAACCAGACCTAAAATAATAGGACTTAACACATGTGTAGTTGGTGTAGCAAGTTATATGAACCAAAAACACTTGGCGCGTGATAGCGGTCTATCAATCATAAGACACCCCCACAGTCTTTGTTGTTATCATTGTGTTACGTGTTTCGCAGCAAAACTTGTTCGATAATATTCTGCAATGCTAATCAGCAAGTGTATTGAGTCGCACAAGTAATATAAAACGGTAAGAACCAAGTATCGAATCACATGGAACTTGTTTCATTAAGAAAATATATGTTCAATGAGCAAACATTTGTATGAAGCAAGTAAATGTTGAAAATGGTTTTATCTAAAAGTCTAAATAACTACAAATTAAAATATCTAAAAGTTGAGAAGTAAAACAGTCAAGTAACAAGCGTTGGGTCATTCTACTGAACTTACTTTGATGTTGCTAAATGTTTTTCTCTATTTAACATTGTTTTAGTGTTCTTATGCTAAAAAACTACCCAAACCAAGATCCCTCGAGTGAATGGGCCTAACTTTATTTAAAGCTCGTCCTTGATCCCTCAACAAACTTAGTCTATAAGAATTGCATTACGATTACAACATAATAAGGACTAGATTGGTGCACTCTGTCCCCAGACATACAGTTTTCTAGCTTGCTCTATCAAGTTCTAAGATTTTAAAGCACTTCCCAGTACTAAAAATCCTAACTATGCATACAAATGGGTGATCAAGCCACAAGCATACAGAAATAAGCATAAATAGAAGCAATGAACACATAAAAACAACTTTAAATAGATAGTAAGAGAATATTACATCAAAGGTTCAACAGAACTCCCCAACAAGAGATTTAGCTTTCCATTACAAGTTAGCAACTTTCAGCACAAAGGATAGATTTTAAGGAAAAACTAAGGCTACAAATGGTTGAGGATGTCTCCTCCAACCTCTAGAATCCTAAAATCACTCCTTTAACCTAAACTCTCTTGGAGGCTGAGGCTCTGTCATTCTAGCTTCTTCTATTGCTCTGTTTTTCGACTCTTCCCTTTGATTTTACACCCACTTTAGTGTTTTAAAGGCTCATTGACCTTTCAGATTCTAAAGGCTTGCTAAGCGCGAGTTAGTGAAATTTGGCTTAGCGAGCTAGGCGCGCTAAGCGCGAGAAGGGACAAATGACTCGCTGGGCGAGCTGGTGGCACGTTGGGCGCGGGCATCTGTGACTGATCCTCTTTTAGGGTTTCCCAATGCGCTAAGCGAGCTGAGTGCCTCGCTTAGCGGATGTCACTCGTTAAGTGCATAGGCCTCGCTTAGCGAGACACCAACTGCTAGACCTTCTCTTCGTTTGACCTGAAACTGAAGTGATATCAACATTAATTCACAAAATGGGAATATCTATTAGGTAAAATCAAACTAAACATGAAATATGTACAATTCCTACAAAAAGAACCATAAATTGGAGGAAAGATGCTAATTTCATGAAACTATTCAATAACAAAGTTAGTCGTAAATGACGACTAACATTGCGTTACTAGGCCAGGCGCGTGCCTGATATTCATGAGTGCTCTAGAGATCTCCCCAAGATCTCATGCAAGTGGCCCCACTTTACACTCATATAGCTGATTTCATCAAGTGCATGCTACAAATCATACACCACCCATAAGGGATATGAGAATCATTAAAAACTTTATAAGATGTAAAGCTTTCTCAAACATGTAAAGTTTACTATAAAGTTTATCCTCTCATTAATGCAGCTCTAACACTTTCTCATACCATAGGAAAGGACTAAAAGCAAATTGATAGAAATCATGTTGAGTGTTAGCAGAACTGACAAGTGACTTGTTTTTATCCATATAAACCTTTTTCATGGGATCTCCAATCACAAAGGTTGAGTTACCGTCACTTGTTTGCTTTCAAGTGGCTTAAGTCCCATTCCCCTCGATGTTTCCTTCCGACTTCACATAATCTATGGAAATTGTTCCATCTTTTAGCAGTTGCTTAACCACATTATGTTTCAGTTGTATATGTTTATTTTTCCCATTGAATGTTTTATTCTAAGCCACCACTATGCTGACTGGGAATCACAATGCATATATATTGATGGGGTCAATTTCATTCCCAAAGGAATGTTAGCTAAGAAGTTTTTCAACCACTCAGCCTCACTACCAACCATTTCTAGAGCAACAAACTTTAACTCTATTATTAATCTAGCAATAATAGTTTGTCTGGTTGATCTCCAAGCTATCGCACCACCACTAAGAGTAAACACATAATCACTAGTGGATTTTGTCTCATCTAAATCAAAGATCCAATTAGCATCACTATACCCTTCAAGTGCTGCGGGAAATCCATTGTATTCAATACCATAATCCATAGTAGCTCTCAGATATCTAATGAGTCTAACAAGTGCATCCTGATGGTCCTAATTAGGACTATGGGTATATCTACTCAATCTGCCTACTGCATATGCAATATCAGGTCTAAAAAAGTTCATCAAATACAGTAAGCTCCCAATGATTTGGGCATATTAAGTTTGAGCAATTGGTTATCCTTTATTCTTCTTTAATTGAGAGTTAGCATCATAAGTATCTTCTTTCCTTATAATTTTAACTCCCAAAATAATACTTGCTTCACCCATGTCTTTCATATCAAATTCAGATGCTAAGAAAGATTTAGTTTTAAAAACTATATCATTGCATGTATCAAAAATAAACATGTCATCCACATAAAAGCATATAATAACATGATCATCATTCACAGGCTTTCTATATACGCATATATCAGCATCACTATTAGAAAAACCATCAACAAGTAAAGTCTCATTAAATTTTTCATGCCATTGTTTAGGTACTTGTTTTAAACCATATAGGGATTTTAAAAGTTTGCACACTTTATTCTCTTGACCATCCACCACACACCCCTCAGGTTGAGTCATATATATCTCTTCCTTTAAATCACCATTCAAGAAAATTGTCTTAACATCTATTTGATGAATCACTAATTTATGGATTGCAGCTAAGGCTATCAAAATCCTTGTAACAGGTTCAAAGGTATAAAAAAAATCTATATTAAGTTTATGAGTAAACCCTTTAGCAACCAACCTTTCCTTGTACTTATCTATAGATCCATCACGATTATACTTCCTCTTAAAGATCCATTTACATCCAATAGGATTTGCACCCTCAGGTAGATCTACTAAAATCCATGTATTATTCTTTTCAATAGAGTCAATTTCAGTCCTAATGGCTTGCTCCCAAAGGTTTGCATTTGAAGAACTAACAACTTCTGAAAAACTTAAGGGATCATCATTAATAAGATATGTATACAAGTCATCTCCAAAACATTTCTCTGTCCTATGTCTTTTACTTCTCCTCAAATCCTCGCTTATAGGTTTGCTATAGGTTTCAACTAGTTGTTCAAGACTAGAAATGGTATTGGAACTAGCCCTAGACCTCAAAGGAAAAACGTCCTCAAAGAATTCGACATTCTTAGTCTCCATGATGGTGTCGCACTCAATCATATCACTCTTAAGAACTAGAAATCTATAGGAAGCACTATGTTCAGTATAACCAATAAATAGGCAATTAGAAGTCTTAGATCCTATTTTCCTTTTCTTTGGTTCAAGTAACATCACTTTGGCTAGGCACCCCCACACTCTCATATATCTGAGGTTTGATTTATATCCTTTCCATAACTCATAAGGGCTCAAACCTATTTTCTTATGTGGAATTCTATTTTGTAAAAAACAAGCAGTCAAGAGGGCTTCTCCCCAAAGGTTGTTAGGAGCAAAGGAACTAACAAGTAAAGCATTCATCATTTCCTTAAGGGTTCTATTTTTCCTTTCAGCTACTCCATTTGACTCGGGTGAATATGGTGGGGTTACTTCATGAATTATACCTTCTTTTTCACAAAGGTCATTAAACAAAGTGTACTCACTACCTCTATCAGATCTTAGCCTCTTGATTTTTCAATTCAATTGATTTTAAACTTTGGCTTTATAAGATAAGAGCATATCAAATGCTTCATCTTTGTGTCTAATTAGATAAACTTTAGTATATCTAGAGTAATCATCTATAAAGGTTACAAAGTAACTTTTACCTCCTCTTGTCACAGTTTGTTTAAAATCAATAAGATCAGAATAAATTAAGCCTAGCAGTTCAGTTTCACGTTGTACAAAAGGACATGATTTCTTAGTTAATTTTTGATTCAACACATATTTCATATTTCTTACTTTGTTTATCATGCATATTAATTAAACCTAGTCGTTGCAATTTCATAACATACGTTGGATTAACATGTCCTAATCTAGCATGCCATATACCATAAGAATTAATCAAGTAAGCAGAAGAAGATACATTCTCATTAATCACTTTAGAAACATTAAGTACAAAGAAACCCTGATCATAATAACCCTTCCCCACAAATACATTATTCTTAGTCATAACTATCTTATCGAACTCAAAGGATATCTTTACCCCAACCTTTCCCAACAATGTTAGCCCAACCTTGTTCTTCTCTATCCCCCCAGCAGCGTAGGAGGTAAACATACTCTTATTAGCACAGATGTGCCTGGTAGCCCTAGAGTCTACCACTCATTTATTCACGTTGGTGACAACATTCACTTGAGAAATGACTGCATCAATAATGTCATCTCCTTCAACTAGGTTAGCCTTAGGCTTAGGAGGATTGTCATTTCTCACAACTTTGTACCTGCACCGGGGAACAAAATGTCTTGGCTTCTCACAAATAAAACATGCTCCCTTTTTCTTGAAAGAAGGATTAGAAGCAGGAGTACGTGGGATGGAATTAGAAGAAGCAACACGTGGGTTATTATATTTGTACTTATTTTTGTTATTGTGATCAGTTTTGTTGGCATACCTCTTATGAAATGGTTTGTCTTGTACTGTGTTTTCCTTGGCAGACATTGCTTTGGTCCTTGCTGCAACACTTTCCTTCATATTCGTATCTTCAATGATAATGTGAGTGATAAGATCTGGAAGTGACATCTGTTTGTGTCTGTGCTTTAACTGTTGTTTATAGTCTGTCCAGGACTCTGGTAGCTTCTCAATTAGGAGTTTAGAAATGAACTCATCAAGTAGAGAGATGTTTTCAATCTTTAGGTCTTCCAACAGCTTGTGGTATTCATTGATTTGTACCTTGATGTCTTTTTCTTCGTTCATGGTCAAACAGTAGTAGTTGGTGATGATGAATCTCTATCTGACCACGTCCTCAACAGTGTATTTGAGTATGAGAGAGTATCATATCTCTTTGAATTCCTTGTAGGAGCAGTAGACATCGAAAAGATCATTAGACAAGACACTTAACAAAGTGTGATGACATACCTTATTGGCTTGAACTCATTGTTAAAGTTGACTGCCATTATCAACAACATCAGGTTTGGGAGTGGAAAGAGCGAAGACAACTCCATGCATGTCTAGTAAAGTATGAACGCGTTCTTGCCAACGATAGAAATTTTGGCCAATGAAGACCTCAATTTATGAGATATTAGATAGCAGCTTGGCAAAGGTTGCAGTCGGCGGCGTGGGGTTGGAAGCGTCGACATTGTTGACTGGTTTTTCAACTTTAACCATGATACAAACATTTTAGATTGTTGTTGTTGATATCGAAAATCACGAATGCGATTAAACTTTCTGAGGTGTGAAAGTCACTGACCTAAAAGGTTTATCCGTGTTGTCCCACACAAACCTCCCAGGATACAATAGGAACATCGTAGCAGAGTTAAGGTTATAAAACTCATAAAAAAAAATAATTGACCCAAAAATAAAAAGAGAGAAAGTTTAATAGAAGCAAAAAGAATGAACAAAACAATTGACTCATTACCTTTTAAAATCATGTTCAAATACCATAAGCTTAATAGAATCTTTTTTTATCACTAATTATGAGTCTATAATTATCCTTCTTCTTCTTTTGATTCCCATTTTTATTGACATTATTAGGAAATTATTAGGAAATGTAACTGATTGCTTGAGGGTGGGAGACTTAAATTTTAAATTCTTAAATGTCATAACTTTTCTATTTCATTTAATTATATCTTTTTTAAAAAAAAAATTAAAATAAATATTAAAATTACAACAATAAATACACTGAAGAGCCGTGTGCAGACATAGAGCTTTTGTGTAGGGCCCTCGGAACTGACCCTTTTTGACTTTGGCGATCTTTTTCTTAAGAAAATTTTCAGCCGTGATGTGTAATGGGGGCTTTTCTTCGCAGCGCTAACTCATATATACGTGTAAAACGTACTACTATATATTATCATCTTGCAGAAAGCTCTTATATTTAGTTTTTTCAAATTTTGACTATATTATTTTTTTATGATGTGAAAATTTTAGTCCATTATATACAAATTACGATCATATTATTTTTTTAAAATGTTATTTATCAATTCTTACAAAAGATTAGTCTAACTTATTTTTTCAATTATATAATAATAATAATAATAATAATAATAATAATAATAATAATAATAATAATAATAATAATAATAATAAACGTATCCATCATTAAGTTTATTAGAAACAACTTTTATGACTTCTATTATTTTTAGGAAAAGCAAGCTGGCGTCATGGATCATGTGCTTGAATTCAGACACACATTTAGTTTTTTGGATGAAACGAGACTTACTATTACATGTTATTTATTAATTTATAAATAATTGAATTTATTGAATTTCTTTTTCACAAGAAGATTGAAATATTTTTTAAGCATCATAAAAATTACTTTGCTTGGCCACAATTCTTTGATCACAATACTACATGTATTAACTCTTTGATCCTTCATGATATAATATATTTATCCTCTCTTTTTTTTTATAAAAAAAAGTGCTTTGCAGAATAGATGTGGATGTCGGTGCTCTTCTTGTTTTGAACCTTAACAAGTAAACACCTTTTTTATATATATTATTTTTATAGACAATCTATTTTATCTTGATTTGAACTTTGGAATTTTATCTTGTTGGTATTAATGGATATTGGGAGAGTAGAAAAAGAAGAGATAAGAAGGAAAACATGTATAATATTTTCATGAAAAACATTATTTTTAAATTAGTTCACTTATATCAATATCATAATTTGAGTGTAATTACTTAGGTTGGTGGTGAATTTCTTTTAGGATACAATAAAGACTCATGAGTATAATTAATTTGTAATTCCAAAACTCAAATCATGGTAACTATAACGTTTATATAAGAAGAATTTTGTTTTATTTTTCCTACACCAAAAGTAAAAATAAATTAATTTTTAAATATATTAAGAGAATGAAGTAGGAATTGAATTGAAGTAATTTATTTATTTTATTCCAAAATAATGAACCATGATAACAAAATCATAAAAGTCAGTAAGAAAAACCCATAAAATATCAAATAATGATTTTTGAAAATTAAGAAGTTCGGCAATGAAGTATTTTTTGTTGTTGTTGTAAGGATCCGGAAGACACCACCATTTAACAATTGAGCACACAATTAATACAAAAGCAAGTAATGCTACTAATTACTAAATATGTTTCTCAATTTTTTTTCATCTATTGAAATAAAGCAATAATAAGGCTTTTGTTATTGTTGTTATTAATTAACCTACGTTTTTCCCAAAAAAAAGTTGATGGAAACATTTGATTATATTTTTGGGAATAATATTCATAGGAATGTTATTCTCATCAAAGTTGTTTGTTAAATTCAATTCTTATCCTTAGCAACCTCTTTAAATTTATTTTAGTTTAAAAATATATTAAATAAATGAGATAGAATAAAAGATAAATGATAAATTATTTTAAATATTCACGTGGAAATATATAAGATTCTCACCTGTTTACATGAAAATAAACTGATATAAGAACATGTATATATAATATGAATTTGTGAAAATGAATTATATCTATGAATATTTTTTTTATTATCTTCTAATAAATATCAGAGTATATATTTTTATTTTTGAATTAATAAGATTATGTGATATAAACGTTCCCTGAGTATTAGAATTCTTGCATATCATAACAAAAAATGTATGAAGCGACAACAAAGAATCACCTTATTCTTCAAGCTATTGTTGAACAAAACATATACATGAAAAGGTAACAATTAGTTACTTGTTAACGAAACTTATGTTAAATTCTCTTTACCATTCTCGAGTTTCGTTTGAAAGTGTTGAAATGTGCATTAATGTCAAAACACATGCTTGTTTCTTTTGGTCAAATGCCTTGTCATTTTGAGCAAAGGTCTAAACAAATAAGTCACGCAATCAGAAATCAACACTAGTTTTGTAATTTTCACTTCTTCTTTTTTTTTCTTTCCTCCAATTCTTCCCCTCCTGACGTGGTTTTCAAATTTCAAGAATAAATTCCTTTTCAATTAAATTAATGCAACGTGCGTATATAACCACATTTGTTAAGGAGTCAGAAAATAATATCTTAGAAATAATACTAAAAAAAAAAACAGAATACAATCATCCCCGACATTGAGCCCAGCAATAGTGGATACGATTAGATTCCAAGTCTAGGTATCAGAATATTCATGCATCATTTTGTTGTCGTTTTTACTTTAATGATTCATCAATCAACCAGACGCAACAGCATTGCAAAATTGGGGGATACATCAATAGTTGAGTTAGATGGCAAATGAAAAAAGTTAAAATCCTCAAAGAGGAAAATCTTCTTCAACAAGTAATAATACATAAAAAAAAATGTTACAGAATATGGGCGCTTTAGAAGAATCCGAACGATAATTATATTTGGTTAGATGGATTATGGAAGGAAGGATTATTGAAGAGAAACACGTGTTTTGGATAAGCATAAATAAAATTAATTTTAAAAAATGCCATTTATGTGTTTGAATGTTATTGTTATAAAAACATGTTATTAGTAATACTTAATATAAAAAATTTATCTAATGTAAAAATCATCTAAAATTACTTTAATTTATAATCAATTCTACACCTAAAATTAATTTAAACATTAAACCAGACATGCACGGATAATAAATTTACTAAAAATTGTTCACCGGTGAGTGGATTGTTTTGTTTATTTTTAAAGACCAAGTAGTCCTTTATTTTTCATACTTCTTTTATATATATATATATAATGTCATTTTAATTAGAGTCATGAGGTTCTAAAAAAAAGAGTCAATCCAACTCACTTGACTCATTTTGATGAGCGGCAGGTTAAATGGATTGAGTCACCCAAAATAAATAATAATAATAATAATAATAATAATAATAATAATAATAATAATAATAATAATAAAAAAATGTAAAATAAACAAAGATAACAAAATACAATTATAACGAATAAATAAACAAACCAATTGTCTATATAAATCATGCTAATTTTTTTATAAACATCTCAGTCAATCATGTAATCATATATTTAAGTTTGTAAACCATCACCTAGATAATTGACTTAGAATTTTTTCAGCTTAACTAGAGGTTTTAAATCAAAGTCCCGTGTATTTAGTTATGTTAAATACTTGAAAGAAAAACTTTGTTAGTCATAATGTTTATATTTAGTTCAAACATGATTGTTTCTAATGAAAAATACATATGATTTAAATGGGAAAAAAAATCCAAATTTATGAAATTGACCACTTTTATTTTGAAAGGACAACCTTTTTGTAACTTGTTTTTTATATGCAAAAATTGAACTCAAATATTAAAAAATTTATAATAATTCATGCGTACTATTCAACTAAGTTAGATTCATCATGATTTATAAGTTGTAACTAAAATAACTATTCACAACATATATACTAAAAAAATCATAATCGAAGACTTCTCTCACATTTACTATCCCAAACCACCTCTGTTATCTCCACATCCATAAAAAGAATAATTAAGCCTTACTATCTTCGGAAGCAATCATTTTAAAAACCAAACCCTAAAAAAATTTCGTGTTCATTGTCTTTCTATAAGTGTTTCATAAAATGGCATACTACCCTATTTTTTTAGTTGCTCCACCCCTGCACCCTAGCACCTTGAATATCCAAGTTTAATATTTCATTCGCCTGCCTCCTATTCTGAATATATCGATGAAAGAACTTAAAATTTGCATCCCTCTTTTTCAACCAAAGTTGTCTAGACCTTTGTCAAATAAAGTTGTATCTCATACTTGATAAACGGAAAATTTGTGCTAAACAATCCCTTCTTGAGATCACTTGCTAAGAACTTAACATCACCCATCACATTTCAAATCTCATTGCATAAGTCTTTTTCTTTGGCGAGATTGTTTCTTTCCTCAAGATTCCCCACATGTACTTTACTTCAGCCTGAGTCTCTGCTTAATCAGCTTGAGTTTTTCCTTCAAAACAAATGCTTATTTTTTGGGACTATATATGGTATAAAATAAACTTTTAGCTTATTTTTTTTAAGGACTATATTTTTCTAATTTATTTCTTAGAGAAGACAGAAACACACAAGGTTGGTGTATTTGTAAATTGCCATCATAATGATAGCTATTTTTTTCAGAAAGAAAAAGGGTAGCAAATTAAAGAAAAGGAGCCATTAATATAAGCTCCAGTAGAATAAAGTTATTAGAGCACTTTTGAGAAAAAGACAAACAAAATGTGCTACATTTGCAATATTTA